>NC_134705.1:133682269-133992269 GCF_043290135.1 Rhipicephalus microplus
CGGCCTTACTCTTCGCGATTCGGCGTGGAAGCGAGGTATCTGCGACATTCATGTTCGGAGGCTCGCGCTCAGAAACGCTCGGCCACTCGATGGCAGAAATAACATGTGGGATTCAGGAGCTCCACTAGACGTATACAGTGATATGGTCGCGAGCTTCTTACGCCTGTCTTCCAGGCCACCGGACAACACAGCCAAAAATTTGCAAAAATCTTCAAGGCAACTCTCCAGCAGGCTTTTTTTTTTTTCTTGGAGCAGACCCTTTTTTTTTCGTTTCTAGATTCCCTTCTTCGCTCGTTATGCTTATGCAGCTCCCAGTTCCCGTGAATGTCCGTTGACATGATGTAAAAAACGAGGCGCCACAATGCCATACCAACCTTGGAAAAGAAATTAATGTCTGTGGAGCTCGCATACCTCCATGATTCGCGATACTGAGAACGTCAATCGGAGGGGGAGAGTGGAAAGAGCCGCCGTAGCACCTGCAGCCTGCAGTCATGTGGTTATAAACTGTGAAAGGGTGGTTGAAGGTCATGTGATAGAAAACTCTCCACAAAGTAGGGCTAGATTTTGACATTATTTTAACTAAGTGCCCCAGATGTCGTGGTAAAACTGTATCATGGTACCGTATTTTGCTTTAACACGAGGTAGTAATTTTAAAAACGTGAGAGTTTTTAGATGCCATGAGTCGCCCAAACTCCCATATCGAATAGTTCTTGCTTAAAGAATACGCACTGTTGACAGTTGGCGTTTTTAGTTGAATGCTATATACTATATACAAGTTCCAGGCGTAATAATATTCGAATTCGATTGACTGTATGGAATTAATACATCAGCTGCTGTGATTTGTTAGCATTACAGTGCACTAATGGAGACACTTTAAGAACATATTGCGCTTGTATGGTGCGAGTAGCAAGCTAGTATAATATGAGAGCATGACTGTTTTTTACCATTTAACATACTGGCCCTTCACATGAAGTTGACTTTCAGGAATCTGCACTGACCACGGAAATAGTTACACGTACCATCATTATTCTGCTGCAACGATTAGCTAAAGAAAGGAAGTTTCATGTAACGCAATTGAATTGTAGGCTTTATTGCTCATTCTACTCGTGATATTATATGACTCAATATTTCATACACTTCTGACAGTAACCTAGCCCTTACCTGGTTAGAAATGACATCATGTCATCTTGCTGAGCATTTATATTTTAAAACACGAAATCCATAGTAACGTGAGCTTTAGTGAAAAAATCGTATCGAGCAGTTCTCACGCACGTTAATAGTACCCTTGTTTTTGGGAAGAACAACGTTTTCTTTATTGCTGCATGCCTGCATTCTTCTCGAAGTACATATATATATATATATATATATATATATATATATATATATATATATATATATATATATATATATATATATGGTTATTTCTTCACCCACTTTTCTTTCTTCTTATTCACATCCCATTTGTTCTAATAACTTCCCCTATACATTCCTTCGCTTCACTGTCTGTTACATCTCGTTATTATTGTGTCAAAAACACGGAAAAACGAGCCCTTTGGTATACACTTCTTTCCCTTATTCATTAACGAGAGTCTCGTACCGGCGGACTTGGTGTCATTAGGTTGTATACGAGGGACTATTGGTCAGCTGCCCATTCGTAATAAGTTCACGTGCTACGTGACGCCAGATGGCGCTGACTGACACTCCTACTTCCAAATTCACATACAAACCACCCCAAAAAAGTGGATGAAGGAAAGGCCGCTGTAATAGAAGATCGTAGGTTCGTTTCCTGCTCACGGCTAGTTATTTCTTCACTTTTCTTTCGTCTTATTTACATTCCATTTGTTCTAATAACTTCCCCTATACATTCCTTGGCATTACTGTCTGTTACATCTCATTAATATTGTGTCAAAAACACAGAAAAACGAGCCCTTTAATACATACTTCTTACCCATATATATATATATATATATATATATATATATATATATATATATATATATATATATATAATGCTAAGATTTTCTTTCATTAACGTTTTGTCATAGGGTGAAGCAAAATAAACTTTTCATACGACGCTGAGTGGAAGTCAAATCGAAGAAATATGTGCAGACGAAAACAAAATGCACATTTAGCTTCAGTGGCATCTTCCGAATGTTTCCGCTTCTCCAAGCAGCGCCGTCGTGCACGTTTGCTTTACCGTCTCAGAGTACTGCGCCATCGAAGCACATCATCCCCAAATTCTCCTGATTTTGTGAGCGTCAGTGAGATGCCTTGTGCGCAATGGCAGCCCGCAGCTTCGTTAAACAATTCTCGTTGCTATATATATAGCGTCTGCGTGAGTATGCACTGCGCGATTTTTGGGGACCACTCTTGCGTTCTCTTGCTCTTTGCCATCTTTTACAAGCTGTATTGTATGCAGTTCCGACATAATGGTGTCCGACGTTCGGCTTACTACCTTACGTTGGGTCGCTCAATGGTCACGACGCGCCAGCAGGAGGCACTCTGTACAGTATCCACTGCTGATGTCCCGAGGTCTACGCTGTCTCTTAGCCTCGGCTTCCTTCGCTGGTCACTCGGCATAGCCACGCCGTCGTTGGTCCCACGCTCGGCGAGTTTGCCTCCGTTTCGCGAGCCGCGTTGCCCGTTCTTACGAAGAAGAAAGCCGTTCGCTCTATTTTTCCCCGCTCGTCACACAACGTCGTCGGAATAGCATATACCTTGAGAGTGGGTGCTTTTATACTAGTCAGTTTTATGCGTCGGCACGAAGTGTATACAACTAATGAATAGTTAGAAGTGCTCTAAGTACGACCTTGTGACATCGACTCACTTGCAATAAGGTGTATGGTGCGACGCACGTCCACAAAAAGACGGAAAAGCGACGCTGCGTGGTCTCTGCTTTGTCTTTCTCGGTGCCAGCCCGCTCACCGTCACATACGTGACGATACTTATGTAATGTAGTAACTGAGCAGAACGGTATTTGTTAATATATGCCATGAGCAACATTCACAGCAAAGTTAGAACTGACTTTAGGCCTTGTGTGATATACAAGGCCTAAAGTCCTTCAGTAACGCGCATACGCGTCCTTCAGTAACGATTACAAGTTCATGCGATATAAACTATTAATTCCCGTCGCAGTTCGATTGGCACACGTATGCACTCTCGGAGAGACCGGAGCATTTATATTTACAACAATACCACCTACAGCGATAGGTAAGTACGCGCAAAATCTTCATCTTAGCACTTCGAAACTGGCACCTGATTTTGGTTAGCACCAGCCGCAAGTGTGTGTGGAAAATTTCCGCACTTGGTCCACGGCTTGTCAGCCGTTAACTATTTGATGAAGCTGCATGCACCTGTCACTCAAAGCGGCCGTCTTCCGGTCATTTCAAAAGCTTGACTCGTCAATTTATAAAGACATTCACTATTCAGATTCCTGCCCCAGAACAGCGCTTGCAATGTCCCTGTCTGAATTAACTCGCTTAGAAACCCGGCAGTTTAAGTGCGCATGTTGCTCCTCTCAAGCAGTTTCCCAACTTCGCAGCTTACAGTATTCACTTCTGTTAACGCATTCTTTCAAAACACTTCATTCGAGAAACGAGTGAAGCAGCCTAAACAAGAGCCTCTTTTCCATCAGTTGAATGCGCAATGTTATGCGCGTTCCTCGCTTCAACACGAAATCCTTTTCACCAGATTTCGCGGAAACGAATATTTCACGCGTCCCACGTTGCTGTCACGTCATTGTCTTAATCAAACACTATGTTTTCCCAATTCTCCTCTTCATGTCCACATTCAAAGTTTAAGAGACGTGCTGCAGCGACTCACTCGAATGTATTGTGCGAAACTTGCAAAACTGCATTCATGATCCCTTCCACCCAAGTCACGTCGCCTCTTTCCCCAAGAAGTTATTCATGCAGTTCCACTGGATTAAGGTATTAAATGATGTGGGGCCATTTGATGGTGCATGCAAACTTGCATAACTTTTCGAAAAACACCTCTCACTCAGCCAAACGGCCACATATTTGTTTTCAAAGGCATTGTTTGTTTGTCAGGAAAGAAAAAAAACGAAGCTGCAGGCCAAATTGTTCCAACTTCAATCTGAATCTTCACACACAGCATTCAACACATTTGGCCCACGTTCGCGAATAAATTGCGGGTGTCAGGACTAGACAAATTCGAGAAACGAAGAAGGAAAAGCCTACGCACTATAGACACCACAAAATGTTTTTCTAGAGGTCCATTTAGATGAAACGTACGCTCGGAATTCGGAAACGCTTGGAATTCGACAAAGGAATGTCCAGCTGGTACCGTTGAGCGTGCTTGAAACACACAAACAAACACATACATACATACATACATACATACATACATACATACATACATACATACATACATACATACATACATACATACATACATACTGTTGCGATAGGAGCCTCCGAAATCCCGCCGCTGACCTCCACTGTTGCGAAAGACGGACCGATCCCGCCGAAGCCACCACTGTTGCGAAAGACGGCGACGCCAACACGGTGCCGAAGGCGCCACTGCTTCCGACTCCGCCGGGAAGGTCACCAGCCGTTTGGTAGCGTATGTTTCTCAGCTCGCGACTGCTTCTGCGCAGAGCTGATCAGACGAGCGGACGAGACGACGGTGAGTCAAACAAGGTTTATGTACAGCATATATACAGAGGCGTTACAATTTCGGCACTGGGGCCGACAGAGACTCGAAGAGCCGAGCTCTTCTCTCTAACACATAGTTCAGCCTTTCGCCTAAGACCGCTGATCGCGACACGCCGCAGGGCTTCTTTTATTTGCACCGGGTCCAACCAAAACGTCCAATCAGAAGCGCCGCTGGTCGTCAGAGCAGACTCCTCCAATGGGGTTCGCCGCGCGATGCGTCAGACCACCAGACATGAGGACGCCGGCTCGCTGTCACGTGCGCAACTGACTCAATGCACGTGGGCCAGAGATGCGCCGCGCGTGTTCCCGCCGTCGAGTTGATCGCGCCAGGCGGACTGCGGGCTGGCCTTGACCCAGATTGCCTGTTTCAGAGGCACGGACGTTTGACGAGGACTCGCTGGCATAACAATACATACATACATACATACATACATTCATACATACATACATACATACATACATACATACATACATACATACATACATACAAAAAGTGTTGACATCAAACGGCACAAAACGTCGCAACAATCGATGGAGGCGAAAATGCCTTAGGCCCGTGTGCTCAGATATGGGTGCAGGTTAAAGAACCCCGGGTGGGCGAAATTTCCGGGGCTCTCCACTACAGCGTCTCTCATAATCATATGGTGGTTTTGGGATGTTAAACGCCATATATCAGTCATCATCAATCAAAATGTCGCAAGAACACAGCCGTAAACAGATGGCCATGTCACTATAGCAGAACGAAGCCACCTCCCAGACTATGTTGTAGCCTAGAGCTCTTCCCTCCACCGCCCCATTACGTTGTTGAACGACTGTATTTTTTTTTCCTTTTGCAACGGGTGTGGGAGCAACCAGGACATGAGGCAGATGATACTCTTTCTCGCAGTTACAGAGAACATGAGAGGAGGTGGCTGTTTCCTCGAATAATTAAAACCCTAAGCATGGGGGCCGCGTTCAGTTGCCGGGGCTTGACGGAAAAGAAGTAGGGGGCAATGCACACATGTGCGTTTACGGTAATGCATTCGCGCGAAATGTGCATCCTCAAAATCAATTCGCATGCGTCCCAATTATGGCACAACAGTTTTATAAAGGTTTCAGTATTTTAGCTGACAGGTCACCTGACACTGTCACCAGCGTCAGATTAAGTTCGGCGGCCAAGGTCAGTGGGTGTGTCGACTCTCACTCGTTACTCGCTTATGCTGCCTAATTATGACTTATTCAGCTAACTTGTTTAGACTTTTAGTGGTAATATAGGTGGCTCTTAAATGTTGGTTGTCTTCATTCATTTCGTTCACTTCAGTCTACTGATCTACTTATATGTTTGCTTGTTGCGCGCCATCACTAGAACTTAACGTCACAGAAGAAAGATGTGTAGGCGCACCGGTGCTTTTTGCGTTCAACCAGTCTCTCCAAAAGACTCTGATCAGAACTCCCTGCATGTGGATGCATGTACACTATTATTTTATTTATTCTTTTTTTCTGTCCTTTTTTGGCCCTTATTTCCCCACCTCTATGCAGGGTAACAAAGCGGGACGTCTACTGAGTTAACCTCTCTGTCAATTCGTTTCATTTTTTTTCTCTCCTCTACCCACCGTTCCAACTTTTCAATACACGGCGCATGCATCAGCCTCTAGTACCCCATTCTTTCCGGAAAGGATGTGGTAACTGAGGTGCCTTTTTGACGAAAGTATATTATAATTTTTTTTCTCGCTTTGTAACATGCGTCGAAATCTATGTGTGTCGCAGTAAGGGAGAAAACTGCTTGTGTTGCCTTAGCTGTGTGTCAGTCTGCGTTTGTTTTCTATTATAAAAACTGAGCATTTTTTTCACCTGCGCGATTTCCAAAACATATTGTGTAATGGCGGCATCCTGTTCAAATCAGTGCATGCGTGCTTTTTACGCTGATTCTGATTTTTGACGCCTAGGATTTTTGTTTTATTTTCTGCAGCACGTTCTTTTCGCTTTTGCCAAATCAGCTATATTGGTCAGTGTTCGGAGGAAGCGATTAATATGTCTGGAGGGAACTGTAAAGCGAGATAGACTGTGTGTTTATTCTCCTATTGGGGAAATATCCCCATGGTGAATTTGCTATATATTTTTCCATCTTTCATATATTTTAGACGTACCTATATAGCGTTATCCAACAGCAATGACGCCTACGATATAAACGGGGCGTCTCATGCTGCTCCCTTTTCATCTGTCCTTCAAAGCGTAAACAGAAATTACAGTGATCGAAAAAAAAATGTTTCTCGATGTGACTGTTTGCGCAAAAAAAGAACGCCGTGCTATGCGCAAGGTAAAAGAACACATCGTCGCTATGCCATATTTTTTTTCTCTGTATACCTAGGTGGTTCTTGTCCCGTGAGACCTATCATTGTCGTCTGCCTGCTCTGTCCGTCATCTGCGAACCGCACCCTCCACCATCATCACTTATACCGTACCCGAGGTCAATGCACTCACCTTCATGCGGACCACGTAATTGTGAAACGCTTTTTTGTTATGTTTTTTATCTTGCTCAAAAAATTAGTTCTTTTCACGATCTTTCTGCCCTCCCATCTTATCGCGATGACATTACGATATGGTAAGATCGCAGAGCGCTTCCACTTGGTGATTCGTCGATGTATTTAATTTTTGAGTTCCTTCACATCTACCACGTAAATAGTGCCAAGTGAAATCTGTTTCCTACACTTTATATATCTATCTATTTGGACGCTCATCTTGCTTGCGTGGACATGACAAAAAAGTATATCACCTTTTTTTTCTGTGCTTACATCGTGAACTCCCCAGACAATACTCGTAATCGATTATCGCATCGGTTATCTTCGAAATGGGTTCCCTTACAAAAGTGGTGCTCGCTTGTTCGCACTCAGCTACGTTCCACATAACTTAACCATCGATGAAAGAAATGCATTCGCAGCACCTTTCGACCACACTGTACGTTTTATTCGCCCCGTATCAATGTCGCCG
Organism: Rhipicephalus microplus; assembly: GCF_043290135.1. NCBI lineage: Eukaryota > Metazoa > Arthropoda > Arachnida > Ixodida > Ixodidae > Rhipicephalus > Rhipicephalus microplus. The sequence goes on from NC_134705.1 coordinate 133,689,913, forward strand.
TGTACGGCACTTGTGCTTTAGTGTTCGAACAGTTGCTGCAGTGCACAGTAAGCAGCGCGCCGGAGCGACTTCATTCCGGGCAAGGTATCCTCGCGCGTTGTAGCAACCGCACTTTTAGGTTTGAAAAAAAAATCACTGCATTTCAAGCTGCTAGAAGATAATTATGGGGCGAAGCTTTCGGAGGTGATTATTGTGATTAAGGTTGAGATAGTACTGAGACTGATTGTGGTTGTGATACTTATATATTTTTTTATTCAAAGAGATAGCGCTGAGACCAATAGTGATATAGCGGTGATTCTTCTTTATAGCTGATATGAGCTTCCGAGTTCCGGGTTACGTTTTGACTTCATCATCACAGCTTCATTAGCTATCGTCTTTGGTGTAGAATTTTTTTGTCAATATTGTCGCCTTGCATCCGCTTCAAGCTTTCTCAACTGCGCGTCAGCTTGGCGTTTTTCCCGCTTAGCCTTTGCTTCCTTAGCCCTAGTCTGTGGTGTAGAACTTTGTTGTCGCCGTCGCCGCTTTGCATCCGCTTCCTTCTTTTTTGTCTCCGCGGTAACTTCCCGTCGACGGCGACGCTGATACTCAGCACGTCGCGCTTTCCTGCGTTCGTCTTCGTCCATATGAGAGAAGAGAACGTGTGGTATGGAACGTGGTTATATATTTATATAGCGTTGACAGCAGTGCCATCACATCTACAATTAACCACAGTGCCTTCTGTTGCTTATGAGTTAAAGGTTACATGCAGAACGGTTACCACGAACGCCATCTGTTGCTTAAAGTTGAAGGTTATATAGTGTTATGGACAGACGGGAGACGGCGGACATCGTGAGGTCTTAAGGAGCTTCGCCCCTAATAAATGAGGGAACGAGCTAAACGGATTGGGAGACAAAAGTCACAAAGGAAGGTTAGTGAGTGTAGTGGAGCACACATGTCATTATAAAAACGCAAGGAGCGATCTGCCAGTATCATCTCTTGACAGGTAACACTTGGAGATGTAACATGCCGAAAATAAACAATTATTATTATTATTATTATTATTATTATTATTATTATTATTATTATTGTTGTGCGTGGCGTTGTCGCTGTGTTCGACATAACCTAACAAGTTAATTTATAATTAGGCGAAGAAGAGTATAACGGGCATTATTATTATTTCGCACTGTAGTCTAGTTGTAACGACATATATTGTAACTACATTTATTTATTTATTTATTATTTATTCATTTATTTATTTTCAATGTTCTCAATTCATGTTTTGGAGTCATTACAGAGGTGACCATGTACATGATATAGAAGAAAAAGAAGTAACATTCAAAATCACATGGCAATTTTCTTACGCAATTAATAGACAGCAACCAAATACAAAAAGTAGTGACTTCGTTGTACAGTGTAAAAACAATAAACTATTGGTATCAAAAGTTTTACACAGTGTACAACAATATTTCTGCATTGAGCGCATCTTTAAAATTCGCCCCGCCGCGGTGGTCTAGTGGCTAAGGTACTCGGCTGCTGACCCGCAGGTCGCGGGTTCGATTTCCGGCTGTGGCGGCTGCATTTCCGATGAAGGCGGAAATGTTGTAGACCCGTGTACTCAGATTTGGGTGCATGTTAAAGAACCCCAGGTGGTCAAAATTTCCGGAGCCCTCCACTACGGCGTCTCTCATAATCAAATGGTGGTTTTGGGACGTTAAACCCCACATATCAATCAAATCTTTAAAATTCAGTTGGCAAACCATGTTCCAGGCAATCGGGACATGCACTGAGTTAAAATGGGTGAGGAAACCCTCTTTTCTGTCGAGCACCATGGTAGGGAGGGCTAAAAGAAGTTCAAGCACCTCAAATTTTTTTTTAAAACTTTGCACTGGCATACGTATGCACACGCACGTATACGAATGAAAAATGCACGTATACGCACCTGCATACAAAACAGTAGACTCCCCCTACCACTAACAGACAGAAAGGCATGAAATCATGAAATTCCAGGCTATAGTCTCCTTCCGTCGGTGGTTCCCGAGCGCACAAATATTTATTTATCACCTGAAGCCCTGCCAGCTGAGCCTAGATATTGTGCCCCCCATCGTCTATATTGCTGGTCATGTCGGCGTGTTTAACGCGGGGGGGGGGGGGGCATACATTTTCATAAAATTAAGTAGATGGACTCTGGTGCTGCGATCGTTCTGCCACCCAGTACGAACGCTGGGTAGTACATATATTTGTCTAGTCGTCGTGGTTGCAGGCCTCCAGTGAACCTGTGGATCTGTTTATTGCGGTGTTTTCGTTTTGCTTCGAATAAAATAACAAACCGTTTTGAACATCGTGACCCAATTCGAATCAATCAGCATGAAAAGGTTAATGTAGTGAATTGCAATTGCTGAACAGTTGCCGATAGTCGTTTTGTGACAAAGCAGCTCCAAGCCACAGAAAGCCCAATGAAGCCGCCAAAACAAAAATTAGGCGAATTCATGTATATACTACGCATCATTTCCATGCTCGCTAAAGCGCCGTGTATTGCAGCTCCCATAGACACTAGCGCCAGAGTTCCCTCTAGTGTATTCATAGGAAACTATGCGTGCGAGCACCAGCCAGTGCCATAGTCACGGCGGTGAGTGTTTTGATTGATTGATATGTGGGGTTTAACGTCCCAAAACCACGACACGATTATGAGATACGCCGTAGTGGAGGGCTCCGGAAATTTCGACCACCTGGGGTTCTTTAACGAGCACCCAAATCTGAGCACACGAGCCTACAACATTTCTGCCTCCATCGGAAGTGCAGCCGCTGCAGCCTGGATTCGAGCCCACGACCAGCGGGTAAGCAGCCGAGTACCTTAGTCACTAGACCACCGCGGCGGGGCGGTGAGTGTGAAGTACACTTTGACCTTTAAAGAGTGCACGTGGCCCGTGATTTTCGCTGCAAGCATTACAATATCACAAACTCGCAGGGTCCCATATGTATTCCCCTAAGACAATCCGAAGGTGAACGCCACCTTTTTTGCCCTTCTTATTCGATGTACTGATCCTGGCCTGCCACCTTTCGCAAGTTTCCTGCACCACACGGCGCTTTGCACTGTCTCTACGAATTGAGGCACCTAACCCGCTTTTTCACGGATTTCGCGAGCAGCTCGTCTTTGAACAAGCTACAATATCATGGGAAGACGTTATATTTACGTCACAAATTTCGGCAATCCGGTGCGTTGTGCTGAAATTATACAGTTACATCACCACGCGATCATTTCTTGCATCACTGCTGTAGTCGTTGGCGCTTCCCAAATGGATGCTGGCGCGAACGGTCAACTTGAACAATTGGGGAGGCGTCTAAAGCTTTCGCTTTAATAAATCCTTCTATGATAATAAGGTTCCCCACGTATGACAGAGAGTAAAAATGACTATACGGTACTGTAAAGACCTCGCTGATGCAGGGATGATACAAAGAAGCATGCACTCAAGCATAGGGCGAAAAGCTTCGGCTGGAGATAAGCTTTGTTGATTTTATACAGGTTATAGAGTACCTGCAGGGTTGTCCATGTTGACGGTGCTAGTTGTTTTACTCTATACCTTCGTTCTCATTTCGAGTTTGTCGCTCTTTTGCTCATGCGAATATTATTTCTCTTTATTGCACCTGCACAGACTACGTAGACGTCTACAGCGATTTCCGGCTATGTATACGTATATGAACTCTGAACTTTCATCGCACCATATTGGTATTTATAGTTTCTCCTTCTGCTTCCTTTTTACCATGTAATCGTACCGGAAGCGTTTACAGCCGGCGCTTGCAAGAATCACCGATTTTTCAGTTTTCCCGAAGTCTCGTAGTTTAACCGCAAAATGTGAGGTCAGCTTTTTCAAACCAAGTCTGTGATCAGTTACAAATTTAGTTCGTTGAGGCAGTGGCGACGTTTTGCTAAGAAAAATCCTGCGCCAGCGAGTGAACAGCAATGTGACCTTCGATGGCACACTGACGATATGCGTATTTGTATGCACAGTTTTCCAATAACTGTGAGTTTGTCGGCTAGTCGCCGTTCCCACTTTGACAATATGATACTTTTTCGCAGTCAATTTTAATACCTAAATTTGCAGAAATTTCACTGTTCCCTAGATACGAGTGCATCAGCATCGTTGTTAGTTGAAGCAACTGAAGTGCTCTGCTGCTAAGTTCGTAGCTGAAAGTCCAAATTCTGACATGGAAAAAGAATGAAGGGAGCATTACGTGATGCAAAAGAAATAAATAAACGTAAAAAATGACAGCGAAGGAATATAAAGAAAGTAACAAAGTAGAGAGGAAGGCAAGTTAGGGGGGGAAGACAGCAAAATGAATGAAAGAAAGAGAAAAACTGGGTCATATTCGTGAGGTCTAGCTTGCCTTTATTTTCATGGGAATGTTTTCCTAATATGTTTTCTTTTCACCACTCTTAGCCGAATCCCCGCTAGCGGTCTTATGTTATAATCGGGGTGGTGGTTGTTTTATTTCCGTTGTCGGGACGGCGTTATGCTCTCCCATAGTATAGAGTAGCAAGTACTCTAAAGCCTCAACCACTTTTTTCTAACCACCATATTTCTCTAAACATAACTCTAGTTTTACTATTGTTTCGACGTGGAAGTGGCTCGCAACGTGTTAAAGTGCGTTCTGAAGGACCAAATAACGTTCATTCATTCATTCATCCGTCCATCCGACCGTACGTCCGTCCAATCATCCATCCATCGATCCATTCAACCATTTTATTTCCTTATTCCCCTCTAGCCACGTGCAGGGTAGCAAAGTGAACTTAGTCATGTTAGCCATGTCATGTTTTTTCAATTATCTATACTCCCTCTCCCTCTATCTCTAACTAGAACCTTCCAGCTATAAACTTCTGGCGGAACCAGACTTATCTCCAAAACTTTCCCGCCACTCTCGTTCCATACCATTGAAAAGAGGATGCTTCCTGCACAATCAACCTTTACGTACATCTTGGCTTCAACATCCCTGCCGGGAGGACGTTCCGGTGCTTCGACTGATTAACTCCGACCACTAATCAAATTTGGCTGCTGCTCCATCCGCCTCACATCATTATTATTGCTTTATTTATTTGTATCATTTTACTGTAGCCTTTTATGCACTGTCTTTTAATGTGTGCTTGCATGCATATGCATCCCTTGTCGACCGTCTCAACCCTGGTCACCTGAGAGTTAATGGAAGCCAGCCGTTACCACAGACTTCCTTCTACCCGTGTAACAGCCTTTTTTCTTCCGAGTATTGGTCTTCGTCTCAGCACAACGCTGCACAGAAGCCGAACGTGGTAGCAACGGAAGCGGAAATGATCTGTTTAGGGAAGTGGCTCACGTCCAAGGGAAAGTATACGCATGGAGACATAAAGAAGCAGCAACGCAGATTGCCAGCCGTAGAGACTATGCGAAAATGGGAAAACAACATACACTCAAAGGGAGCGTCTTCGTCTGCTCATGCTGGGATCATCGAACGGTCATGCTGAGCCACACTACCAGGAGATAGCTGCACCGCATACGTTAGCAGCGTGTGGAAACCTCATTATAGTTGGGTTGGCAGGCAGCTGGTGCGTGTGATGCTTAATTTACCCAGAATGTAGAGATGTTACTTAGCTCGTGCTTCGACTTGACAAAGCACGTGACGGACTTGAAAACCCTAAAGTCAGGCTGCGCAAATCGTAGATGCTCTCGTTAAATTGCTTCGTCCAGGCAAGACCGAGCTTCAATGCGGAAGCACGTTGTTCTTCTGGTAACGAGGTTAATAGCAAATTTGTTTGCATTAAGGCACACAGTACAGCATTAAAGTGCACACATTTTGAAATACCCATCGGCGCAAAGTGATAAAAGGGTCTTTTTAGGGGCGAAGCTCCCTGAGCAGTGGGTTTGTTCCTCCTGGCTTGTCATGGTTCGTGACTGCCTAGTTCGATGACTCACTCAGCAGCTGCGGACTGGTGGACAGACAGAGAGGCATACGAACGGACGGATGGACGCATGGACAGACAGACAGACAGACAGACAGACAGACAGACAGACAGACAGACAGACAGACAGACAGACAGACGGTCGTACGGATGGATGGTTCGCCCCCCTCATCATCATTCACCACAAAAATATGCTGTGATTTTTTTGTACTCTCACTACTTACGGGTGGCCTTCGAAGCCCACATGATGCACGGCACCGCTGCGTTACGCAGTGTTGCTTGTAGGAATCGTTCGTTAACCGCTGGTCTGGGGGGTCACCTGAGAGCGGAACGTTTCATTTTTATCGTGATAGCGTTAGAAAACTCGTGTCGCAGAAATTCTGCCGTCGGCGTCAGCCCGGTTGGTTGCGAGCGAAAGATGGTCCGTGAGCAAAAAAGCCCGTTACAAAGATGGCCGTGGGAGGCCGCGACTTGTCTACGCGTGTTAGGCGATCACACTGAAAAAAGCCACGTATTCAAAGAAAAAAAAAAGAAGTGCTCAATTTCACGAGGCGCGAGTGACGTAGTTTCTTTGCCCCTGCCACCCCTCCCTGCTTAGCTTCCAGCGCTTTCGTCGGGACGAGAAAAGAGAGAATGCAATTGCAGCATGTGACAAACCTTTGCAACTCCACTTGCGCTGGACAGATTCTTAAAATTTTTGCGGTGTTGATTTTTGGAGGAAATAAGCTCTTGTAGTGAATTCATTTTTTGTTTTCTCAAAAAGTGTTTCAGAACCTCTTTAACGCATTTTGTTCGACAGGTGTCACGACGAAAACGAGTATAATCTGGGATTTGTAGGTGCATTTAAGAGGCCTTAAACTACGTCGAAAAAGGCCCAGATAGTGCGGCCATCGCCATTTAAAAGACATAGGAACTTTCAAACAGCTTTTCAAATCGACAGATATGTCCGTCTAGTGCAAAACATATCATGCCTTTCCAGAGTCGTTGATAAAGCAAACAGCAAACGCTAGATAATCTGCTGCCATCTGTGAGCAATTTTGATACATTTAAGGCCTCTGAGCTGGTGAGCGCGCAGCATGTATCTTGGAGGCCATGCGACTCTTGCTTCAGATCAAAAACCTGTATGTACCATTCGCGAGCGCGTGCTGGTACAATCTTTGATGGTTCAGCTAACTGGGAGCGCGGGGGTAAATACAGACACAAAGCAACACAGACAGTTCGCTGAACCACCATGAATTACCAACTAGTCCACCTTTCCATCCTATTGGTACAATCTACTCTGTGCGTGTGTGTATGCGTCCGTGTATGTCTGTATATGTAACAAAACATTAATAAGTATACACTTAACGGTTAAAAGGTGCACTAGAAGCCAGATTTTGCTATCGCGTTCAAATCTTAAACGCGAAGCTCAAAGGTCCCCAAATTTTAGGCCGCGCGTTTGTGGAATCGGCTGCAGAGAAGTGAACTGAGGGCTGGTTCATGTTGCGTTCGTTTGAGGTCTTTTGTGCCAGGACGCAGCGGGGGGTATGCGTATCACCCGCGCTAGCAAGTTCAAGGTATATGGCTATTCATCTTGGTATGCGCGTTTGTGCTGGCGTATAGGCGCGTCTGAAGCGGGATGTGTCCTAGTTATAAACGAGAAACAAGTTCTTGAAATATAGGGTACAAATCCCTAGTACATAACCATTTGGATGTTGAAATGGAAATTGAACGCTGAAGACAATATCACTGGCAGACAGAGAGAATATTATTGAGGTCCTGAGAAACACGACCTCAAGGAGGTAGAGCAACGGGCCACTCTCCCGTCTGGAAGAGTAGGCTCAGCCTCATCGACGCGTCTTAGGCCCTCTGGACAGCCATGAGTTGATGCAAAAGTTATGAGCTCCCGAGCACAAAGCTCCATTCCTCTTCGGCCATACGCTAAAACCACAGTAAAGCGAGGCAGTGCCACTGGTCTAACGCAGATGCGGTGCCACAGTCGGAAATGTTGTATCATGCGGCACTTTCAGCATTGAAGTAGCTGACACCGGTCGATCCTGCAGCTGCCATTCAATGTTGGGTAACGGGTATCTGAGGTCGTGGCAGCGTCTGCGCAGAGCTGATAGACAGAGCGGACAATGCGATGGTAACTTGAGGCAAAATTGCCCCGCCACGGTTGTCTAGTGGCTAAGGTATTCGGTTGCTGACCCGCAGGTCGCGGGATCGTATCCCGGCTGTGGCGGCTGCATTTCTAATGGAGGTGGAATTGCTGTAAGCCCGTGTGCTCAGATTTGAGTGCACATTAAAGAACCACAGCTGGTCGAAATTTCCGGAGCCTTTCACTACGGCGTCTCTCATAATCATATGGTGGTTTTTGGACGTTAAACCCCACATATCAATCAAAACAAAATTTATGGTTAGTTTAAACGGAGGCTCTACATATTGGGCACCAGGACCGGCAGCCTATCGGGCTTCTACTGAGTGTGACGATGACCCAAGATTTCTTCGCTCACTCTTTCTCTTCACGCAGCTTGGTTCACTTATAGCGCTTGGGGATCCCTTGCATCAGCCAGTAGTAGTTCGAAGCCTCCAATCAGAAACTGCCACTTGTCGTTGGCTGGAATCTCCTCCGTGGGTGAATGGCTTGCCATTCATCCACGAATGAGATTTGTCAGGTGCACCGCAAGAGATTTTGTCAGGTGCACCGCAAGACATGCCGTCGATTGCATCAGACTGTCGCCTTGGCTGATTCCCGTTGCATCAGACAGCTCGCTGGTTGCATCAGGCAATGTATCTGTGCATACGTCACTTGCACCAGACTATGCCAACTTGAATGCTTTTCCGAAGCAATGCAGTTTGGAATTGACTCCCAGGCCTAACAACATAACACTTTTGACCACCAGTGAAATGCTTGGTGCTGGTGCTTATTTCAGATGCGAATCATCTTATAAGAGCTTGAGACGGTGGCGTCTGCGCTCCACTCCGCATGCGCCTACGGTTTTTACCACTTTCTTTTTAAACGCAGGCATTCAGTCACCCACTCCTCCTTCCTCGCGCAGCAGCCGCGTACCATCCACCTTTACGCAAGCGCTCGGTCACCTTTTCTCCGCCCACGCTGCAGCCTGTAAGCCCCCTGCTCCTCCGCCTCCTTAATTTCTTATAAGCGCGTGGGCTCGGTTAAATTTGCTCTTGGTCACTTCACTCCTCTTAAGATGAGTTTGAAAACTGCGCTAATGGAAGCAATGCATGAACAGAACGTAATGATAATAAAAACACTATATACAAAGCACACACATTAAAGGATACACTGAGTTAACATAAATGGAAACTTGGTGTAGATCTCCCATGCTGCTTCGCATCCCCTCATGGTTCTCTCCAGGGTAGATAGTGATTTTTTTTCTTTTACGCCACTACCGTTACTGACTCGGTTATTGATCAGGCCAATTGTCTCATCACGATTTTTCTTCTCATATTCGCCAATTCTCTCATCATGATTTGAACACCACAACACTGGCTATACAGTCGCGCTTTGCGGGACAGCCGCGCAACTTCAATCAATTAAATTTCACGAGCACTTCACCTTCAGTCAAGCGCACCCTTCACGTTAGCAAATATCACTGTGGTACATCAGGAGGGTATGTGTCCTAGGGTGCTGCGTGCCTAGTACCATCGACAATTGCTCGCAGATTTCACAGTTTGTATAATGTTCGTTTCTTATGCGCTGCGCGTTACGTAACTCCTACAAATCGACACTGCTGTCAGCGGCACAAAAGATAGTAGAACTAGGCTTTGCGTGTCTCTACAACAATGACCATTGTAAATGAACCGACTGAGCTACTATAGCAGCGGTTTTTCTGAATACTTCACTGGTCAAATCAACAGAAGTTTGGTGTACGTAGTAAATTTAGGCTGCCCCAAAGGTATTTTCATATGTCAGATGAGAGAAAGGAACTGTCGACGAGCATTGTTGGAGAAGTAACTTTCATGCTATGCATTCAGTAGCTGCCATCTGCATGCCACTCGACACTGTAGGCTTGTATATTGCTGCATTCGAATGAACACGCTCGTGTTACACTTGCGCTCATAATGAGATCCAACATACATTCCACGCTTTCAGGGTGGTTTTTTGTAAGCTTTGTTTATTATTTTCGGTCCCTCACTCATCGTGAAAAAAGACGAGCTCTGACAGTAGTGCATTCACACTTGAGAACGAAGGCGAAAAACAGTGACTTTTTGTCAGCCTTACGAAAATTACTGAAGAAACATCTCGTTGAACACGCTCAGCAGATAAGCTGCAGGTATCCGGTCGCTGTAGTTATTATCCGTACCCATAGCATAATCCATGAGACGATTCTGTTGATCGATTCTCGGAGACGTTCGTTTGGCTGTTCGCCTCACATGGTACTCTGTAAGTTCGGTGATCACAGTGGAAATGCGGGCTTGTAACATAGTGAAGACAAGAAAAATAGCGCGGAATAAACGGGGACGCATGAAGAGAACAGACAGCATAGGGTCTCTCAAAATAGTGGCTTTGCTGTGTTTGCTGTTCTTATGTCTAAACTCATTTAGTACTATTTTTCTTTGTCAGCTGGGTGAATATATTGCTATATCCACTGATACACACTTACGTCACACAGAGCCACACACAATCACGCAGATTACACTATCTACAAAGTTTTGTTACAGGCGCCTTGCAAGAGTTTCTGAGCATGGTGGCAAAACGCTGCCGATTGATAGTGGAGGCTCCCAACAACACATGCGCCAAATATTATAGCGCAGCACGCCGCCTGGAAGTGATCAAAGTCATGGGGCGTGCGTGACGTTTTCCTGTGGACCTGCCATCTCTCACTGTTGAGCTTCCAGCGCTTTTGTCTGGACGAGAGAAGTGAGAATGCAATGACAGCATGCGACAAATCTTTGTAACTCCGCTCGCACTGAAAGGATTCTTCAATTTTTTGTGACGTTGAAATTCGTAATACCATAAGCTTTTCGAGTGAATTCATCCCATTTTTAATTGAAGAAAGTGTTTCAGGGCCCCTTTAGGGCTCGTGGTCAGCAAGAACGTCAGCGTCAATTTTGGGGCGTGTAATGCACAGCAGGTACGTTGCTATGGCCCAAGATTATTCTGAGTTTCTAAGCTCAAATTTCGTGGAAGGTGTTGTGCTGCTGTCAGGGACTGTCGTCTTCGGCGTGTTCCGCGAAACCTCGTCCAGGTCTTCCGGGACGTTGCAATAAATGAATAGCGCCAATTCAGTCTCGTCTTGTTTTTGAAGCGCTTCGTATAGGTGATGTTTTAGGTTGATGCGGTGTAAGATTGTCTGGTCTTGTCCGGCCATACCAGTGTAAAGCATCTGTGTAGAGCGATCGCTGTAACCTGCAAACGTTTCACCGCGTGTCTTCTCGAGAAAAATACCTCAAGCAATTATCTCGAGGCGTCAGGTCCAGCTTCGGCAGCACGGAATGCACCGATCGGGTTGACGCTACTTATGTCGGGTATTTCTCAATGCCCGCGCGTTAAAAATGCTCACGTATGTTCTCGTCGTTCCTAAGTGTCACACCAATGGCACATACCCGCATAGAAGTGGCGCATACCCAGCTATGGATATGTGCCACTGTTTTGCGGTAAGTGTTTGACGGCGTGTGCGACGAGATTGTGACATTATTCATGTCTGGAACAGCACCGTCAAACCATCTTACCTCCCATGCTAACTTTGGTTCACGCCAAGTTAAGGAGGTGACCACGAGAGAACATACACGTAAGCGAATAGATAGATAGATAGATAGATAGATAGATAGATAGATAGATAGATAGATAGATAGATAGATAGATAGATATATAGATAGATACGCTCAATGTCACCGAAGTTCGCTAAGAAATGCTTCGTATTTAAAGCTTTATTTTAGTCCTGCAGGCCGCGCTTAGTGCGGAGTGGGCGTATCCCACGTAGCAACGGACAGGGAGTACCTGGTGGTCGCTTCGTTGGCCTGCTAGATGACCCATTGCTAGTCGGCGAAAAGGGAACTTTTGAGGGACCTTTCAAGATTGTTTGAGGTAGATTCGTGATGAGAGTTTCTACACTCCCTACTATGAGTGCGAGTGCCGCCATGTGCCCACACGAAGAGCTCGAGGGACCCCATCGAAACTGGAAACAATAGATTATATTAGGGGCGAAGTTCCTTATAGCGGCACCTGTCCGTCCCTCGTAGCTGTTGTAGTAGTGTGTAACAAGCATAACGTTTTGACCTCCAAGGTGGTGCCGGTGAGAAATTTCTTCTGTGCGTTGTTGAACAATAAAAGATAGTGCTCAATGTACATGCCAATGGCTGCTAAGGGCGAAAGACAGGCAGGAAAATTCGACATTTAGTTAACGCGCCCGCTGCAAATTTTTTTGTTCGAAAACGCACAGCAGACAAGAAAGGGTTGCTACGTTATACTCTCTGGGCGTAACCTCCTAGGTTTTAGAAAGGTTTAGCGGGCGTTGGGCCGCAGTGCCATGAATACAGTGAACTAGTATATACCATGAACTCGAGGTGGTTAAAGGTGGGAAGTAGACACGAAGCGCAAGCGGTAAGAAAGTGTGCGTGTGCCTCCTCTTGTTCAGTCCTTGGAATGTCCGCTGGATGTCGGTGCTTCTATATCGGGAATATATGATGAAAAGATGTGAGATGGTGATACCTAGAGTGTTGAATAGGTGGACGAACGGGCACAAAGACAGATGCATGGGCGGACGCACGGATGGCTGCACGGACGGATGGACGCATGAGAGGACGCAGGAGAGGATGCATGGAAGAAAGCAGGAGCGGAGGCATGGAAGAAAGCAGGGATGGACGCACAGATGAACGTGCGGACGCACGAACAGACGCACGCACGGACGGGCGGATGGACGCATGGGTGGCCACACAGACGCACGCATGGGTGTACGGAAGCAAGAGCAAATGGACGGATGGATGCTTCGCCCCAATATCCATCATTCACTCCGTGGAAGTGCTGCCATTTTTTTACCTGCAGGTGAATTAACACTTTACGATAAACCCTTTTAGAAATACCTTTACGTGGTATTGGTATGGATTTATCTGTGCTTGTCTTTTTGTATTTTGTAGCTTTCATTTATGAGTTCTCCAGTGTGACAGTATGCGCGGCCGTACTGTCCTAACATGTCTACAACATTATACACGTATAAAAATTAGAGTATTGCTGTAATTTAGGAGTTAATTTTTCTTATTTAAACTATTTCCGTTAATTCAAGCACCACAGTTTTCTAGGTCACCGGTAATCTTTCTAGTATATAATCTTCATTATTCCAAAACTGCACAATATTTTATAAAACCACTCAATTCTTGGCCAATCCCCCGCAGTGAATATGCGCCAGGGACAATAGGTGAACATAAAGAAGAAGAAGAACCAACCTCAACGAGATCACCCACGACACAGCGCGCGCAGTTGCGGACCTCTCAAGAAGAAATAATTTTTCAATGAAGCTCCGTAATCAGTGCATTCCGTGGTTTCGTCAGAATTATTGGTTCACACAATCCTTCCTTTTTTGTTTGTTTATGGTCCCTATACCTTTTTATAGTAAACCTATGATTCGTTTTCTTATTCAAAATTTGAACTGGTGCAGTTCGTGTACGCTTTCTGCACATAGAGCTTAATCATTTTCTCAGATGACTGTAAAAGCTTTGGGTTGTAAATTTTTTAATGACTGTAAATATTTTGGCAAGAATTGTAATGTACAGCTACATGCCTTCCCATTGCCCCCGTAACAACTTCGTTAATATTTTTCTTTTTTTTGTTCTAACCACCCTGTCGTCAAGCCAATGACACATAACTGGTCTTTATCTGTCATCTGGATGAAGCATGTTGTAACATTTCTAAGATATATCCGCACCAAATGACGCCGCATTCCACCGGAAAACATCTATAAGGCACAGTGACTGGGAATCCTGCCCTGTACCTTTTGTGGAAATGTAGGAAACAAGCATTCATTTAATAGTTGCAATATGGTGTAAACACCGCGAAAGGGTGAAATGTATATCACACCTCCGTATCCGTAGTGCCAACTGTGAAGGCAAAGTGCTTCGGACATTCTTTCTGACGGGAATTGACATCAGTAGAACAGCTTGCACCGAACTTCAACATGCGCGCTTTCTACTGAGGCCACATAAATGCTATGGAATAGTGTTCGATCATGTGCCGCCATGGTAAGGAGACTATATATAGTTAGCTGAACACGACAAAGCTACTGTTCATTGCCGAGATAAAAGAGGAAGTGAGTGGGATGACAAAGCTGTTCAGGTATAGCGACTTTAACGTGCTGCTCCAGTCTTTCAGTGGCAGTGTGGCCGCGGTAGAAATGATGTTCAGTTGAAAGGATTATTTACGCAGCCCGCCTGCGTTCACAAAAGTTCGTATTACGCTCCTCTTTGTCAGCCCAGGCATCCACAATGTAGCACGCTTTTATGTTATAAAATATTTGTGGAGGGGCGAAGCATGGACAAGCGTGTTTCAGCTCCACCACTTGGGCAAGGAATGTGCAATGAGATACAGCATGATAAGAAGGGCCTAACCGGAGTTATTCACCCCATTGTTTTCAGAGAGATTTCTTTGACAAGGCACTACAGTGCTGGCAAGTCTGACACCGGGCATTTAGAGATGACTGTTACAGCTCCATTCACGTCGTTGGAAGGCCAGCCTAAGGTGGTCTCATGATCAAGACCTGCGGGTGCCCATGACGCTTTTGAGAACAGGCGCTGCGCGGTGACTACAGTCAATTGATCGCCGTACCACGCTCCTACATAGGAATACGCAGGGTTTATCTAACGTGCGCCTATATTCAATCGACCCAAACTTGCAACTTCGTTTGCCATGCGGGCCTCACCACGTGATGAAACTTTGCTGTGTAGCATGTGGTGCAGCGCGGCATTCATGAATGCGTAATCGTGTCCCTTTGGAATGGGCAGCGGGACGGCTTGCTACACTTGCGCCTCCGAGGAGACGCTTGAGCACATTCTATGGCACTTCCCGTCATACCAATCTTAACGACGTGCTATAGAAGCCACGCTCCGTCACCTATATTCATGATCACTTACAGAAAAGAAGATTCTGTGACCGTTGACGATGGTCTGGCATACGCGCGAAGCCACGAAGGCTCTCTTGCGCTGTTTAAGGGTTACCGGACTTCACGAGCGCTTGTGAAAGAACAGCGTGAGATCGTGCTGCGTAGTCTGTAGCTGATTGTTTATGCATCTCTTTCTTAGACTTCTTCTTTTCTCTCTATCTCTGATATTCTCCCATTCCGCTACCCCAAGTGTAGGGTATCCAACCAAGGCAAGCTTGCTTGATTGCCCCGCATTTATTCTCTGTCTCTCTTTCTCTTTTTATAGCCTAAAGAGTTGCTTCTTCCTCCTCTTTCCGTTCTGTCTCTCACTGACCGTTAGCAGTGATTTGGTCCTAAACACTCATCGTGTTAATTACCGCAAAAGGCTACTGAGTATGTTTCACAGAAAGAAACAACACTTGAAACCACTTATAGACGCAATTCAACAATGATTTGCTCTGTAAAGCAATAAATACAGATACGTCGTGGCTTACTTGTTGGGCGAATTGTCACCTTAATTTTTAGTTCCCCGATGGCGAGAGATTGGACCTACCGTATTCTCGCGCTGCATACCCGTTTACGATGGACCTCGACGGCGACATGATGCGCTGAAAAACCAAGACCCCAAGCTACTTTATGCTTAAAGATTGTTTTTGTGTGTTGAGGAATATGAAGTGCTTTTCACTCGCACGACTGAAGAAGGGAAGCGTTTTTTGTTATATTTTGTAGTCGGAGTTTGTTAAAACCCATTGTAAAACTCTGAATTCAACGGTAGACTCGCAGAGTTTCCACAGCGCACATCGTTCCTAAGGTTCAGCACTTGTGAAAATTCTGTAACTACAGCTACGCATCAAAGTTGTCATGCAGCGCAAAAAGAAAGAATGATTGCTGATTTCTATGTAAATTCTTCACTTAAAATGCAGTACGCGTTCAAATAATTTTTACGACCATTATTGCAAGCGACGTATTCCCAAGACCGATACAACACTTTGCGAACAAACAAAAGTAGCTTTGCAATCTAGGAAACGGCGTCAGCAGCAAATTATTTTTTAGGGACGAAACTCTTTATGCCATGGGTCGTGCGTACGCGATGCATGCAATAGTAGTAGTCATCGTAGTAATAGTAATAGGTAGCCATCTCTCGTTTAGTCCTTGGATTGTCCGCTTGATTGCGGTACTTATATATGATGAATATATGATGGGAAGATGCGACATAACAGAACTTGAAGGAGGAGGAAGCAACAAAAAGAGAGAAGGCAGGAAGGTTAACCAGAAAGATATCCGGTTGGCTACCCTACACTGGCGGATTAAGGAAAGGGACCAGAAAAACGAGAAAGAGGGAAGAGAGGAAAAAAGGGGGTGGGGGAGAGACTGACAGTTTTTTCACTGCAGCGTGTAGAACTCTACCGCATGTCAGAGGCGTTCACACAAGCCTGTCTTTCTCAGGAAACAAAGCAGGGCTTTCACTGCCTTGTGGGCTGTCGAGGCATGTGTACGTTGTTGTAATAGCACCTGCACAGAAAGAGGCCGATCATCCAGTCACCGCATTGCGTTGGCAAGTACTTGTCTATCTGAGGCAAATCGAGGACAATGACACAGCAGGTGTTCGATATTTTCGTCAGTTCCGCAAACATCGCACACCGCACTGTCAGTAATTCCAATTAACGTGGTATAAGCTTTCGTGAAAGCAACTCCCAGCCAAAGGCGATAGAGAAGCGAAGCTTTACGTCGATGTAGGCCGGGTGGAGGCCGGAGTTGTAGTGAAGGGTCGAGCTCGTGCAGTCGTGTACGTCGTATGCTTGGTGTGGTCCACTCAGTCAGTGTGAGACTGCGGGCCAGTTGACGAATCTGCCTCGCCACATCCGCTCTTGAAAGCGGTATCGGAACGCTGTTCGCCTCTTTATGTGACGTGCGAGCAGCACGATCTGCAGAATCATTGCCACCTATACCACTATGCCCAGGTAACCACTGAAAGACGATGTCATGGCCTTTTTGTATAAAAAAGGTAGTGAAGTTTCATGGTTTGGTAGGTCAACTGGTCGTGGCATCCGCGTCAGAGAACTGATATCAGGCACTGTAACGCTGGTTTCGAGTCCGAAAACACAGCCCATTTACCTGGTCTTTCTTCTGAATTGATGTGTTCCAGTGCATTGCGCAGAGCCTCGAGTTCTGCCGTCGTTGAAGTTGTCACATGTGAAGTCTTAAAACACCGAGTTACCTCTTGTGATGGTATAACCACTGCTCCACCTGAACTAGACGGCGTAGTAGAGCCATCCGTGTCAATGTGCACGTGGTTACTGTAGTTTTGTTCCAATAGGAATAGACTGAGTTGTTTCAGGGCATGTGTCGGTAAGTCCGATTTTCTCCTCATTCCTGGAATCGTTAAGTGAACTCGCGGCCAGCTCAAGCTCCAAGGAGGAAGCAGTGTCTTTGATGCAGGTGCGTATGTCTCAGCAAACGATGAACGATGCTTGTAGACAATAGTGCCGTATGTCGTGCGGGGCCTTTCAGCAGCTAGGCTCGCCAGGTGGTGAGAAGGGGTCCTGGCATAATGCCTGAGGTGCATGCGCATTGTCTCGGTAATAATATGCGTATTTATGGAGTGATCTTGAGCTATGGCAAAGGTTTCAGCCGTTGAAGCACTGCGAGGTACTCCAAGGCATATCTTAGGTGCTTGGGCTTGAATGCTCTGAATTTCGCGCAGGTTGGTCTTGCCGGTGTTAGACATTGCAGGTAAGCTGTACCGTAAGAATCCGATAAACAGCACTCTGTACAGTTTTAGCATGGATGGTATGGGCACACCCCAATTCTTTCCTGCAAGGAATTTGAACATGTGGCATGTTGCGATCAGCCGCTTCTTCACATAGTTCACGTGTGGAGTCCACGACAGATTTCTATCAAATATGACTCCCAAGAAACTGTGGCTTCTGCTGAACGATAGGTATCCTTCATTAATCGATATACTGTAAGCATACATTGGTTTCCGCGTGAACGCTACCACTGCACATTTTCCGCAGGACACCTCGAGGCCTTGTTTACGAAGATAGCATGACGTCGTTGTAGCAGCCTTCTGAAGGCGGGCGCGAAGCTGAGGCCTTGTCACACCTGATGTCCAAATGCAGATGTCATCAGCATAGACAGAAAGTTCTACAGTGCTAGGTAGCTGCTCGACTAGACCAATGAGAGTTAGGTTGAAAAGGGTAGGGCTTAGCACTCTTCCCTGAGGAACTCCTCGGCTGCTGTAATAATCAGGTGTTGGGCCATTCGCTGTCATTACGTAAAATGATCTCAGCTGTAAGTAGCTGTACACCCATATATATATCTTGCCAGCAAGACCTACTGTTTCCAAAGCACTAAGGATGGCTTCATGGGTGACATTGTCGTAAGCCCCCTTAGCGTCTAGAAACAGGGTGGCGCACAGTCTCTTACAGGCTTTCTGGTGTTGAACATATGTTACCAGATCAACAACGTTGTCGATTGACGAATGGCCGCGCCTGAATCCGGTCATAGATACTGGATAGATTTTGTAGTGCTCTAAATACCACTCCATTTGTGTTAGAATCATTCGTTCCATCGTTTTTCCCACACAACTGGCAAGTGCGTTATGACGGTATGAGGCAATATCCAAAGGAGATTTACCAGCCTTTAGAAGTGGAATGAGGCGACCTGACTTCCATGCCTGGGGAACCGTACCAGTCTGCCAGGAGTCGTTGTATAGGCGTAAGAGTGCCTTCCGAGCTTCGTCTCCAAGATTACAAAGGGCACGATAGGTAATGCCGTCAGGACCGGGTGCTGAAGAACGTCTGCACAGAGCCAGTGCCGCCTCTAGCTCATCCATAGAAAACTGGCATTCCATACGGGGATCAAGTGAGGGCGGTAGGTTGTCAAATGTTCCCGTTCTTGATACTGTAAAATTGGAATCACCAGCAATTATTCTACAGAAAAATTCTGCGACGTCAATCTCTCTGCATCGAAGGTGAAGTGCCAGAGATGTAAATGGGTGTCGCTGACCCAAGGTTGTGCTAAGATCCCGGACAGTTCGCCATATCAGTGATAGGGGCTTTCATGGATCCAACGACTCGCAAAAGGATGTCCAACGTCGCCTAGCCAGTTTATCCATGCACCGCTGCATTTTCTTTTGAATGCGTCTAGGCAGCCTCAATTCATCCATGCACTTTGTCCGTCGGTACCTTCGTTCTGCACGACGGCGTATTGCGCGAAGTTTCTCAAGCTCGATGTCGAAGTCGATGCGCTTGTGACTAGTCAAATGTGTATGCGTGGTATTCAGAAGGACATCCTTCATCGAGTCCTCTAGGTTATATGATGAGCCGTCGGTACAGCAGTCTTCCATTAACATTTTGAATTTCGGCCAAACGGTGTACTTGAGGCCTCTTTAGGACTTGGAGCTGGTGAAACCTTCTATACACAGGTAAGTTGGTATATGGTCACTGCCCCGCGTTTCCAGATCCGAAAACCAGTGCACTTTCCTGGTAAGTGAGCGAGAAACCAATGTAAGGTCCAGGCAGCTGCTATAAGCTGATCCGCGTAAATATGTAGGGCTTCCATCGTTACAAACGCAGAGTTCGTACTCCGAGGCTAAGGACACCAATGTTCTTCCTCTAGAGTTGTCCCTGGAGCTTCCCCATAGGAAATGGTGGGCATTGAAGTCGCCAGTGATCACCCATGGCCTTGGAGTTGATGTCAGAATACCGCGTAAGCACTCGCAGTCAAGGCGGCTTGATGGAGATATGTAAGCTCCGATAATCGTGAAAGCAACCATATCCTTCTTCACAGTAAGGCACACATACTGATTCCCTTCATCAGGCGAGACTCTGTGGTGAACGTAAGTGAGGTCAAGGCGCATGAATACAACAACTTTGCTGCAGTCTCTGTGAGTGGAGGGCATAAAGCACTCATATCCTGACAGCTTGATTGAAGCACACAGGTTGGGTTCACAAATCACGATAATGGGGAAGCAGTTCACCAATACAAACTGTCTAAAGTCAGACATGCGCGACTTCAGTCCTCTGGCGTTCCACTGAAAGACAGATGCATTCTTGACTTCCGCTCGAAACGACGGTGCCGCGCTGGCCATGGTTTTACCTTAAAGCTGCAAGCACCGGACTCAGGGTGTCCAGCATGTACAGCACATGCAGTGCGGTCTGCGCAGCCGAAGTCTTCATATTGCTCAGTAGGACACGCATGCTACTCATCAGAGATTGCAGCATGCTTATCACTTGATCTTCATTCATCGCATGACTGGTTTGAGGGGTCATCGAGGGCGGTGGGATTTGATGCAGCTCCGAAGTAGGTTGACGTCGTGGAAGAGAGGGCCACTGTTCTGAAGGTGCGACTGCTGTCCCTTTCTTCTGTTTGGCAGTATCCGTCTTCAGTGAGCTCGGTGTTTGTGGGTCAGCCTCTTTGATAGAGGAGGACATCTCTCTATCGGTAGAGCCGTTTTTCCGTGGTAGTCTTCGCCCACGACGCCATCGTCGGCGTATTTTAGCGGCAGCTTCCCTGTGCGTTAAATTGTCCCGCACCATATGCCTGAGTACCGCGTGCTCGTTTCGCACCCGCGGGCACTCTTTGGATGAGGCCTCATGAGTGCCGTGGCCGTTTGGACATCGTAGCATGGTGGCACTGCAGGCGTCTTTTGAGTGAGACTCAGCGCACCGCGGACACACAACTTTGTTCTCACAGGCACCTTTTACGTGTCTCATCTTGAAGCACTTGTAGCATTGCAGTGGCTTCGGTATGGAAGGACGCACTGAGTGGCGAACATGGCCAACTTTGACATACGAGGGAAGGCTGTCTCCCTCGAACACAAGCCTCAAGCAGCATGAGTTGCCGAGTCTGGGAATGTGCGTGATGCAGGTGCCTTCAGTCGCTGGCTTTATTAGTATTGGCAGGTCATTAGCTGAGATGGAAAGATGCACATCATAAATGACGCCTACAGTGCCGTTACAACCTGTAGGGACCATTGGCCGAACTTTCACGTTGCCGATTTCTGTTATGTGCCGAAGGCTTTGCAGTGCGCTACGGTGCATAACGTCTACAGCAGGGACATTCTTTCGTGCATTGATCCTCACGTCTTTGATCTCATTCGGCGCGGTTTCCTCGAGAAGCACAGAAAGAACTTGCCTGTTGAGGAGTCGCAAGTTAGATGCAGGGTCTTCGGGCATAAACAGAATGGTGTGCGGGCACCGCTGTGGTGCAGTCTTAACGGTGGAAACACTTGCCGACGATGCCGTCCGCAGCAGTCTCCGTTTTGTAGATCAATTCATGACAACCGTGAAGTCATCATCCGATGACTCAAAGCCGTCCGAATAAAAATCGGTTGCCTCTCTGTCGGTGTCGCTCGACGCGTTGCTACGCTTCCTGGACGACGAAGTCCGGCGCGACGGTTGCACGCCTGGAACATTCTCAGGTGTGTCCTGAAGCATCACCGCAAAAAAGGGAGCGGCAGCTCCCAGGACTTCCAGGAAAACATATTGAAAATACTGAGACACGGGCACAAGCGTTCTGTGAGAGAATCACTTCGTCGTCGTCCTGGTCATGACAGTACTTGGAGTGTTCACTAGATGGACGGATGTACGGATGGATGGGCAGAGAGACAAGCAGGCTACAAATCGACGGACGAGCGCATATACGGGCGGATTGATGAACAGACAGATGCACAAGTGGACTGACGCATGGACGCACGCACGGTTGAACGGGCGCACGAACGGAGGCATGAACGGATTCATGGACGGACGCAAGGAAGCAAAAACGAACGGGCTGACGGAAGCGTGGAAGACCTCACGAACAATTCGCCTTAGTCATCATCATTAACTCCGTGAATAATGCAGTGACCTTTCTTCGGGGGCGGGGGGGGGCGGGTGGTGGGATAGGGGCGAATCTTCGATCTGAAATGGTGTTGGGCAGGCAAATGATCATTTTGAGCTATGTAAGCCATCCCCTGCGAACGTGTTCCCACAACCATTTCATTGACGCCGTAACGCCATATTCTTGCAAGTGTCTCACATCTCAAGCCAACTCAGCGGGGGTTTCAGGAGAAAATGTTACGCGCGTGCTAAGCTCCACGACTGCGACGACGTCGCTCACATTACAGCTGCAATGGCGTGCGAGCTTGGGAACGACGCTGAGATCGGCGTTGCTGATAGAGCAGCCAATGGAGATTGCTCATGACGCTGTTGCCCAACGGAAGTTTGTTTCTCCTAAACATATACGACTTTCACTGTATAAACAATGATATTACTTTATGCTTCAATGCTGAGGTAAAGTTTTTGAGGTGTTAATTGATGATTTTGATTGATTTGTGGTGTTTAACGTCCCAAAACCACCATATGATTACGAGAGACGCCGTAGTGGAGGGCTCCGGAAATTTTGACCTCCTGGGGTTCTTTAACGTGCGCCCAAATCTGGGCACATGGGCCTACAACATTTCCGCCTCCATCGGAAATGCAGCCGCTGCAAGCGGGGTTTGATCCTGTGACCTGCGGGTCAGCAGCCGAGTACCTTTGCCACTAGACCACCGCGGCGGGGCATTTTTGAGGTGTTAAACCTTCAGGAAAGGTAAAATATGCGGAACGTACAAAACAGTCTAATGAACCATCAATATCATCACATGTGTTTTCAAAACACGTGGCTTGAACAAGGAAGAGGCGTCACACATATTTTTCAGCCTTTAGACGACCTAATGCCGAAGGTGGAAGAGATTTATTTGGCAGAAGGAACGTCAAACATATTTAAATGAGCTCTTAACTGTGCTAACCAAACATGTTTTTTAGGCATGTGTCTCTGTTATGAGAGATGATTTTAGAAGCGCGTCATCATGCTCCGGGGAGGCGTTTTAAATGCAAACGTGAAAAAAAAACTGCCTCTTGCTGACTTCTTTGATTAAAAAGATACGCCCTATTGCGTCACAATGACATCTTGGTTTTGCCTTCTCTCTTTTCCTCGCCTTTTCGTTTCTTTACTACATGAGTGTCTCTCTAGTAGTGGCTCTCGAGATTCGAAGTTAGATGATCTGGAATAGTCACGTTTCATAATCAGTGGAGCAATATGTGTTACGTAAGTGTTCCTACATGTTTTAACTTCACTATCAAACTGAAGTCAGCTATTCTCGAAGATAATTCAATAGGAGTTCTTGTTTGGAATTTCGGTGCTCGTTTTCTGGCTGGAAAAGGTCAATTTTTACATTCATTTGCTAGGTATTTTATATTGCATGAAGCGTGCACCATGATGTGCTCACTAGCTCAGTGACTCGTAATCTTAGTCGGTGAGCTAGTGGCGTTCTTTGACTTTGCGTTCACACAATTTCCGTGAACTCTGATCATTCATAGGCCAATTTGCACACTCCTCAACGGAAGGATGCTCCATCAGTTGGAAGCGCACTGCAAGTTCTGGATTCCTTGAAGACATCACTTGTAAGCCAGGGTTAACAATATCGACCGCGCCCCGCCGCGGTGGTCTAGTGGCTAAGGTACTCGGCTGCTGACCCGCAGGTCGCGGGTTCGAATCCCGGCTGCGGCGGCTGCATTTCCGATGAAGGCGGAAATGAAGAAGGCCCGTGTGCTCAGATTTGGGTGCACGGTAAAGAACCCCAGGTGGTCTAAATTTCCGGAGCCCTCCACTACGGCGTCTCTCATAATCATATGGTGGTTTTGGGACGTTAAACCCCACATATAAATCAATCAATCAACAATATCGACCGCAGTCAAAACATTTTCAGTCAACCCTTACTTCAGTCACCCCTTTAGCTTGAGGCATTCTGGGTATGAACGGTGAACGCTACAATCACGAGAGCGCAGTATTTGTCTTTCAATTTCTTTATATGTTTCTGTATTTTTAACAGCGAAGCTGTTCAAGCCAGCGGTAAAATTTCCCATATGCTCAAGCGTGTACAAAAAACTAAAACCCCCATCATGTGGCACGCACTCACTTCATTCTCTTTTGAGTAAAGCCGTTTAAGATATCGGTAAACGGTGCTCCGTCGTGCATTACTCCACGGAAAAGTATGCGACCATGACAGGAATCGACCAATCAGAACTACCGAGTACAGAAGGTGCAAGCGTTAAACGAAAGCCCAGCGCGGTGAAGTGCAGCAAAAAATATGCAAGAAAAATATATATCGATAGAAAGATTAATGGGAAAAAGTGGAGGAGTTTGTACTGAGTCACGCGAGGCTTTGAACAGTGGAGCTGGATGATGCAGAAGTCTAACCAAGCAGCCTGGAGACAAACCTAACCACAACTAGTTAAAGCTCGCCAAACAACTAGAAGCAACATGGCCATAAATATAAGTTAGAGCCTAGCAGCTACCTAGAGGCAATCAAACATCACTGCACTAAAACGCTATAGCATAACCGAGAAGACACCTAGCAACACTGCTAAGAAGTAAGAAGTAACCCCGACATCACCAACCATAACCTAGCTAAACACCAAACGAACCATCTGAAGCAACTTTTAACCAACTTATTATCACCCAGCTAAAGCCTGGCAACAGCCATACAAACAACCAGATGCATGGGCCCTCAGAATGGTCAGACTTCAATGTTTTTAGCCTTCCGCTAGTTAGGGCAAACTTCGCCATTGTATACTTCCTCTTCCTCATTACTTTGTTTAGGGTAGCAACGGCATTGTAGCTAGACTCATCTCTTGGCTTTTTTTGTCCTCTATATTCTTTTGTGTGCTCTCTCTTCTGCGCAGCGTGCAATGCATCGCAATGAAATGGAACGAAGCAAATATTTACGCAGAAAACGTAATTTCTCCATTTAACAAATGTTAGCCACCTAACTACCACAGCAGGGCCTTAGCCGTTCTTTCAAAATGACTAACGCCCTACCAAGGTAGTTAAGAGACGACGACACAGCACCACTCAGCACGTGTGCGCGCTTTGGATTTCCGGCCTCGAATCTGCACTTTATTTGTACCGCCGCGCACGAAGATCTGCGTACTTCAATATATCGGACCGTTAACTTGAAGAACGTCACCTCGTCAAGATAATTCAGGGGTAACTGATAGTCACGCCTTGAACTGAGTAAGTTTGATCACCGAGCCGAGCCGTCGTTCTTGTGAGCTAATAGTGCACTCACAGAAAAGTGATAGAGGATGAGCTTAATTACTCTGCGATTGTCTAGTCGACCATCTATCAAGCTACGCTTATATATATTCAGATGGTACAAATAAGCACACACATTCTTCTTTGTGGGTGGCTGTTGAGGGCACTAGACAAAAAGTTCTAGAATCAAATTATTAGTTCGAAGCTGCAGGCTGGCAGAAAACATGGGCGCTTCTCGCTGAAAAAAAAAAAAAAACAAGGCCTTGAAATCAAAACAACACTCCGGCGAGATGAGAACTCCCCATCTTTAAACTTATGCGCCTCGTGGAACATTTTGCATTTTACCATGGGTTTCTGGAGGGGCATCGATTCCAGGAACGACCGCTTTAACTGAAAGCGTCCTCGCATTCGTAAGTGCACTCCTGAGGAAATGCAAAATGAATATTCGGAAAGGTCACGCCATGCGCTATTCAACGAAGTACCGCCTTTTTTCTTCTCTTGTCTTTACTCGCCAGTTGGCTGCTGCAAACAGAAGGATGCATAATTGTTTATGGCACCTTTTCAAATTTACGATACGGTGCGATGTTTGCGAGCGACAATATTTTTCACGGGAGGCCACCGCAGTATAGTGTACTGTATTCTAGGTCGACAAGACCATCTGGAATGCGTTTGATTTAAGCCACAGTGTGAACTAGTGCAATACCTACGCGGAACATGAAAACGATGGTCGGAATCATGATGTGTATGGGGTTGAACATTGATAGCAGGGTCTCCGAGAAAAAGCTTTTGCTTCAAATTTTCGCATGAGCTCGCTGCTGTACCATTTCATTAATTCACTGGTTCACAGGAACTTACCTAAGGTATATTGCAACCAAATGAACGTATCATTCTGATGGGCTTTACTCTTTCGTGAACGCATTCTCGGCATTCATAAATGCGCCGAAATTGAGAGGTGCGTCAGTACAGCCCAGTAACGAAATAGCAAGGTGTGGTCGGTACAGTTACCAGGTGTCTAGGTACAGGTTTTCTAGAGGCATAGAGCACGTGAGTGTGGTGAAATTGGGCTACAAATGTTATTTCAGACAGATGTACCAACATTCAACTCTTAATATGTTTTGCAACGAAACCACTACACTTTGCCGCAATACTGCACTTAGGTTTCACCACGGAGCAGCACAGTAGTGCGGAAAACCTTACTTTTTGAAACGAGTTATTTACAACGCATACAAGGCCACTGGGGTACGTTACTGTTGGTTTCTTTACAAGGCTGTTCTGCACTGTGACAAAGCTTTTATGCCACCATGCCATTCTTGTGCTAAAGGGCACGCGGACTCTGTAAGCTTACGCCGTTCAGGATGCACAGTTAAACTTTTCCAAAGTAAATGGTGGCTACTGGCATTCATCGTTCCCTGCTGTGCAACGGTTGATTGAAAACAATGCTAGAAATTCCACACAATGTCTATTAGTTCCCTGTTGCAATGCTTGTACAAAGATAAGACTTGTATGAATTAGTCGTAGAATGTTTGTGGAAGTCTCATCTGCGTCGCTGCATAAGGCGTAATTCGGCCCCACTGGACCTTTCCATGTCCTTAGGTGCGTTACTCATAGCTTGAGTGAACGAGGTAGTCTGTGAAGAACAAATCAACCAATTGATCAGTCACTTTTTTGTGCCTTATACAAATACAGGCAGGTCAACTTTATGCCGGTAGGATTCTAAGCCATTTTTAAGGCTTGCAGCAGGAGACAATTTTTCAAACAGACACTAAAATTTTGAAGATGACAAATAAATCCAAGTACAATAAATAAAAATAAAATACATATTAGAATAGTTTTTTATGAATGCACGAAACATTTTTTTGTCATTTTGATTCTACACAAGATAATGTTTTCCGACGGCACTGTCGATTGCTGTCCATATGTCACGCACACTATATCTCAAACTAATGAGACTATAACTCGTGTACATATCGGGCAGAAGATTATTGTCTTTCGGCGAAATTTCCCGCGATGCACGCAAATACGCAGCCAATTTTTGCAGAGACAAAGCTCCTCGAGCTCAAATTTAATAAATGTGAAGCATATCTTAGCGAGTGACTAAGAAATGAGCAAGTCAGGTATTTACTTAGCCTTTAGTCGTGTCCCCCAAGGCAATCTTGTTCAATTTCGCCTTGAATAAAGCAAACCAAACCAAACAAAACTTCGATGACTTTAAAAGTATCTATCTATCTATCTATCTATCTATCTATCTATCTATCTATCTATCTATCTATCTATCTATCTATCTATCTATCTATCTATCTATCTATCTATCTATCTATCTATCTATCTATCTATCTATCTATAAAAGCCGCCTACAACTTTTAGCTCTCCTGGTCGTTTGGATAATGGCATTGATACCAAACTTGGTAGGACCTAACATAAATATTTTTTGAGCAATATTAACTAGTCATAACATGATAATCATATGTATGTCATGAATGGTATGATTCACATTTCAAGGTTTTGCTGTTTTTGCGGTGGTTTCGTTCACATGGCATGTTGCAAAACTCGTATAATATGGCGCCATTGAATGGCAAACACAAGCGACATACGCTGACATAAAAAATCATGACATGCGTGTCATGTAACAACATAACTACATGCCACGCTCATGATGCGCTCGTGGCCGTTTCGCTAGCGTCACGTATAAAAAATTTGGTGTTACGGTACGCAAATGGATGGCGAAGGTACGTGACTGGGGCAAACATGATATTCATGAGATGCGTGTCATGTAACAACATGACTACAGGACACGCTCATGATGCGCTGGCGGCCGTTTCGCTAGCTTCACTGATACCAAATTTGGTATTGCGGTACGTGAATGGATGACAAAAGTATGATACTGGTGCAAACATGATAAACATGAAATGCGTGTCATGTAACAACATGACTACAAGCTACACTCGTGATGTGTTCGCGGCCATTTCGCTAGCTTCACAAGTACCAAACTAGGTATTACACGACGCGAACAAACGACATAGGTAAATGACGCATGCAAACATGACAATCGCATGATTTGTAGGGTTTAACGTCCCGAAACAACCAGGTGATTATGAGAGACGCCGTAGTGGCGGGCTCCGGAAATTTAGACCATCTGGGGTTCTTTCACGTGCGCCCAAATCTGAGAACACGCGCCTACAGCATCTCCGCTTCCATCGGAAATGCAGCCTTTGCCGCCGGCATTAGATCCCGCTACCTGCGGGTCAGCAGCCGAGTACCTTAGCCACTAGACCACCGTGGCGGGGAAAAACATGAGAATCACGACACGCGTGTCATGTAACAACATGATTACATGCCACACTCATTATGCGCTCGCGGCCATTTCGCTAGCTTCATATATGCCTGATTTGGTATTAAGTGACGTCAATGAATGACAAAATATATCGCTGGTGCAAACATGATAATCGTCACACACATGTCATGTACGAACACGACAACGTATCGTGCTCACAGCGTGCTCGCGGCTGTTTCGCTAGCTCCACATATACTAAATTTTGTATCACGTGACCTGAATAGATGACGAAGATAAACGACACATCCAAACATGTATTCATCACACGGAGTCATGTACGGCATAATTTACCTCCATCTCGTAACGATGAGCTGATTTTAAAGTGACATATCAACATTTCCCATTCGTGCTTCACATATCATCGATTCCCACTGTACGTGGGATAGATCAATTTTTTTTTATTTTGAGAATCAGTATCTTATCTCTCATTTTCTCAAGCCCAGCCGTGGTTGCCTTGTGACTAAGGTACTCGGCTGCTGACCCGCCGGTCACGGGATTGAATGCCGGCTGTGGCGGCTGCATTTTCAAGGGAGGCGAAAAGGCTGTATTTTTTGTGCTCAGATTCGGGTGCACTTGAAAGAACCTCAGGCGGTCAAAATTTTCAGAGCCCTCCACAACGGTGTCTCTCATAATCAAATGGTGGTTTCAGGACGTTAAATCCTAAGAATCAATAAATCATTTTCTCGAATTTTCTCTCTCTGTCTGTCTCTGAAATACCTCGCATAAATGACGCCGTTATGTGGCGTCAAAGGTGAGATCTGTACTGAATAGGTTGTCGGTATCCATAGGTCCGAGCACTTGGATTAAGTCGATCTTTTAGGAGTCTGAATTAAGCCACTCTTTACTCCTTTTCACTTCAATGAAGTTGCTTCTTTCTCTCTCGCTCTCTCTCTCTCACTCTCTCGTTTGGATGCAGGTGAACTGACGAGTGGAAGAAAACGCTGGGGCAGTCTACTTTTCACTCGTCAATTCAGGAACAGCCGTCGACGCCATCTTGTTCTTCATTATACATAGGGATGAATGAATGGATAGATAAAAGGACTTTAGTCATTTCTAATAGGTCAGAGTCATTGAATATTTTTTATAAACTTTATTATAGTTAAACACACTCTAAGTGTAATAAGATGTGGCTGAAAACTTAGCATTAAAAATGCTGTGGAAAGCTTCTTCAAGGAAGTAAAAGATGACAAAAGCAATACAGAGTACGAAACATTAGCCTACATAAAAAAGAATGCTGAGAATAGGACACTCGCTATTGCAAAATTTGAACACATTTGCTTCGCCGAAACTTTCCTGCTGTGAAAATACTACTTTGATTGTAACCGTTACTTTGTTGGCCACTTCCATACAATTTCGACCCTTTCACCACATTGGCATGAACAGCCAACATTTAAAGCGTGCTCTGACATTTATCGCACAATAGTCTCACTAACGAAAGTGCATCATCGCTCTTGACTCAAAGGAAGGGTGTAGAATGGGGGGCTGACGAATGAATTGCCCTTACAACGACATTTTTTCTCTTTCGCATAATAAGCTTTCATTACGCTACTCTTCCTCTTCAATTGTCGACGAAGCAAATCACACCCCTTTGTAGAATGCCTCTAAGTCTTTTGTGATACGTCATCCCTTTTTTATCTCTCCATATACTTTCTTTAGGATCAAAGAAATACCTCTTGTCCCATTGTAACTAAAAGCATTTTGAAAATTTGATGGCTGTAGTTTTTTAGGCAAGAGACATTCATTTTGAAAATGCTTGTTTTTATTTTCTGCTCTTTCACTATATTTTATGCTGACTACAAAATACAATATATAGATAAATTACCTCTAATGTTCATGCTTTGAGGGACGCAGTGCGAATTGCTCGTGAATGTGAAAGATTCATTCCAACAAATCCGCTGTAAGTAAATGACCCTATCCTAAATAACCTGCATCGCAACGACAGTACTAAACCTGTAACTAGTCTCAGGATGATACCAGGATGAACAGTTTTCGAGCCAATATCACCTTGACGTTCTTCACGATGCACCTTTGATGACAATTATTTGGACGCTGCTGGGTATATAAGTGACGTTTTTTTCCAATAGAATTTTTGTTGTAAGTGTCGCACTCGTGTCTTTTTCTCGTTCTTGTATTTGTCCTAACGCTGGCCCACACAATCCACTATGAATAGGAAGACGCAATTCTACCATGAATAAAATCTAGGCAGAAGACGGGCTAGGGCTAAAGCCCCCTAAAGAGTGCCCATGCACATGCCTGGAGTTGCTGTTTCGTTGACGCTGTGCGGTACCCAAACGAAAAAGCATTCGTTGCAGTCACTGTTGACAAAGATGGCATTTTTACAAACTCCTCCTCAGTCTCGACCACAACGCTAGAGGTTGCCGAACTGGTCGCAATAGCCTTAGTCCTGCTAGACGACAGGAAAACAAGATTATACGGTTACTTTAGATCAGCAGCTCGAGCATTCGGCAGGGGCACCATCTCGAAACCAGCCTAGCGGATCGTACGAATCAAGGAAGTACAGAAACACACAATTGTCTGGTTTCCAGCTCACATGGGACAGATTGAGGGCGCTTCGTCCAACCTCAACGAGACAGCCCACAGAGCTGCGCGAGGAGTCGTCGACCGCATCGATACTGCACGGAGTGGCGACAAGGTACTGGACGACAAAGATCCCCAACGACGTACAATAAAATGTGCAAGAAAATTTATCTGAGGAGGCGAAACTATCCGCCACCACACAGTAAACTTAACAGGCCTCAGGGATTGACGCTCAGACTCCTGCAGGTCGGCGCAAATCCCAGTCCCAAACTCTTGCACAAAAGTCACCCAGAAATCATATGCTTTGGCGGTGCTATGCACTACATCAGCTGGAAAGGTTACGTCGTTATTGTGGAAACTGTGCTACACACTGCGGATTTAGAGATGCAGCTATGGGCAGTCCAACGGACTCGCGATGTGCTGGAAAGGTTAGGCTTGTCTGTCTCAAGGTGGGAGCGGCCCCCAACATGCTAGCTCACGCCCCGATAGACCTAAATAAAGTTTTTTCATGCCACCATTTCGCCGGCAGAGAAAATATTACATAGCCCGACTGGTAGTGTTCCACAAGGCACACTGGGAGGCCGAGCGATCTTGTTCAAAGCCGGGACAATGACAGAGGCGATGGACAAGAGTTTCTACACAATTGCAGTCACCAATTGGAGGCCAGTGAGCCTTACCAATGCAATGACTGAATGAGCTGGCAAACGCTATGCCGACCCACAACCGACACAGCATTGTAGCGTCCCGTTGTAAAGTCTTTGATGGCAGCTGTACTTGGAGTAATGAACCGAGGTTGTGTGGGCGTTGAGTGAAGTACAGTAGAAGATTCCAATGCATAAGTGTGACATTGTGCGTGATGTGACGAAGTTCTGATACAGTGTCGACTTTTGACAGGAGTATGAGCAGTCTAGGCACTCCGTCTTGAGCACGTCGGGCATTGTTGTGGGTGAGGTGGTCAACTGTGATCTCACAGTGACTCGGTAGCTATTGAAACATTATGTCATGTCCTTTGTTAGTGGCTCGATGACTGATTTCATTGATCTGAGACTCCATCGGATGATTGTTCCTGCGGCGCAAACATCGCTCACATTGTAGGGTCACCTTTAAAACGAAATATAGCCCACTTGCTAAGGGATTCTCGCATAACAAACCTCGTGGCTTAAAAGAGCAGCGACTGTAGGAATCGTGACTTGTTAAGTTTCGTAGTTGACAGTGAATAACCCACATTAGACTAGGAAGACACCCGCCGAACTTCTCGATACTGAACCGTCCGTATAAATATGAGTTATTAGGAACTCGTTTAGCATACGATATATGTAAAATGTCAAATGAGATCTGTTTGAGGGCTGTAGATGACAGGCTAGCCTTCTTGTATATTCTCGGCCCTTCAAAATGCAGAGAGGGTCTTTGCAGGTACCACTCCGGGCATAGCGGTATGGTTGCGGATGAGAAGCTCCAGGAGGTTAGCCGCAATAACTCTGCAGAACTCTGCCTTAGGTCTTTCTAGGGGCAACGTTAGTGAGGTGGTGGTCAGGGAGCTTGGATATACGGCAAATATGCGCCCGGAGTGTGTCGACAGTTATTTATGTCGTAATCGGGCTGTCTTTAGGAATGACAAATGTTGCGACTTTGTAAGCACAACTAGTGGCAAACCACTGGTGATTTTAATGGTCATCACTTGCTTTAGGGTAGCACCCAAATTGATTTCAGGGACCGCAAACTTGCTCAACTGGCCTCACGTCACGAACTTCACATTATGAATGACGTTAGTACAGCATATCTACGTGTTGTCAGTTACAGCAGTAGCTGGCACCACGCAGATACGAATTGAGCCAATAGTGGAGGCGGACGTAAACCAGGTGGATTGATGAAGGTTAACAATGCCTCCAATTTGGGAGGCAGTGAAAAACAGCGTTTAGTGCAGAAAACAATTCGGAATTGGGTGCGGGAGAATCAATTTATGGACTGAGAACTAGACGACGATAGTTTCGGCTTGGAGTCGTTTTTGGCTAAACCATGACGGAACAAAGTGAGTTTGTGGACCATGGCCATAATTGAATAAGGGTGCCTTAAACGGCCATGCAACGTTGCGACTTTTAAACAAGAATATAAAAGATAGTATGGAAGGTAGAATGAAGCGTTTTCACGCAAGACAATGCACATGCACACCATGTACAGGAGGTTCCATCATCACAATCCCGAACCCGAGTGCAACGCGGCCGGGTGCGTTTGCGCAAAACTATGCTGCATAGATTACTGTTTTTTTATCCTCACCCTGTGACCTATCAATCAGCCTAATCTCACACAGTTTTCTGTTATTTACAAATAGCAACTCCGGAGGGGCGATTGCTCACACATCATGGCATAGATGTGGTAATGCATGGTTGTTCCAGTATCCATGCTTGCTGCTCAATCTGTAGTTGTTGTTTTTACTGATTTTGTGTTCAGGCTCTGGTTTCACATGAGGAAATGGCTGGCTCTGAATATCCTGTGCTGATTTCATTTAATCATCCTGGTATGAATAAAGAGGTGAAACGGGACTGCTGAACTGTTTCTGACCTTCGTCTTGCAACAAAGCTGTTACATGTGACACGGGTCCATGTGGAGTTACACGTAGTTCAATTAACGGAGTGTGGCAGCTTGGGCTAGTTGGTATGGCATGACGATAGTTATAGCGCGAGAACAAAACGATGACACAGAGACAAGAAGGACACGGAGACAAGAAGGACACGGAGACAAGAAGGACACGTGTCTTTCGTGTCCTTCTTGTCTCTATGTTGTCGTTTTGTTCTCACGCTATAACTATCGTCATGTCAATTAACGGAGCTTTGGGAAATTTATGTACTACCTGTCATTCGCACGCTGGCTCAAACGTTGAAGTTCCTATCAAAACTTGCACTTGATCGTACTCTATATGTACTAAATTACATTCTTATGCAATTGTTGGTTGAAGTCATTGCCTGAATCGACAAAATACAAGAAAGGAGTAAAAAAACCAATTAAACTGAGGCAAGTAATAATCACAGAACCAGTTAGTTTCACCTTCCTACAATGACAGAGAACCAAAAAAATATAGGCCTAATAATATGGGTATTATGTTGGGGACTCTCACTTATCGCTAAGAAAGTACAAGTTAAAATACAATGAATCCTGAATACGAAACGTTTTTAAACATCCCGTTACAGTAAATGTGGTTGATAGTTCTTGCATCAGAGCTAACGACACCAGGGCTCATTCCTGGGAAAGTGTGCTTATAGGAACATGAAACCATCCTAGCATTATCAGAAGCCTGTCGGCACTTTGGTAAACTAAAGGGGCGGTAAGGAGAGCGAAAAAATAACTTTTTAACTTCAACGTATGCCTTTTAAGTATAAAGATTCAAGGCACTTGGAAACAGCGCTTCAGAAAGAATTGCATAATACGATAGCTAATGGTAATTTGCATGCACACGTGTGGAAGGGGACGACGTGGGTTTAGCTGCTTTGTGCCTCTTGCAAGGGTTATGCAGTGCCGTGTATGAAAAACAGTATTTGTTTATTTCAAAAATTCATTTCCTGTATTTTCGCGTGCATAGCAACTTCCTGATGCTACCCAGAGTGCATGGAATGCTAAATACAAATACCGAGAAAGCATTTCCTTTAATCCTAACTCGATTATCTTGCAGTCGTGTTTGCAATACTACCTTTCCTAAGGCTCCATATTGATAGCGGTATAAAGAGAATACTTGTTTTCCTCTCAGGCACGCGAATAAAGAAACAGCTTTTTTCCCATGCGTTGCATTAGAATTGCTCAAGTTTTAACTTTTAATTCATTCCTTTTTTAAAATTCTTGAGTTCCTAAAAAGAGTGACAAATTTGACAGTGAAAAAAGTTGTGAAAACAGTGACAAAATTGCTGAAAAAAATTGTGCCTAGTCACTTTTTATGATCCGGTCTCTTCGGTACGCGAGATGTGCTCAAATAGTTAGGAACTTTCGTTTTTTTTATTCTGTAGAATGCACCGCAGTGCTAAATCGATGCCTACGCAATAGAGCCACCAAGCGTCACCGCCACGAAGACTGTTCGGATTTTCGTGGTTTGAGATGATCGAGCTAAACCAGATAATATTAACAGCGTAAGGAGGTTAAAACTGCCAGACCACGAGGAAGTGGAGATGGCCAAAACAGGCGAAGCACGAGCGTTTCCTCTGTAACGCCCCCGCAAAAGGCCACGTTATTCGAACCGCCGGGCATCCCGCTTCACCGCTGCTTAAAAAGCACGCCGGAGCTTCGCGTAAAGCATTTCGCTGCTGTCTGCCTTGCGGAGAAGAAGGCCTGCTCTCGTGAACTCCCACCCACAGTGCACTCGAGACAGTTCCTTCCTCTTATATATGTAGTCGTTTTAGCCATGCTGCTACAGCATCTTCGGCTGGCACTGCGTTTTTTTCGGAGTTCATTACTTATTCGGCCGTGACCTTTCCTGGAAATAGCGAGTCTGAGGCCAAGGAAACAGATTGTTTTGTTTGTTTTGGATGCGTCGTGAGCGAGGGACGTCAAGACATTCTCGGGTGTTGTTTATTCGCGTTTCGGGCAGTGTATGAAGTTCTGGACGAGAATATCTCGATGTGTCCGCCCAGCCATCGCATTCATAATATATGCCGGTGTTTTTTGATGGACAGTGCGTGGTAACATGAACGTCGCAGGGACCCGTTTTTCCATATTCAAGGCCAGCAAATGTGGGTCACCCATGTTCTTCATTGACGGCGGCGACGTCGGTGAGAGTTTGTGCTGCTCTTCTTTTCAGTGGTTTACTACAAGTGGTATTCAGGAAGGCAGCTATAGCTGCCTGAGTAACGTTGCAGCTCCGGCTCAATTCAACAAACCTCGGCGCCTTTTTGTTATGATCCACAGCTAGAGTTTGTGTTAATTTGTTCAACCATGGAATAACAGTTTCTTGCGAAGTCAATTGATGGCGTATGCGCACTTGCCAGCCATTCAAAAGATACTGTACTGCTGATAAATAGGATGCTCGAATAGCGTGGCACGCTGTGCATCTATGAATTGACCCAAACATTCCATTCCTCATCGCATCACCATGATTCACTTTAACACCATTTCCTGTGCCTAACAGTTGGTCGTTACCGCGACTTCAAGAAACAGAAACAGCGCAATCGCATTTTATTGTCTGAAGCACAAACGCCCAGTTCGTCGACAGAGGCACCGGTATAGATGGCTCTGCGTGTTGCGATTTCTTCGGGTGTCACCAAAAAGGTCTGCTACTGTCTCTCTCTCTCTCATTGTGTGTGTGTGTGTGTGTATGTGTGTGTGTGTTGCTCGTTTCTATCTACTCATTAATTTACTATCAGCGCTTGTCCAGGGTTTATGGTCACCATTGTTCCTTTCGCGCAACTACTTTCTTTTGCTCTGTCTACCTATCGACATGTCCAGTCACCTACATCCGGGTGCCCTCGTGATCACCCGCTTAGCAAGGTTAGACCAAAATCACTATACGCCAAAACACCTTATTTTGCATGGTTCAACTTCCGCAAGTTTCACTTTTTCAAAGATCAGTTCTTCACATGCAGAGCCTCTATATTATATGACGTAGAAGCGTCCCAAGAATAGTTTTTTCAAGCTTCGTCCTGCCAATTTAACGTCCATAACAGTGTGCCCGAGATTCGCCAGCATATGAAAGGGACACAATTTGCGGTAAATGATTCTCCGCGCTTAGACTTGATCTTTCATAACCCAACTCGAGATAGCACAGCTTTCATGCACAATGAGTCTACCAGTTATCCATGTCTTTCGCTGTAAGGCGTTAATGCGATAGCCTTCAAATGAAACGCTCCACGGCAATCCATGAAAATGCCTGCATTTATTGCGTCAAAGACGACACATGCACAACAGCAAATGCATACGAGGCGTTGACCACAAATCGATTGCGGATTTTCGCGCCATTAGCGCCCAATGCTTGAAATTTATAGTTCGTGACTGCATAGCCTGCTGGACCCTAAAGACTGCAAAAAATAGTAATCATTTGTATATTAAATTATTATATTGGTGCTTTCCCACACGAAGTGAGAATACCACATTCCTTAACAGTTCGTGCCATTGAAACTTCAATTGTTAGGTTTGCGCTGTTGTAAACCCTCGACTAAAACTTCGAACTAGACCCCGCCGCGGTGGTCTAGTGGCTAAGGTACTCGGCTGCGTACCCGCAGGTCGCGTGATTGCATCCCGGCTGCGGTGTCTGCATTTTCGATGAAGGCGGAAACGCTGTCGGCCCGTGCGCCCAGATTTGGGTGCCCATTAAACAACTCCGGGCGGAGAAATTTCTGGAACTCTTTACTACAGCGTCTCTCATAATCATATGGTGGTTTTGGGACGTTAAACCCCACGTATCAATCAATCAATCAAACTTCGAACTAAGATTTTAGTATTCACTATGTTCAACAACTTGTTTCTCATCTTCTAAACTGATATAAGCATTGACGTTCTTTGAGAGGGTATTATAAGTGCCCGAAGCAGTGGCTTAATAAAAAGCGCCACGTGCTCTGTGATGCTGACTTCTAGTCAGGAAAAACTCTGGCAAAGGCGCCCGCTTTTTGCACTGCACCGTGAATTTCTCCTTTTGATGTCACTATTAATTATCGTTGACGTCAAACCATGAGTGGTCGTTAGAGTGAGTGTGGCCCAGTGGCCGTCACTCTTCATTTTCATCCTTCGTGCTGTTGTGTGCTTTGCTCCGACAAATGACCAAATGGCAGGGAAAACAAAAGGTGAAGGAAAAAGAAATAGAACGTCCGTCCCTGCGCCCAACATTTCGATAACTCTGCCCCAACGACAAAATAAATGGTTCTTTGGTGGGATACGATTTATTTTATTTTTGTAGGTTTATTGTGTTAGATTATTTTCTTTTTACGTGCCGCATTTCTTGGCAGCGTACGTAGCTTTACAACCTTCTGTGATGTGTAATGAAGTACTGACTAGGCTAGTTGAATGTAAACCAGTTTACCAGCCCCCCCAAAAATAAAAGAAAAACAGGGCATGCGGACAGGAAACAGAAGGGACAAGCGCTGACTTGAAACTGAATGCTTATTGACAAGAAGACTCAAATTATTAGCTGAGCGAACAGTTAGAGAAGAAACAGTGAATAAAAAAACATCGAAAAATGAAGCAAAGATGCGCAATCACTCGAAAGTGCCAGGGCTGCGTGGAACACGAAACACAGACACAATAAAACCAAGAATAGCGGCCACCTAAAGCCTTTTTTAAACACTCTTTGGGTAACTGGTACAAGCACATTTTCTGGGTACCCACTACCGCATAATCAAAATTTTTGTGCAGTAGGCCAGCATTCACATGCTATCCTTCGTCATTCTTCGGAGAAGTGTGGTATCCGTTACACACTTTATAGGAATTTTGTGCCAATTGTTCGTGCAGTGACTGATGACGATCACAAATTATGCCTCCCTCAAGTGCGTATGCGCCCCAGTTAATAGGTAATCGAGAACAAGTTTTATAATGCTTGGGAGCATTGGACGACCCAGTAGTTACGGAATTCGAATTGTGTGACGTGTGGTTGGTGCTTTGATGCTCGAAAACACTTTAATAGTCGTGTTAACGTCATTCATTTTCTCAAATCAAGCCTGACTAAGGCCAGTTTAGCGAATATTTCCAAGCACAGGCGTGGCTCAGTGATAAAATTCTGGGCTGACAAGCAGTGGACCCGGGTTTAAATGCCAGTGCGCCCTGAGAGACTTTCATAAGTGCATAACCAGTATCGCAAAAAATAAGTAGATAACTAAGTATTGTTCTTATTTCTTGCGATACTGGTTACGGACACCGGTGGCGGCTGAGGTAAACCACTACGGCACTGGGCGTGCACCATGTTCTGATCTCATACCAGCTTTCGCTGCAAAACATTATCACTGTGGCAAGCTGTGCCATCCCTCGTACAATTCTAGGGGCGAAGCTCCTTATAGTGGCACGCGTTTGTCCCTCGTAGTCATAGTAGAAGTCGTAGTTTGTAACCAGTCTTACATTTTGACCTCAATGTGGTGTCGGTGAGAGATTTTTTCTGTGCGTTGTTGAACAATAAAAAATTCGCAGCGTGCACGTTAACTAAAAGCCTAATTTTCCTTTCTCTCATTCCCCCTTAGCAGCCATTGGCATGTACATCGATCTCTATCTGACAAGAAAGGGTTGCAAAGTTATACTCGCCGGGCATAATCTCCTTGGTTTTAGAAAGGTTTAGCGAGCGTTAGGCCGCTGTGCCATGAATACAGTGAATTAGTATATACCATGAACTGGAGGTGGTTAAAGGTGGGAAGCAGACACGAAGCGCAAGCCGTAAGAAAGTGTGCGTGTGCCACCTCTCGTTTATTTCTTGGAATGTGCGCTGGATGGCGGTGCATATGCGGAATATATGATGAACAGATTCGAGATGGTGGTACTTAGAGTGTTGAATGAATGGACGAATGGACACACAGACAGATGCATGGACGGACTTATGGATGGCTGCACCGATGGATGGACGCATGGACAAACGCAGGTGCGGATGCATAGACAAACGCAGGGACGGATGCACAGATGGACGTGCGGACGCACGAATAGACGCACGCACGGACGAGCGAATCGACGCACGGACAGTCACACAGACGGACGCATGAACGGACGGATGCGTCGCCCCACTCTCCATCATTCACTCTGTGGATATGCTGTCATTTTTTTAACCATTCGCTTGGCTACTTATAAGAGTTTTGTTGTCACTGAAATTTCAGTCGAAAGTCTGCGACTTTCCTTCCCCGCCGTGGTGGTCATGTAGCTAAGGTACTCGGCTGCTGATCCGCAGGTCGCGTGTTAGAATCCCGGTAGCGGCAGCTGCATTTCCGATGGAGGCGAAATTGATGTAGGCCCGTGTGCTCAGATTTGGGCGCACGTTATAGAACCCCAGGTGGTCAGAATTTCCGGAGCCCTCCACTAAGGCGTCTTTCATAATAATGTGGTGGTTTTGGGAGGTTAAACCCCAAATATCATCATCAGTGCCTTTCTTGTCTGTTTTGTCGGTGTTATTATTTTTTTTGTCACGCTGTCAACACCAAGATGATGTGACTTGAGTGAGCTCGTTCAGCACTATCGCTTTGTGAGTGTTTACATGTAAGTACCGTGTTCGTAATTGTTTACTGAAAAACATGCTTCCACGCTTACTTTTGCGATAATATTTTCAACCAGTAGAGTTTCTTTTTTTAAATGTGTCATCATGGTTTTTTTTTGGAGGAGCCAAATTTCAAGGACATATAGCTTGCGCTGGTTTCTGTAGCTCGTTTCCAATGAAAACCAACAAATTCAGCGTCGTTCCAGACAACGAAGCGACGAGTGCGAAGGCTTAGCAGAGGTGTATGGGTGTTTCATTTTTATTCTTGGTCAATCAATCGAAATTTCTAAAGGATAACATTCTTTGAGTAATATTTGTGTTATCGCACTCCTCCCGATATTTTTTCCCAAGTTTTGAACCAGTCAGATGACAAGAAAGCTAGTAGAAATTTTGTACTCAAGAAAAGTAAACAGGCCTAAAAGGACGTCTAATATAAAAGTTCCTGTAAGATGCTTATTTCATTGTGTGCTCTTCTCATTCCTTGGTATTTGGGCAGTTCTCCTAACTAATCAGGCGCGTATTGAAACACGTCAGGCGTTATACCGTGTCAATTGCGTAACACTAAGTTCTTCAAGCACCCACCAAGGGTAGCCCCCGATAGCTACTTTTCTCCTAATTGGTGAATTGGGAGGCCCAAGGCAACCTAAAATTGTGCTTGGCGTCATGGCGAATGATCGGCCATTTTCGGCTTAGGTCTCGACACTGTTATGCATTCCATGTTCATTGTCTTCCCAAGAACTGAGCGATACTTTTTCTCTTTTTTTCGATTTCGAACTTACCTGCAGAAAGTGCATTTTAGGCGTCATTCCCTTCGTCCATCATGTATCTCGCGTGCATCACCTCCTTAATTAATCTAGATCCAGGAGACACTGGTGCGTCCCCCAGCTTACTCCTGCAAAATACGCAAGTCACCGGACTGCTGGCCGCGTCAGGTGTCAGTGGTGGTAGACTAATTACTTAGGCGCCTTAAGCTTCTCTAAACTTTTCCTATGAAAGCAGCTGAACGATGGGTGGGCCCCGTGCTCTGATCTTGGCTCTACCTGTTCTCAATAGCTTGTGGGCGTCGTTACTGGCGTAGTACCCTTAATTTAGTATGTAGAGTTGATTTTTTGTTAACAACAGGCTTTTCGGGAACACCAAGAAGTCAGCTTCTCTGGGTAGTCTTCAGAAACTGCACTGATGTGAATGGCCAGTGAAGCTTCGCCGCTCAGAAAGAATGACGCGGAAATTGTAAAGTGACGCAGTACTTGCGAAGTAATCATTTTCATTGTTTTGTTCTTGCCTCTCCAACTGAGTCTGATGACTGAGCATGATCTAACTGGTAATATCGCTGAGCGAATAACAAGGGTGAGCGGAGGCAGCGCACAACCAGTTACGCGCTTCGCCCCATTTCGAGCAAACAAAACATGAAATACACAACTATGTAAAAGAATACTTCTTTACAGTTCAGCCAAGTTTATAGGTAAAAACTCGTGAAAGGCTATAAATGTGACCATCTACATCCACCTCACCTCGTTCGACCAGATCTTAGCGTACCCGGCAACCACTGTGATCACACGTGTTGCTTGAAACCGAAACTGGTGGTCAGTGTAGCCTGCCATGGTCATATTTCGATCTAAAATTGCTCAGCGCAGCCACGAAGCCTATTCTTAAGAACAAGTGCGGTGCACAAATAGTTTTAATGTCTGATGAACTATGCTGCAATTGTGATTTCACGAACTGATAATTACACTGGTAGGAACCGCCAAAAATATCTGAAAACTCCAGGCGCTCTTTCCCCAACAATAACCGCAACGTCAGTCAAACTTACGGCAACACCAAACGATATACGAGCCTAAATTGTCAAAAGTTCTTGCCGGCAGTATTAATGTTTTAGCCACTGGGTATTATTAGACGGAGGCTGAAATCCGTCAACAATGAGTCAATATACTGTTAGTTCCCAGCGTGCGCGGTTGTCAACCTTCTCTCCTTGTGCACGTGTCTTTGAAGACTGGGGCCACCTATTTTTCAAGATATATGTATCAACAGGCGCAATGCCAGACTCTTCTACTGAGTTAACGTTAACACTAATGAAATCTTACTCCAGCAGTGAAGGCATCCGCAATACAGAAATGATTGCGGCATGTGCCGGAATAACTGACATCGTACAGTGTTCTGTACTATCTCCAGAATTGTTCCACTTTTTGTAATGGCTAGTTGATTTCACTGCAGATGCGCGAGCAGATGAATGGAAGCTGGGGCAGTAACTCGGAAATTCGTACGCAATTATAGTCGATTCCCTCAGCAAAAAACGGCTACAAGAACTTCACTTGCGCAAAACGTTAAAGTATATCAGCGTAGAGGTATGTAGAGGTACACCTCAACACTGCAGACATTGCAGCTCGTTTATTTTCATCGTGAAACTTTCAGTTTTGTTAATCCTAAAAATCTTGAACACGCTCGTTATATCCAAGTTTCTCTAGAGCTGTATACCGGGCACCTTCGCACGCTTGTGAAAATTTCACACGAGACTGTCTTTAAAAGTTGCGATCTCTAAAAGGCCATAGTTGAAGTACGTGAGTAATCACTTCCATTGCACAAACAAATCGCTGACAACTTTTTTGTAGGAAATTAAGGTGCACCATTGAATACCAACTTTTACATGCTCGTCCGTAGGACAGAAAAGCGTGATATAAAAATGAAGAGCACCTAATTCATACTCTGTTTTTGTCACCACAGCGTTGGTGTAGAAAACATGGTCGCTTCTAATTAGCGCCATTCTTAATTAGGGCGGACGCGCGCTGGAGTTCCAAGGCTGATAACTGGAACTGAGCGTGTGTCATTGAAGCATACCGGAAAGCAGAAAAGAGCAAGAACTCGGAAAAAAATATTGGCTGTGCGCTCTCGTTCGGATTGCCGGCAGTTCTGATAAGGTGAAAGAACTTCCTCTGCGTGATGGTTTTTTGGTTATCCAAATAATTAGTTCTACAAAGCAAGTCGGGAAAACTGAGTCGTAGTTTGTGAAACACTGGTTTAGAATTGATGAAAGTTTTGCAGATTGGGTCTGTGGCTTGATATTGCTTCTTCACTTTAGTACGAGTAGAGAGTGCAGAGAACAATGTGTGCGCCATATGCACCCCCGTAACGTAGCCAGAAACGTTTTTATGGTGTAGAGGCGAGGGAGGGTGGCATAAGTGCACTTTAGTTATGTTTATGTATGCGCTTGAATGTGTGCCCCTGTACATACGCACAACATTTAGGAGTTTTGAAGGAAGAAGGCTTGTAACTCCAAGCCCCGGTCCCCGTAATGGGTGCGCCAGGGACGTTCATATTGAAGTGGTGTAAATGCGCCTGGATGGAGGCAGACTAAAGCACCCTAGCTGTACACAGAGTGTGAGTTGCGCAAAATGCCCCTGTTCCTATTGTGATTAACATTTGAAGCTCTCTCTGTACAGGGGTTATTCCAGCAGTACACCGCTTGTATCAAACAAAATTTAGACACAAACTCAGGGGGTTAGGAGATACGAACGATTGACAGAAGTGGGCCTTCTTTCGCTTACACCTCTTGTCTTCTTGGTGAAGGTTCCAATTTCAATGAAAGTTCCTTCGTCCACGAAAATAGCATGGAAATAAGGCAAGCCCATGCTTTTGACCGAGCACACGCATTTGGAGTGAATAGTTCTATATGACAATATATATCTGTGAGACACGCCACAGTGGAGAGCTCCGAAAATTTTGGCCGTGTTCTGCCCTTTAACGCGAACTGGCATCCCAGATATCATGGGGGGGCTCAGAGATTCTGCTCTCCATAGAACTGCGACTTCTTCAGTCAGAACGGAACCAGCGATATTTAGGTCAACAGCCGAGGACGGGGCCCACTATTGAAACGACACTTGAAATTGTTGTTCAATTAGCGCTCCTCACCACTTGTGGCGAAAAAGGGAATAGTAGCACTCATATTTA
This sequence comes from Rhipicephalus microplus, assembly GCF_043290135.1. Lineage (NCBI taxonomy): Eukaryota > Metazoa > Arthropoda > Arachnida > Ixodida > Ixodidae > Rhipicephalus > Rhipicephalus microplus. The sequence goes on from NC_134705.1 coordinate 133,733,898, forward strand.
TTGACAAATGCCCAAGTGACAACAGAAAGGCGATATTGAAAGACAGTACAGGATGTGAGAAGAAATAGGGTGCCCACCTGCACCACTAATGTGTCGCAGGTTTCAAGGAAGGTGGAAAATGGAAAGACTGTGAAAAAGGTGAGAGAAGCAAATAAGAGACAGCGACTAAGTGAGAAACGAATGGTCTGAGATTACCACCAGACACTACCGCAGGGAGCGGATTGAGCCAGCAGCACAGCTGGCATATAAAAACTGGATTAAAGTATAATAAACATTTTCATTCTAAATCGTTATTATTCTCGGCGCCTTCCTTCTTGCTTTTCTTTGTATTAGGAGATATGTTGTTGATCAGTGTACGGTATTCATTATCAAGTGTTCTAGGTCTCAAGGCTTATGGTTAGCTGGGGGCAGAATATGAAATTCATAATTAAGGAATGGTTTTGGTGTAGAGCTAGTTTTTCTTGGATTATATTAGGTGATGCTTGTTCTTGTTCGTTAAATATCATTGATGCTGTTGTTACTGTCGTATTGAATTTTTAATTACCTGATATTGATTTTCTGTGACAAACTTGGGCTTTGTGTGTATGGGTGTCTTCTTGTTGGCAGACTGTGCATTAGTCTGCTTGGTACTCATAGGGTTTCTTGTGAATTCAACTAGGACGACAATACGTCAAAAGCCATTCTGTTTTTTCATCAAGCCGACATATTGATGCTGCCAAGCTACCCTTCGAAAGCCTTCTGCAGCTTATCTGGTCTTGCTCTGCCTCCAAGATCGAAGGCTTCCAAACTGGTTTTGCACTGACTCCGTGATCGAACCAACCACCTTTTTGGAAGCCACGATGCCTCGCGATAACATCATCTAATTACTCAAGGCCACTGGGACTTCAGAGTGACGTCCCAAAATTTGGCGATTTCTAACGTAATCGTGACCTTTTGTAATGACGTCGCCTCGTGATGATGACTTCTTGCATCACGTATTTCTGTCCCCGGTCTACGCATGACACCAACGGTCAAATTTGGCGTTGATGGGACATCTGGAGCTTTCGCCCAACAACCTGCCGCATCTTAAAATAAAAATGCGGGAAAACCCAGCATCTGATGTCCTTATGTAGAACTGCTTTCAGCGTTTTACACAATACCCTTCGAGCACATATTTTTGGTGTTCGCGTCAATGTATTCACGTGAAAACGTTCGCAGAGGGCAGAATGAGTGTCGCCCGAAGGTGTTTACTATGTTTCCTGTTCCTTTCATCGACATATGCTAAGCTCGCATTCAAGCACTTTTTTCTTTCCCCATCAGCAAAATCTCACAAAATCAAGGCCCGACAACGGTGCGCACATAGTGTTGAAATGAGTAACAACAGAGCAGCATGGCCTGTTTTATTGGCGTCCTCCAAGGCAAAAAACGTAAACGTGAAACGAAGCAGGAAAGGTTTAAATCTGAACGCGCTTCATCTGACAACTTGGATGAAAGTTTGGACATGCCAGAAAAATATTGGTGGCCACTTTACACATCGACAAACACCTGTCATTTTCATCTTTCCTCCCTGCGGCATCTCTTTATAATGCATGCAGTATCGGCAATTTGTCGGCCGCTAAACAGTGTTAACACGACCGACGAGCTAGAAGTAAATCTGCGCTTCACGTTGGTAAGCAATTCGGGGTCGAGAAAAGTGGTGGCTTTTACAGATTACGTGTACAGCGCAGCTGTTACATTATGTCTGTCTAATCAGATTTATGGTCAGGACAAAGAATAACGAAATATAAACAGTATACTCGGTTTTAAAATCTATAAACAATATACAAGCGCTATATGGTGAGACTCGTAATTCTGTAAATATCTTGGTTCGGTAAGTTGTGGACTTTTTTTTAAAGGTTCAGCATTTTTCTCTGTATACTGCAGGTCGTGATCTTGGTGTCTGTACTATATTCTAGTTCACTAAAGTCTATACATAGCTATCTAGCCACCCACACCTGGGTGTTCTGGGAATCACCACCGCAACTAGTAGTAGACTGTAGTTAGTCTAAGCAGGCAAGATGATTTAAATAATATTGCTCACTGTTCATTACATAAACAATGTGGCTATCCCAATCGGGTTCGTCGTCAAGCCTTCGCCCCCAAACATGTGTGCCACGTACCCGTATAACAATGGTATGTCCCACGTCACTTCCTGTCGTCTGTGGTTTTTGTGTTTTTCCTTACCCTGCAGCGTATCGTAGGCGTGAAGACGTACCAACTAACCCCCAATGCTGCCTTATTAGTATATCACCGGTGGGTGTGTGGCAAAGGCGACTTAGAGTTTATATCCACCCGTAAACAGCGAAAATAAACATTGCAATTTTTAACATAAAAGTGGTAATAAAAAAGTACGCACAGGCAGCGTTCACCCGATTAATTACAAAGAATAAATACCAGAGTATAAGCAGGAATCAAACCCATAAATATGGCGTGGCAATCAAGTAGTCTGCCGCATGATCACGCCAGGTCTCTGAACTAATTTTCATGTAGACCCTAATGCTCTTGAAACAATAGTTGTGGCTTCGTTGCTGGCTGTCCTTTCCTAAGAACATGACATAGACACTCCATGACATAAGAACTCCATGACATAAGATAGCATGACATAAGAACATGACAAAAGATTCTGCCCCTACAGAATTTGGTAACAGAAAACGCACGCACACAGGAAAACTGTAATGCATCGGTGTAGACAGTACCTATCAAAAAAAAAGAAAAACGAAGAAGCAGAACACGGACATGTGTGTTACAAACTTACAGCACAACTAAACTTTCTTTTTTTGCACAGAAAGCATGTTTTTTAGCAAACAGTTCACAACTCCGAACAGACTCGTACACAATATGTAGCATGTTGAAACTATACAGATTTCGAGGTGCATGGTAGATTGTAAGATGACTGTCACACACACAACCAAAAAAAATGTACCATACCTAAAAAACAAGCAAGAAAAAGCAAACACATAAGAGGGACGAAATCGCTCACATGTAGCCACAAGGGTAAGAAAATATTGCTTTAATATCCAAGTGAAGAAATGATTCGATAATTGCTTTCCTTCAAGACCGTTAAGCAGTAATTATATGCGGCAGAGTAGCCGGTCTTTTCCAAGATTGGTGCGCGAAAAAGGGACAGCCCAAGTATCACGCTCTCGAATGTCGTAATTTAGTTGATGTTGTTTACTTGAGTTAAAACATGAATAAACTCAGTGTGACCTGGTTTCACGCTTTTTTATACTTTATGGCAAGGTTTAACTCATAATGGTAACGAAGTGGGAGAACAATAAACTGAGGAAATAATGGACATGTATGGCTGTCAATAAGGAACACACGCAACATACCGCACTGCTTTTCTTGTAGTACAAATATTGTCTGGAAATTTTTCTTTGACGCTATTCCCCATACTAAATAACAATAATTAGCATGAGAGATAAACAATTTACTATAAAACAATCGCTGTATTTTTTATGGAAGAACGCCCCGAAGCCAGCCAAGTGCCCCGCTTGCTTTCACCGTACGTGTTGCAACGCATTCGATGTGTTTGTCCTAATGTAAGAGCTGATGAAAGATTACGCCTAGCGTTTTCACGTCAGCAGTGACTTCGATTCGTTCTGATCTATAGGATATGAATAATTTACAATTTACGTGTTTTTGTGTTGGTGCAAAAAAAACGGCTTTTATTTCTTTTATGGTCAACATGCAAAGAATTTGCTTTGCTCCACAAATGCAGCGTTTCGAGAAGAGTGTTAGTTTGTTGTGATAAAAAATTAGTACTACGAGACGGATAGAAAAAGCTGGTGTCATTTGCGTATATTATATAGTATTATATTGATTTGATAATGTTCTCTAAATCATATATATAGATGTTCAACAGTACGGGTCCTAATATGCTTCCTTGAGGAACACCAGCTTCCAGCTTCAGCAGGTCTGAGTACTCACCTGAGATGCAAACGCAATGTTTTCTTTCCCTCAGGTAAGACCTGAAAAGATTCAGTGGTAATCTATGGAACCTCCATTGTTTGAGCTTGGGCATTCAAACACACATATCACTCAGTCAACCAATGAACTTTCGTCATTCGTGCTTCACATATCATCGATTCCCTCCGCACGTGAGGTCTGCCATTCTTTAGTGAAGTAACAAGCTCTTGTCGAAGGCTTTGGTAAAATCAATAAACACACCTTATGTAAATTCTTCATCTTCACACATCGATTTCGTAGGTGCGTGGGATCTCCCGAATATTTATAATAGCAATCGTGCGTCTCCTAACCTTGAGGCGTAACTTCGAAAAACACACAAATACACATCCAGAGGCTCGACGCTGTGAATTTGTGGTTACGGTGCCCAGCTGATGACCCGAAGGTCTTCGATTCGATCCCGGCCTCGGCTGCTGCACTTCGGTGAAGGCGAACTGGTACACGCCCACTTACTTCACGACCTGAGTGCATGTTAAACAGCACCAGATGGTCGAAATTTCCGTAGCCCTTCGCGGTGGCGTTTCTAATCAACATACCGTGGTTTTGGTGATATAGAATGCAGATGTTATCAAACTAACACAAACAAGGCCGATTTTTTACAAATAAGAAAGCGTTCGCAGTCATGTGCTTCTTAGGCGTCTGGCTCACTCATTGCTTTTATAAGACTTAAGGTTTCCACTGACGCGTCTTGGTTGAATTCGTGATGATACCTTTGTTCTTATAACTTCTGGCATAGTTATTTCCATGTGTCTTTCAAATAACACAAAAGGTAAAGGCTTAACTCGTTCCGGGAAACACAATCCTTGCGCTATTAACTGTGAATGTAGACTAACACGACCAATTATCTATTCTAATTAAGTCTCGAGTGTTTTACACATATTAACCATTCCTACATGATATTCATTAGCGATGCACGCAATCAAGCCTCCGAATTCCTAGGACCCTTTCACATTTGCAAACTCAGTTCCTTAAGCCCTACGCAACAACTCCATATTTGTGGCCTAATCAATATCATTAAAAGTCGGAAGACAGCACGATGAGAATGATTAACTCACGTGCGGCTGTCGGCATGATTCTTTGCAATTCTAAGTGCGGTCGCATATAGATTTCATCCGAGTGATTGCGACACCCTGGCGAATTCTCTATCATGAGACGTGATTTGAGGACGCAGGCAAGCTGTAATCACGGCAGTTGGAAAAAAAGAAGGTTTTCTTTCGTTTTAATTACTTTTTTATTGCGACATAGATTTGCCCTTAAAGCATAACATTGATTGCGTATATGCGTAATAAATGCGTGCCGTGAGGCTGGCTGTATGTATGAAGTGTAGTAGTGGCTTGTGGACTGTGTTGTTATGTATCCATCTGCAGTGAGGTACGGCTTTCAGGAAGAAACGAAAGCGTTCCGGATGTAACCCGTGGCATGTACATAGAAAGTGGTATGCATCTGCTTGAATCACTGAAGCGGTAAAATGGCGGCAAATAAAACCAACTTCTCAATTCAACCACTTCCATGATGTATGCATCTGCTTGAATCACTGACGCGCTAAAATACCGGAAAGTAACACTAACTTGTAAATTCGCCCACTTCAATGATGACATAAAAGCCGGTGTAAATGCCACCCCTGCCCAAAGCCTCCTATAGACGACTTCCACGGCCCTATAGTAAAATGAAAGAGAAACAGTAGTAGCGCAGTAGACAGAAGACAAGTATAACAGCATTGCTTCTTCTCCACTTAACTTCTTGAATTCTCTCTTTTTTTTTTCCTTCTTTTTTTCCATTTTCACGTTGCAAAGGTATCAGTTAGCGCTCATCTCTCTGCTCCGTCCTGACTCCCTATTTCAGCATATATCGTTTTACTAGGTTTCACTCTCACCCACAGCAGGCTCCAAACTCTTTCCCCTGTTTGCCCGCAACGTCCTTCGCTTCACTCTCTTCATCCACTCTTATGGCTATCCCGCGAACATCTGGGTGTTCGCGGGGTAGCCGTAACTTAACTTGACATTGAACTTAATATCAAGGTTTACCGATTTCCTGTAACGCATCCACGGCCGCGTTTTCTCCAGCGCCGGCCTATAGCGGCACCGCTATTTAAGTACAATAGTTATATTTATTAAGACAGTCAAATTTTTCGCGCTCTCCTACTAAAGGAAGGGGACTAGAAGACGAAGCGGGGCAACCTTGCGGTCAAATATCTACTACTACTTATACGAATGCCTTTTGCGTGCCTTCTTTTGGATTAGAATTGCACTGCAACATAGCTCGTAAGCATGTACACTCGTTTTGTGATGCTTGTAGCAACGGAAATTGCGCGACTGCTGACGCGAAGGTCACGGAAGTGTTGTTCCAGCCGAATTTTCTATATAGACGAAAATGCGTTAGGTCCGTGTACTTACATATAGCCGAAAGTTTACGAACACCGGGAAGTCAAAATTTATGAAGCCCTTCCTTGTGGTGACCCTAGTATTCATATAGCTGTTCTAACACTTTGAACATCAACAAATATTGCTGTTAAAAAAAGTAAACGCAAAAGGTCAAGACGTACCAATTCCACAGACAAGTTTAAAGCGACAAACTTCAACCTCTACATGCTAAGGTCCTTTCCCGACAGCAGTAATTGACGCCACGGTGCGCAGACCTGTCCTTTGATAATTAGAAGGTTATGTAAATTTATTGGGCTTATCACAAAATGGCGAAAGTTTGTGGCTGAGACGTATTCAAAAAAAGTAGTGTGAAGTAGACTTACGCTCATATTCGTGATATGAAGGCTGCCAAAATTAACCAGTGGTGAAGACAGAGAAGGTTTGGTTGTACGGACGCAATAAGTGTTTCCCAGGGAGTAAGTACATTGAGGTTGTGAATCATGGTTCTTGAACCATCTTGACAGTTATTGATTGCGGCTAGTGTTTAGAGCAAATTATTAAAAATTAGGGTGCAATTTCACCCTACTACAGGGCAGCAGCCAACTGTGCTAAAAGAAAGGCAGATCTTACGTACAGTGCCTCCGCCTCACACGCTACAAGGCGGAGGTAAATTATGCCGTACATGACTTCCATGTCATGATTATCAAATTTGGACGTGTCATTTATCTTCGCCATCTATTGACGTCACTTGATACCAGATTCGGTTTACGTAGAGCTACCAAAACGCCCGAATGCGTGATATGAGAGTAGCAGGTAGTCATGCTTTACAAACGCCTTCTCGTAATCTATGAAGGCTATGTATAGTGGTTGGTTATACTCTGAGAATTTCTCTATTACTTGATTGATAGTATGAATGTGGTCAATTGTTGAGTAGCCTGTTCGAAATCCTGCTTGTTCCTTTGGTTGATTGAATTCTAATGTTTTCTTTACTCTGTTAGCGATTACCTTTGTAAATAGCTTGTATACTACAGAGAGCAAGCTGATCGGCCTGTAATTCTTCAAGTCCTTGTCATCTCCTTTCTTATGTATTAAGATGATGTTAGCGTTCTTCCAAGACTCTGGTACTCTTCCCGTCAGGAGACATCTCGTAAACAGGGTGGTTAGTTTTTCTAACACAATCTGTCCTCCATCTTTCAGCAAATCTGATGTTACCTGATCCTCACCAGCAGCTTTGCCCCTTTGCATGCTCTCCAAAGCTTTTCTGACTTCTTCTATCATTACTGGTGGAGTGTAATCTGGGTTACTGCTAGTTATTATAGTATTAAGGTCGTGGTTGTCTCGGCTACTGTACAGATCTCTGTAAAACTCCTCCGCTATTTTAACTATCCTATCCATATTGGTAGTTATTTTGCCTTCTTTGTCCCTTAGTGCATACATCCGACTTTTGCCTATCCCAAGTTTCCTCTTCAATGCTTTGACACTTCCTCCGTTTTTCAGAGCTTGTTCAATTCTCTCCATGTTATACCTTCTTACATCGCATACCTTACGTCTATTAATCAACTTCGAAAGCTCTGCCAGTTCTGTTTTGTCTGTTGTACTTGACACTTTCATGATTTGACGCTTCCTAATTAGGTTCTTCGTTTCTTGGGAAAGCTTGCCAGTGTCCTGTCTAACTACCCGGCCTCCAACTTCCACTGCACTCTCCGTAATGATACTCGTCAGATTATCATTCATTGTATCTACGCTAAGGTTGGTTTCCTCACTAAGAGCCGAATACCTGTTCTGCAGCGACACTCTGAATTCCTGTACTTTCCCTCTCAGTGCTAGCTGATTGATTGGCTTCTTGCGTATCAGTTTCTGTCGTTCCTTCTTCAAGTCTAGGCGAATTCGAGACCGTACCATTCTATGGTCACTGCATCGTACCTTGCCAATCACTTCCACATCCTTAACGATTCCAGGGTGTGCACTCATTATAAAGTCTATTTCGTTCTTAGTTTCGCCATTAGGGCTCCTCCATGTCCACTTGCGGTTTTCTCGTTTTCGGTAGAAGGTATTCAAAATCCGTAAATTATTGCGTTCTGCGAATTCTACTAGTAGCTCTCCTCTGGCGTTTCTAGTACCGATGCCATAATCTCCTACTGCCTTGTCTCCAGCCTGCTTCTTCCCTACCTTTGCATTAAAGTCGCCCATCACCATAGTATACTGTGTTTTTACCTTACTCATTGCCGATTCCACGTCTTCATAGAAGCTTTCAACTGAAGCGTCATCATGGCGGGATGTAGGCGCGTAAGCCTGTACTACCTTCATTTTGTATCTTTTATTCAGTTTAATTACGATACCTGCCACCCTTTCATTAATGCTATAGTATTGCTCTATGTTGCCAGCTATGTTTCTGTGAATTAGGAACCCCACTCCCAGTTCTCTTCTGTCTGCCAAGCCCCTGTAGCAAAGGACGTGCCCATTCTGTAGCACCGTATAGGCCCCATCTGTCCTCCTAACCTCACTGAGCCCTATTATATCCCATTTAACACCCTCTAGCTCCTCGAATAGTACAGCTAGACTTCCCTCACTAGATAAGGTTCTAGCGTTAAACGTTGCCAAGTTCAGGTTCCAATGGCGGCCTGTCCGGATCCAGAGATTCTTAGCACCCTCTGCTGCGTTGCAGATCTGACCGCCGCCGTGGTCAGTTGCTTCGCAGCTGCTGGGGACTGAGGGCCGTGAGTTATTTGACGTAAGCATGTGGGAGGTAGTGGCCAGATACTGCACCAGGGTGGCCAATCCTTCTCTGGTGAGGGAGTGCGTTCTCGGCGGTGTTTGCCGGTGAGGCCGCACCCCAGGGCTCCTAATGCAGTTCCATCAACACGCGGACTTTTTTTTTTTAATCCGGTTGGGAACTGCGCGGTACCGGGATTTGAACCAAGGACCTCTTGCATGCGAGGCGGATGCTCTAACCACTACGCCATCGCTGCTCTCCATAGATTACGAGCCTTCATAGCCTTCATAGATTACGAGAAGGCGTTTGATTCAGTAGAAATATCAGCCGTCATGCAAACACTGCGGAATCAGGGCGTAGATGAAGTATATATAAAAATTCTGGAAGAAATCTACAGGGGATCAACTGCTACCATAGTGCTTCCTAAAGAAAGCAACAGAATACCAATCAAGAGGGGTGTAAGGCAGGTGGACACAATCTCCCCAATGCTATTTACCGCGTGCTTACAGGAGGTTTTCAGAAGCCTAGAATGGGAGCAGTTAGGGATAAGAGTCAATGGAGAATACCTTAGTAACCTGCGCTTCGCCGATGACATTGCATTGCTGAGTAACTCGGGGGACGAATTGCAACTCATGATTACGGAGTTAGACAAGGAGAGCAGAAAGGTGGGTCTTAAAATTAATCTGCAGAAAACGAAAGTAATGTACAACAACCTCGGCAAGGAGCAGCGCTTCGAGATAGGTAATAGTGCACTTGAAGTTGTAAAAGACTATGTCTACTTAGGGCAGGTAATAACCGCAGAGCCGAACCACGAGATTGAGGTAACTAGAAGAATAAGAATGGGGTGGAGCACATTCGGCAAGCACTCTCAAATTATGACAGGTAGATTGCCACTATCCCTCAAGAGGAAGGTATATAACAGCTGTATCTTGCCGGTACTTAGCTACGGAGCAGAAACCTGGAGACTTACAAAGAGGGTTCAGCTTAAATTGAGGACGACGCAGCGAGCAATGGAAAGAAAAATGGTAGGTGTAACCTTAAGAGACAAGAAGAGAGCAGAGTGGATTAGGGAACAAACGGGGGTTAAGGATATCATAGCTGAAATCAAGATGAAGAAATGGACATGGGCAGGGCATGTAGCGCGTAGACAGGATAACCGCTGGTCATTAAGGGTAACTGACTGGATTCCCAGAGAAGGGAAGCGGGTTAGGGGGAGACAGAAGGTTAGGTGGGCAGATGAGATTAAGAAGTTTGCGGGTATAAATTGGCAGCAGCAAGCACAGGACCGGGTTAACTGGCGGAACATGGGAGAGGCCTTTGTCCTGCAGTGGACGTAGTCAGGCTGATGATGATGATGATGATGATGATGATGCTTTACAAGACACGCATATTATGATTATCATGTTTGGATCTGTAATTTACATGGGTCGTCCATTCATGTCACGTAATACCAAATTCGGTATATGTAAAGTAGTGAAACGGCGGCGAGCACGCTATGAGCGTAGGTAGCATTGAGTAATGCTTTACCTGACAAAAAGATCATGATTATCATGTTTGGATGTCTATTTACCTTCGTCGTCTATTGACGTCAGGTGATACCAAAGTGGGTATATGCGGAGCTAGTGAAATAGCCACAAGCGTATCATGAGCATTAGATGTTGTCATGTTCTTACAGGACACGCGTGCCATGATTATAATGCTTGCACCAGTCATATACCTTCGTGATCCATTGATGTCACGTACCACCAAATTTAGTATGTGTAAAGCTAGCGAAGCGGCCATGAGTGCATCATGAGCGCGGCACGTAGTTATGTTTTACATGACACGCATCTCATGATTATTGTGTTTGCCTCGGTCACATGCCTTTGTCATCCCTTCACGTCCCGTAACACCAAATTTGTTAGAGGCGAAGATAGCAAAACGACCGAGAGCGCACCATAAGTGTGGCAAGTAATGTTGTAACATGACACGCATGTCATGATTTTTATTTTAGGATCTGTCACTTGTGTTGGCCATGCAGTCATGTCATACCATACCATGGATTTTTGAAACGTCATCTGAACGAAACCACCGCAAGAGCGGCAAGACTATAAAATGTGAGTTATGATATTCATTACTTACATGTCTTGATTTCAATGGTATGACTAGTCACTTATACTCGTCATACAGTCATGTTATGGCATACCAAGTTTAGTATCGATACCATTACCGAAACAGCCAGGAGAGCTAAAAGTCGTAAGCGACAGAATGAATAGATAGATAGATAGATAGATAGATAGATAGATAGATAGATAGATAGATAGATAGATAGATAGATACGCTTAAAGTAGATGAAGCTCAATAAACTATGCTTCGCATTTAAAAAATAGGTAACAATTAAGAGTACTACACTATGGGAAAGCATAAAGCCATCCAGTGGGTATAAAAAGACTAATTTTGCTTCCGCTATGTTTCAAAGATATGTTCGACGATTTAGAATACAAAGTGCTCTAAAATGGAAGAGCTTTGAGCTGCGCCGGTAAGCGCAGATACACTGCTAAATAAAGGCTGGTGCACACCGGCGACTTGCAGCGGTTGCGCGACCATTCGCGACGGCTGACTAAAAAGCGACTGATGTTCACACCGGGAGAGGCTGCATGCGAGTGACCGGAAGTCGCAAAACGGGAGAGTCACGTCCGGATCTCGTTATCAGCGAGAACTCTGGAGACCGGCGCCGATCAGCTGATCGCCGCCAGCTGAGTGAACGGAGCGAACCGAGCGCGCTGCATTTATTGTTTTCGTCCGTTCTCGCAGAGCGTTGAAAGAAAAAAGAAAAAAACAAAAATCGAGCATCGCTGATTGGTTCCAGCTGCAGCTTTGCGACTGCAGTCGCGCGACTGAGAAATCGGTCTAGCCAAAACGGTCGCTTTGCGACTGTTTGCGACCATTCGCGAATGTTTGCGACCAGTCGCAAATAGTCGCAAATAGTCGCAAATGGCCGCTTGCATGCGAAGTGGGAAAGAAGCGCTTCGGCGGCAAGCCTCTTCCTTTCAATGTTTGTCCTTTCCATCTAATTGGCGACCTAACCAGTGACATCATGAAAGAAATTCTCTGTTCGTCATTTATTTATAGTAGGAGGCCCGGCAACCGCCAGTGGTAAAAGCAGCGCTTCCGCTGCTGAGACCGAATACATGGGAGGTACAGGGAGTTTCCGCCCCCTGATTATACTGTGGAATACTAAAAGAACCTATGCATTGCGCCACCTATCTTTCCAGTTCTTCCTCAAAAAACAACCAGCCGTGGTGGATGCACTCGGTGATGGGTGATGCGACTCTCTTGGTTACAGCGCCAAGTACCTCTCATACATGTGCTTGCCATGCAGAATGGCTGTATTTTACACACTGAGCTGGTGCAATTTGGAGAGTTGAACTTCCAGTGCTACTACTATACTTTTAAAGTGCTAACAAGAGACCTCTTGCTACACTTTTCTTCACCGTCACCCGAAGTCCCCTACAATGTCTCCATGGAAAAGCAAGGACTTGCTAATTGCCTGACTGCTGTTGAGAATCTAGGCTACCACGCTCGTCGAGAACAAGTACCATATGTTTATGCAAAATTTTCAAGTGAATCTATGATACATTAATTTAATAAAAGTATATATTTATCTGAAATCGTTCAACTACTGTTTCAAGAAGCAATGTTGGATGCAAGGATGGGGGGGGGGGGGGTTTATCACTCTTGTAGAAAGCATTGTGTATGTTCATGACAGCAGGTCCAAGGGAGTCATTAGACATAATTTTTCCCAAATCAACATCCTAGTGTCAAGCTATACTGGCACAAGCACAAGGCAAACATGCCACACTTGTATGATGTTTGGCACGTTGGTAAAGGTAAGCATGTACACTGTTTATAAAGTTAGTGTGGCACATGTACAGTAATTTTGCCCAATATGATAAGTTACCTAAAAAGGCTGATATTTACACATGAGTAACATATTGAAATGAGGAGTAGCCGGCGCCACGCATTGGCACCAACCTCTCCCTACATACATTTAATAAAAAAAAATCTTGAAAACTGGATTTTTAACTTGTAATCATGGTAGACGCACTTGCAACTTGCAAGTTTCCTATTACATGCATGATCTAATTACAATATTGAAGACAACCAGCAATAACATACTAGCTTATAAGAAATCCTGGGACTAGTGTAACTTTGTAGAAACTTGTACCGAAAATTTGCTGAAACATTTCACTTTCACTTTATTTCCTTAAAGACCCCGAGTGGGGGCATTACACAAGGGGTGGGTGTACAGTAAGGATAGATAATACATGACCATTCAGGATGAGAGGTGCACTTTACAGCATCAATGAAAGCATCTGGGTTGGTGGTGGCAACGACAGCGTAGGGAAGGCCGTTCCAGTCTACAATGGTGCGTGGGAAAAAAGAAGACGAGTAGGTGAGAGTACGGGTTTGAGGACGAGCAACACTTAAGCAATGGCCTGTACGAAGAGATATGCGAGCAGGCAGGGAGAAGTAAGGTGGCTGATTGAGGGAACTGTAATACATTTTGTGAAACAGGGAGAGGCTGGCAGTGCGACGGTGACAAGAAAGGGTGGGCAGGCCAGTTGCCGCCTTTAATGAGGATACACTAACGTTATACGAATATGATGAGTGAATGAACCTGATGGCGAGGTTCTGCACCATTTCTAATGCGTCTATGAGATAAGATTGATGAGGATTCCAGATTGCGCACGCGTACTCAAGTTTTCGTCGAATTAAAGATTTGTATGCGATGAGTTTAACGTGAGGAGGAGAGTTGTGTATATGACGTCTGAGAAAGCCTAGGGTTTTGTAACTGGATGAGATGACGTTGGACACATGCGGAAACCAATTGAGATCTTTGGAGATAGTTAGACCAGGATATTTGAAGGTACTAACAGATTCAATAGGAGTGCTAGCAATTTTGTACGGATAGAGGAGAGGGCTTCGCGAGTGGGTGACGGACATTAATTTACATTTACTGGGATTCAAGATAATCAGCCAGCGATCGCACCAATTCAGGATTTTAGATAAACTGCTCTGCAGCACAGCCTGGTCGGAGGTATTTCTTATTGACTGATAAATAACGCAGTCATCTGCGAACATACGAATAGAGCAATTGTATTTCATTCTTCATATTTGTAGCGAAAAAAAAAAACATGTGCAGACACAATCAATAAACTCATACACAGTACTAGCACTGGTCCTACGTATGTGTTCCTTATGTCTGTATCTGTTTTTTTTGTCTACGAATATGAACACAAGTGACTCAAAACAACTAGCCCCCATCACCATTGTGGCTGCTCAAACATGTTCTTACATTACAAGCAAGCGCATCCCCAAATACTTTCAGCAGCGACATTGCTCTCAGAAAAACTTTTCTATTTTACAGTTCACTACAACAAACGGAGCTGACACCGAAATTTCTGTCATCTGAGCTCTGTTATTCTATCACATTAAAAGCAAGTCCCTGTACTGTACATGAAAATCCTATACCTGGCAGTGTAGTTTAAATAAGGTAAGTGATCGTGCATGTAATCTGAGGGTTTTAGGTTTGTTTACTGCAGGTACAAAGCTGTCTTTTTTTCACTTATGCCACAATTACTACTACAGTACCAATAAAAGAGCACAATTAACATACTCTATACATTCCATGATTTCTGTATCAGCTTGTTTTCAATATTTTATATAAGGAGGCTTGAATGTGACCCTCTACTTTTTGTAATGTCACCACTGCTGAAGAGCTTTCAGCTGATGCAGTAAGTAATAACAGTTCAAAAAAGGGGTGCGCTTCTGGTAAGGGGTGTTGACTGTTTATTGAACAGATGCGCCTCTAACAAACTGGGCACTTCAGATGACAAGCAATGACAAGGTAATAGTTAAACAAAAAATTCTTCTCAACAAGCGTGCAATAAATATATGCTAAAAGCAGAGCCTGAATGGAAATTTAAGGTTGTGACCATGCCACAGCATGCGTGCTTCTCATGTTCGTGGTGGTCACCAGCTGTACCAGATAAATTTTTTATTGTCACACAACCCCCCCCCCCAAATGTGGATTTATATCATTCATGTGGTAGGTTTACCTACCATCAAGTAAATATAATAATTACTTTTATCTTGTAATGTGTCCTTGCATGATAGTGACTTTGTCTCTCTTCACCATGCAGGCTATGTTAAGGGCTGTTGGAACATGCCATGGACCTCCGTGAACTCTCATCGTATAAGGAGAGCTTTACAAGCAATCAGGCAGAAAAGCCAAGGCATACATCCCTCACCTATGAATGGCCATCTAAGGAGGAGCTCATTGCTCAGAGGCACACATGCTTTCCAACATCATCGACCTCGAATCAGTGGCATGCATTTATTCTGTTGATGTTGGTTTGGGTTCAATGCCCCAAAACAGTGATGCAATAATAATGAGGTACGCTATAGTGAAGGATGCCAAGAGTTTCGGTCACATTATGTTCTTCAACATGCACCTGAATCTAAGTACAAGGCCTCCACCATTTTCGCCTCCACTGAAAATGCAGCTGGCACGGGCGAGATTTAATACAGCGTCCTTCGGGTTATCAGTTCAGTTCCACGACAACTATAGACCATCATGGCGGGTAGTCACCAATACTTACCACAGCATCAAAAGCTTACCATCAAACTGGCATCAAATCTATTTTCACGTGTGTATGTTCTGGCTGGCAGCACACATACAGCCACAGTGTGGATCGAACGGGAGAGCTTCACTGTAGTGAAGCAACATAGAAAGCTCAGTGAAACAAAAAAATGCCGCCATATCCACGAAGTGAATGATGATGAGTGGGCGAAGCTCCGGAGGTAAAGCTGGTAAACCATGAATCCTCCGTACATTTTGCCCACTCGATTTTATTGCAGCGCTCCCCCTAGCGTACGTCGCCGCACTATATCGAACGATGGCACGCGCCATATGTGGCATCATTCCTATTTTATAACACCTCGCATCTTTCATAATCAACTACACGTACCGCCGTCTAGTTTATAACATCTTGCATCTTTTGGACGGACGGACGGAAGGACGGAAGGACGGATGGATGGATGGATGGACGGATGGACGGATGGACGCACGGACGAACGGACGGACGGACGGACGGACGGATGGATGGTTGGACGGATGAATGGATGGATGGATGGACGGACGGATGGACGGATGGACGGATGGATATGGCTAAGCGTAATACTTAGAACTGAACGAGAGGTGGCTACATACAGGGGACGCACAGCCCACGCCTTAAGGAGCTTCGCTCCTAAAATTCAACCGTAGAGACAACACAGCTGAAGGCTTCTCACTTTAGCGAATGGGGCAACGTCAAAAGAACAGTTAAGCAGAGAGAATGCGACCATAGTGATGACGCAGCTGAAGTCTTCTGACATAAGTGCGATGTAACAAACCTTCTTGGCAGTTGGGCAACCATGACTGATTTGTGGAAAGTGCTGTCAAATATTATTTTAACGTGTGTGCTGTACGGTTGGCAGCACACAGAGAGCCACTTGGTGAATCGAGCGAGAGAGCCACAATTGACGGAAGGAACTGCCTCCCTGGTAGTCAGGCAACGATGCAGCCATAATTGCTTTTTTTGAAGTGCGTGAATTGTTATTTTACATGTGTGCTATGACTAGCAGCACACCAAAGCCACTGTGTGAATTGAGCAAGAGAGCTACATCATATTTTTGTGCCTGTGTGCTACGGGAGGCAGCCCAAACAGAGCTAGATCTACTTTAGATGTCATCAGTAGTTTGACAGAATGACTAGATGGGCGTATTTGAGAAATGCCCCTCGTTTCTTGCTTGGGTGAGTCTTCTGTTTGGCAGTTGCTTCTGTTTGGCAATTGTGCACCTACTTTTTAACTGTTGAATAATGAAATAGTCTGCTATTATCATCATAAGCGATGCCATAAGCAAGCCCTACATATTATTCTCTTGAACGATCATGCACGAAGCACAACTATTTTGTAGCGAAAGATTGCATAACAAGTCCATTAGAAAAAACACAACTGTGCATAACAGGTCAACCTAAAAGGACGTGAATGCGGAAATAATTTATGCGCGGATATCTTTGATGCGTAGCTGAAAGCATGGGCAGCTTAAAGATTAATTTCAAGTTAAGATATAAAAGCTTTCACGTGCGCACTGAAGGCTATCGGAAGCCCACGTAGTCGGCTGACCGAAACTGCTTCTGGGTGGCGGTGACTACGAACGCAGGTAATACAACTGTGTTGCGTCGCGTAAGCCTCTGCCAAATTCATCGCGTGAAGAAGTGGTTCGCTAGAAAGTGATATTTCCTGGAAGAATGGATAAGATGACGTTGCTGAAACTGCAACTTCGAAATGTCTTTTTCATACACTATTACCTGTCCCCTTCTCTTTAAACCGTGACGCCGTTCTCCAGCACGCAGCACCGCGGAGTGCAGGCACACGCTGCGGAAGTCTTCGTGCCGAGCTATGCAGCAGTCCGGACTTTCCCAAACAACTTGCGGTATGTCGCGACAGCAGAGTTGTTCAAGGGCCGTTGGCACTGCTCCACAAAGCCCACTGTCACACCTGCACTCGCGAAAATCGGCCTAAGTTGTCCTTATCGTGGACACCGCACAAACACCGCGAAATGAAAGACAATGAGGAAATTGTTTTCACGCTCGTGATTGTGCAGCACAACGTAAAAGTTACACGCACGACACAGCAAACGCGGACGCGAGGACGAACAAGTATCGAACAAAAATGGCTACTTAAACCATTTACACTTAACCGTGATCGCTGACATCGTCGTGGATGTCCGGTGAGTCAGGTGGCGACGGATCACTGCTGTCATTCTCGGCACAAAGCGCAGAATCGCGAAACGGTGTGTCGCTCTATGATTCGAAAACCATTTCATCGCTCATTCGGCGCAAACGCTCTTCAAGTCCTGGGTCCATGGTGAGCAGCGGTCCAAACCGCCGTGAAACAAAACATAGGCTGCTCCCGTTGAGCGCACAAACAGACGATCACCCAGCCGCGGTCAAGCATCTGACTGCCGGTGGCTCTGCTTTGGCTTTGACTTACCGGACGCAGACGACACAACGTCACGCACGTGTTCTGCCACATCACAACGTGATGCAGGCTTCGTGAAGGCGGAGCTTAGCCCCAAGCGCTCGAAGGAAAAGTTGAGGGTGAAAGGCGGAGCAGAGCAGGAGGGTACCTTTTCAGTACTCGTAGCTCCGTTGATAATGGGTGTTTCGATTGTATTATGGTGGCAATGATTTCCTCCCGTAGTGGTTTAATCAAAGATGGAACTTAAAAAAAAAAACATTTCAGGGACACAATAAGAAGACCGAACGTTCCCGTAATTGATACATATTCAGGCACTTACGAATATGGTAGAAGCCGGGTGCTCACGTGAATCTGCTTTTTCGCTTCCCTCTTTTTTTCTCTTTTTTAATATTGTTCACAACACACCTATTTTTTATACAGAGCAGTTCATTTTGAGTGGTACGTCTTTTCTTTTATGTTATCGTTCAATAATAACAGTCGTTCATATATGCATCAAGCAGTCCGATTGCACCTTTTTGTGGGATCGTAAGCTGTACTTGTGACATTTGTGAGAACTGAAGGAGATCATCATTAGCAGGAAAACAAAACTAACTGACACATCCTGTACTCCGTTACCCAAGCTGTTGGCAGTGCTATGAAAAGTACGGGTGCACACTTTATAATTGTGTTCCTTTCCGAATGTCGCGTCCGTGAATCTGGAAAGTGCTCCGTACGAGCGGAAAAAAGTTATCTCATAGTAATTGACTTTCTAATAGACCCTTTAGAAAATTCAGCCTGGAAACATGGCTCTTCCGTCATATCTTGCTCACTCGTGTGAGCTGGCGGGCTGTGTGTCTCAGCGATGCCGATGAGCGTTCCCTGCGGCACACACCGCTTGCGTTCTTGCAGAAGGTGCACCCCATTTGGACGGAATGCCACGCGTACCCCAGAGCAGTGGGCCAGTGAGCGTCTCGTGGGTGAACAATTCATGCCGGTAAAAATGTATTTTCGATTTCGTTTGATAGGTGGCGCTGAATTTTGAAAATGGGGATTAGATCATTTGCAACAGTACCGAGAAGTGTGAATGGCAAATAACACGGGAGGTAGGAAGGCTGCAGTCGACAATAGATTACGCACTGATGTCACATAGGATGTATGATAAGCTCAGGGGAATGCACATAGATGAAAGAGGCTCCAGAAGACTGGGTAGTGTTCACAAACGTATCAAGCTAAGTTTTGAAAGAGCAGTGAAAGTGGGAAGGAGACAAGACGAGCAACTACAGGAAAATTTTCATTCAGAAAAGCCAATTGAAATAGCCACTAAACAAATTGAGAAAGTAATCACGGAGGATAATAAGACAGTGTGGACATACACGAATCTATTCAGACTGTTTAAGCTTGAGCTTGCTAAGGCACGCGACAAGTCACCCTGGAAAAGAAGACACAAACCCAAAAGTTGGTGGGATGAGGAAGTTTAGAGAGCCATAGCAAAACGTCAGGAAGCCTCTAAGGAACACAGACATGCTAAGCAGTGGGGCGAACCAACAGATGATGTTCAAAGAAAATGGGAAATCTTTCTAAGCTGTGGAAGGGATGCATCTCTTCTGATAAATGAAAAGATTAGAAGAAAGGGAGCCCAGTGGCTGGCAGAAGTACATAAAAAAGATAGAAAGGCAGCTGCGAAATTTCGGAACCATCTAAACTCCCTAAGAAATGAGACGAGCCTGGAGCAGAGGTTTATAACTACAGCTCAAGATGCTAGGCTAGAAGGGGACGAAGCCATTGAATATATAAGAACAAGGGTGACAGAAAAATTTCAACAAAGAAGTGCTTTATGCACCACTATAGACAAGGATGAATCAAGTGGTGCAATGGCTTCATTTTCACAACAAGAGTGGGAAAGGGCTGAGAAAAGGCTTTCATTTCAGCCTTTTCACAGGCCCAGATGGCATTCCTATAGTGCTGATGAAGACATTAGGTCCGATGTCTAAGCAGGCTTTGAGAGAGGCAGTGAGCAAAATAATAATCGATGGAGAAGTTCCCTATGGATGGAAACTTAGCAGGATGAGCATGATCTATAGAGGAAAGGGGGGCAAAGCTGACATAAACTACTACTGTCCTGACAATGAAATCAGTAGTCTACAGGCTGGCAATGCAGATTATAAAGGAAAGACTGCAGGCATGGATAGAGGATGAGGGGGTGCTGGCGGAACTGCAGAATGGGTTTCAGAAACACAGGAGGTTGGAAGACAATCTGTTCTCATTGACGCAATGCATCGAAATAGCAGAAAAGAAACACAGGCCCCTGTGGCTAGAATTTATGGATATCAAGGGAGCGTACGATAGCGTGGTTCAAGAGGAATTGCGGGGAATACTGTACACAGTAGGCGTGGAAGATGTAGATACTAATTGTTTAAAGGAGGAGGAGGAGGAAGGGAAGAAATGAAAGGCAGGGAGGTCAAACAGACGCACGTTCGGTTCGCTACCTTGCACTGGGGAAAGGGGTGAGGAGTTAAAGAAGAAGAGAGAGGGAAGTGAAGGGCAACGTGTGTGTAGATGTGACCTTGTCCATTGCACGCTTATAAGCGGTCGCGTAGTCCGGTCGTCTTTAGAAAACAGCAGTGCTCGCGTCGCTTTGCTGGCCTGCGACGCGTACAGCCATGAACCAAGGATCTTCTCTTCGGAGAAAGGTCAACTGTCTAGTGTCCCTAACGTTTCGCGTAGCAAGTTGCGTTCGCTCGAAAAACGTTCACATGAACTCAGTAAATGTTCTATTGTCTCGTCAGTGTCACACGATTCACATCGGGAGCTATCCGCCATTCCTATGCGAAAGGAGTACGCCTTTGTAAAAGCTACTCTTAACCACAGGCGGCACAGTAAAGTTGCATCCTGGCGGGAGAGGTCTGATAGAACTTGAAGCTTTCTCGATGGGTCCAATTTGTGTAGGCGGTGGTTCCTGACACTGGGGTCACTCAGCCAAGTTTCCGACATGGTCTTAGCGAACGAGTGAAGGCCCCTTGCAGCGTCGGCTCTCGACAAAGGAATCGGGGTTGTCTGGGCGTCCGCGTGGGTGGATCGGGCAGCATTATCAGCAAGGTCATTACCGACAATACCGCAATGTCCCGGTAACCACTGGAACACCGCGTGATGTCCTTTCGATAAAACTTCGTGAATCGCTTCTCTTATTTCATTCACTAGTTGTTGATGTTCCCTTTGTCGTAAAGCTGATTGCAAGCTCTGAAGGGATGCCTTGGAGTCGCAGAACACAGCCCATTTTCGAGGTCGTGCTTCCGCAATATAAAGTATAGCAGCACGTAAGGCGGCAAGCTCCGCTGCTGTGGATGTTGTCCTATGCGACAGTTTGAGCTTTATAGTGACCTGGTACGCCGGGATGACAACAGCACCTGTGGAGCTGTCAGCAGAGACAAATCCATCGGCGTAAATGTGGGTCCTCTGGCCGTATTTTTCGTTGAGTAGTGACAATGTCACCTGTCGTAGGACCACTGTTGAATGACGGCTCTTATTCGCTATTCCCGGAATAGTGAGGCACACCTGTGGTTGTTGTAGGCACCACGGAGGTTACGCTGGTCTTGTTGCTGGAGTGAAGCCGAAAGGAAGGCATTTTTTATGGGCAGAAATAATTTTTGAAAAAATTGCATGTGGTGTTTGAAGTGGCAACACTGCAACATGGTGACCAGGAACTCGGCAGAGGTGTCTTATGTGGGCTCTCAAACTGTAAGTGGTGATGTATGTTTGAATTGGATGCTCTCTTGCGATCATAATTGCCCCGTAGGTTGTGGTGCATCGCGGCAATCCTAAGCACACGCGTAGTGCTTGTCCTTGCAGACTTTCGAGGGTGCGGATGTTCATCTTGCACGTACTTGCCAGTAACGACAAGCTGTAGCGCAAAAATCGCAGAAACAGTGCCCTGTATAGCTGCATCATTGACCTTATCGATGTGCCCCAAGATTTTCCGCAGAGGAACCGCATTATATGGACGATGGAAGTTAGCCTTCTCTTCAGGTAATTACAGTGGGCACTCCACGAAAGGTCCTTGTCAATAATCACACCCAGGAAGCGATGGTTCTTCTGGTATGAAATATTTTGCTCATTGATGGTAACGAGGTATTGTGCCATGGCTCTGCGAGTAAACGCAACCAATGAACATTTCCCCGTTGAGACGGAAAGACCTTGCTTGGGGACATATGAGCATGTCAGGGTGGCAGCCTGCTGGACTCTTGTACGTACTTGCAGACGAGTTACAGCCGAAGTCCATAGACAAATATCGTCAGCATATATGGATGGAAGGATAGTACTTGGCAAAATTTCACGAAGTCCTACTATCACGAGGTTAAATAAAGTGGGACTTAATACGGCGCCCTGAGGGACACCACGGGAGGTGTAAAAATTGGTGGTAGGTCCATCTGAGGTTTGTACAAAAAAAGGACCTTCTCATCAAATAATCGTGGATCCATTGGAATATCCGACCACCAATTCCAACAGCTTCCAACGAGTCTAGGATGGCTTCATGTGTTACGTTATCGTAAGCCCCTTTGACGTCGTGGAAGAGTGCCAGTGGTATGCGCTTGAGGCTCTTCTGTTGCTGGATAAATGTTGTGAGATCAATCACGTTGTCAAGAGATGACCTATCTCGCCGAAAACCCATCATGCAGTTTGGGTATACGTTGTAGCGCTCGAGGTATCATTCTAGGCGTGTAAGTATCATCTTTTCCATGACTTTTCCTACGCAACTTGCTAGGGCAACAGGGCGAAATGATGTCAAATCAAATGATGACTTTCCTGCTTTGAGTAGTGGCACAAGTCGACTTATCTTCCAATCCTGGGGAACAATGCCCGCCTGCCATGAGTGGTTGTAATAGCTTAACAACTGTCCCCTTGCCTCCTGTTGAAGGTTGGCTAGAGCGGCGTAGGTGATGCCATCGGGTCCTGGTGAAGATGATCGTCGGGAAGCCACCAAAGATGCGTCAAGTTCTTCTATAGTGAAAAGATTGTCCGTTTCGGAAATGCGGGGTTCAGGGATAACACTCCTAATGGTGGCAGCGGACAAGGCGGATACGCCAGTGATTCGCGTGCAAAACTCACTTGCCACTTCAAGTTAGGTGTGGCCTAAATGTAGGGCTAAAGCCATAAAAGGATGTCTTTGTTGGGGAGTCGAGCGCAGGCCACGATAACAACTCCAGATGCGTGACAACAGCTTTCGGGGATCCAGTGATTCACAGAATGATTTCCAGCGTTCCTGTTCAAGCTTGTCTAAACGTCGTTTGACTTTTTTCTGTATGCGTCCAGCCAGCCTCAAGTCGCATATTGCTTTCTTCCGCCTGTATCTTCTTTCCGCCCTTCAGCGAAGCGCGCATAGTTTTTCCAGTTCAACGTCGAAATCATAACGCTTGCCGGTGACCGGGAGGAGACCGAAAGCTTTCCTCATTGCTTCTTTGATGACATCCTCCAAGTTCTGGTCAGGGTCTTCACGGCATGTATTTTCCATGAGTCGCTGAAATTTGGACCAATCAATTCTTCGTATTGTGGTCTTAGGAGAGGAGTTAGTAAGACCCCTTATTCGCATATAGGTTGGAATGTGGTCACTCCCATGCGTTTTGATGCCTGAAAACCAGTGCACTTGCGACCGGAAGTTTCTGGATACCAGAGTTAAATCGAGGCAACTGTTGTACGTAAGGCCCCGCAGGTATGTAGGACTGCCATCATTTAAGAAACATGGGTCATGCTTGGAGGCTAATGACACGAGGTTTCTTCCTTTAGCGTTGATCGTCGAACTACCCCAGATTAAATGATGTGAATTGAAGTTTCCAGTTATAACCCACGGGCCCGTAGTTGTTGTCAGTATGTCTCGTAGTCGGTCTTGTTCAAATCGTCCGGCCGGTGATATGTAGACACCAATGAGTGTGAATGACACTTTTTGCTTTTTAACACGTAAGCAGACATATTGATTGTCGTCATGCGGTTGAACTGCATGATGCACAATTGTGAAATCTGTGCGAATGTAAACAACCACCTTGCTGCGTTCCTCGCACGTTGAAGAAACGAAAGATTCATACCCTGATAGCTTAGGAGGTTGTTGCACGTTTGGTTCACATAGAACTATTATAGGAATACGATTCATGAATATATGCTGACGCAATGAAGAGATGCAGGATCTCAGGCCTCTCGTGTTCCACTGCATTATCGACGCTTGTCGGACCTCGTTGCCGAAGGAGAAAATTGGTCGAGCCATGGTTGCTACTGGAGACTTGCAAATACTGGACTTAGAGCATCGAGTACTTGCAGTGCACTCTAAACGAGTGGAGACTTCAGGCTGCTGCACAGCTTTCACATGGCATCCAGCAGTGTTCGGAACCATCTGATGACTTCTGTGTGCTCCTCAGGCAGCTTGTCAGCGGCTGGCTGGAGTGATGTGACTGTCGATGTGCGCTTGGGATTTGCAGGTGGCTGTGATCTCGGCAATGAAGGCCAAACTGATTCATCTGCAACAGTGCTGCTCGTTGGTTTGTTGACCGCGTTGGCCGCCTTCGGTCTGGGAGGCAAGGGCGGTGGAAGAGAAGGGTGGTGGAGTGGCACTTTTGATGCAGCGTCTGCGGCATTCTTTGATGAACTGCGGCGACGATGACGCCTCTTTCGGACGGTCCTGGCAGCCTCTCGATGCGACGAACTGTCTCTAACCATTTGTTTCAATACGGCTATTTCTCTTTAGATTTTGGGGCATTCTTTTGACGAAGCTGCATGTGACCCATGACAAATCGAGCATTTGAAGGTAGTTGCTTCGCAGTCATCCGCAGAATGGGCTTCCGCGCAACGAGGACACACCGTCCTATTTTCGCATACGCTTCTCACGTGGCCCATCATCATGCACTTATAACACTGGAAGAGCTTCGGTACGAAAGGTCGCACAGAATGCCAAAAATGGCTCATCTTTACGTGTGAAGGAAGAGAGTCGCCATTGAACATGATCTTCAAGCAGCGTGAGTTTCCCAAACGGACAACTTTTGCGATGACACTAGCTTCATTTGCCGGTTTGACCAGAACATCGAAGTCGGAGCTGGGAATGGTAGTATCCACATCGTAGATGACTCCAGTGACGACGTTAGAGCTCACAGGAATGTAGGAGCGAACTTTCAATCCCCCCAGCTCGTTGACGTTGTGCAGTATATTAAGTGCCGCAGCATGCAAAACGTCGATGGCCAATATGTTCTTACGCGTGTTCACTGTGATGTCTGTGATCTCGTTTGGCACGAGTCCTTCCAGCACCACCGAAACAGATTGCCTGTTAAGGCGCTTCATGTTACCGTCTGGTACCTCAGGGACAAAAAGATAGTGTTTGTCACGGGTCTCCTTTGCACTTTGTCGTTCAACATACTCGATGACGAAGATGTTCTGACGTTCCGCCTTTTCGCTTTACGGCTCAGCACCAGCTTAAAATCGTCGTCGTCGGAAGGCTCTTCGCTGCTCATTGGGTAAACAAGAGCACCCTCGCTGTCATAGTCACTGTAGAGTCCCGTACGCTTCCTGGATGCAGCCCCCGCCGACGCCGCCGTAACTGGCGGACATCCGTGGTGGTCCACGTCCATCACCGACGGACACGGATGTGATATTCGCGAAGTTCACTTATAATTAGGTGAAAAAAGAGAGCACCTACTGAAGCAGCGATCTGCTAAGCAATCACTTCGTCGTCGTCTCAATTTTCTAAAGGATATCTATAAAGGTAACAAGGTACTTATAAAGTGGGAAAAACAGGTATCCAAGCCTGCAGAGGTAAAACGGGGGCTTAAGCAGAGGCGTCCCCTGTCACCATTATTATTCATGGTGTACCTACAAGGATTAGAGGCCAAATTAGAGGAAAGTGGACTGGGCTTCATCTTCTCCTACGTCAAACAAGGAAAACTCATTGAACAGGCACTACCAGCATTGATGTAGCAGATAACATAGAGCTAATGGCCGACAACAACGAAGATTTGCAGAGATTGGTGGACATCTGCGGTAATGAGAGACATAGGTTACATTTTAGATTCAGTAAGAAAAAATCAGCAGTCACAATTTTTATTGACAATGAAGGTAGTGAGCTTAGAATACAGGAATTCACGCTAGAGATAACAGATAAATACAAATATCTTGGCGTATGGACAAGCAATGGGGCCGAGTACCTAAGGGAACACGAAATATACGTGTCGACTAAAGGTAACAGGAATGCAATGGTAATGAAAAACAGGTTACTGTGGAATTACAATAGGTATGATGTTGTGAGAGGTATATGGAAAGGGGTCATGGTTCCTGTTCTGACGTTCGGCAATGTGGTCTTGTGCATGAGATCAGAAGTTCAAGCAAGATTAGAAATTAAGCAACGTGGAATAAGTAGGCTTGCCTAAGGAGCTCACGGGAATACACCAAATCAGGGAGTACAAGTTGACATGGCATGGACATCATTTGAGATGAAATTTGAGAGGCGATTGAGAGAAATGGGGGAGGAGCGTTGGGCTAGGAAGGTATTCAGCTACTCATACATGAAGAATGTCGATACAAAATGACGGAAGCGAACCAGAAAATTGACTGGTAAATACTTGGAAAACAGCAGGGGGCTGAACCAAAATGAATTATCGGTGAAGAAGAAGGTGAAAGAAGCTGAGACCAATTTGTGGAGAATTGGCATAATTAAGTCCGCACTACAAATCTATCTAACTTTTAGAAGGAAATTGCCAAGGAAAGGATCTATGATAATACTCGGGGTAGTTCTCTACTGTTTGAGGCCAGGACGGGAGTATTGCGAACCAAGACATATCGGGCCAAATACGAAGGGGTAGACACGGTATGCAGTGCGTGTGGATAGGAAGAAGAAACTACCGAACACTTGATAATGTTCTGTAAAGGGCTTCACCATGTAGTTCAGGTTGATGGCGCTGAGTTTTTAAAAGCACTGGGGTTTAGTGAAAGTGAGGGCAAAATAGACTTTAAGCGGGTAGAACTAACTAGAAGGAGGTTATGTGACTGGTGGCTAAAGTCAAGGCACGAGTGAAAATTAAATCCTTCACTGCAAAGTACGAATCCTCAACCTCACTATTTAAGGGAAAAAAATAAATCTAGTTTTTGGTTCATTAAGTATTACGGATTGGTGGCGCTAGCCACCACCCGATCTAAATGGTACAGTCATATCCATCCATCCATCCATCCATTCATTTATCCATCCATACATCGGTCAATGTCATTGAAGTTGGTGCTTGCTATCAGCTTCATCTGTAGTTTTATTAAACGCGAAGCTTTATTAGCGAACTTCGGTGACTTTGAACGGATCTATCTATCTATCTATCTATCTATCTATCTATCTATCTATCTGTCTATCTATCTATCTATCTATCTATCTATCTATCTATCTATCTATCTATCTATCTATCTATCTATCTATCTATCTATCTATCTATCCACCTTGGACTGCTAGCTCTCCTAGCTGTTTCAATAATGGTATCGATACCAAAATTGGTATGGCATAACATGACTGTATGAAGAACATATTTGAGTAGTCATAACATGAAAATTTTGACATTTATGTCATCAATGTCATGATTTACACTTCATGGTCCTGCAGCTCTTGCGGCGGTTTTGTTCACATGGCATGTTGCAAAACTGGTATGGTATGGCATGATTGCATAGCGAACACAAGCGACAGGCTCTAACATAAAAATATTGACATGTGTATCATGTAGCAACATGACTACATTCCATGGTCGGAATGCGCTCGAGGCCGTTTCGCTAACGTCACATATACAAAATTTGGCATTACAGTACGTGAGCGTATTGCGAAGGTATGAGACTGGTTCAAACATGATAAATATGAGATGCGTGTCACGTAAAAACAGAATTACATGCCATGCTCATGATGCGCTGGCCGCCATTTTGCTAGCTTCAGTTATACGAAATTTTGTATTACGGGACGTATGATGTGAGTATTACAAAGGTATGATACTAGTGCAAACATGATAATCATGAGATGCGTTTTATGCAACTGCATGACTACATGCCACACTGATGATGCACTCACAGCCATTTCACTGGTTTCACATGTACCCAATTTGATATTACGTGACGGTAATGGATAACGAAGGTAAATGGCTTGTCCAAACATTATAATCATGACATTCGTGTCATGTGAGAATATAACTACACGCACGGCCGCCAGCATCGGGCCTGCGTGGCGTTTTTAAACCGCAGTGGTATGACATGACTGCATGGCGAACAGAAGCGACAGACTGTGACAAGAAAATCATTATATGCGTGTCATGTAACAACATGACTACATGCAACACTAATGATGCGCTCGCGGCCGTTTCGCGAGCTTCACATATGCCAAATTTAGTAATACTTGACGCCAATGGATGATGAAGGTATGCGACTGGTGCAATCATGATAATCATGAGACGTGTGTCATGTGAGAACATGATTACATGCCACAGTCAAGACACCAATTTATTTCGACGTGACGCAGTGCGCGCGCTCGCTGGCGTTCATTTCATCCCGTCACGCCGGCGTTGTCACGCCAGGCGCTGGACCTGGCATATATTCGCGGGCACGCACCGTGCTGCGTTGCTTGACGTATGCGCGTTTCAGCGCGTCCGGTGTCCCTGATTGATTGATTGATTAAAACTTTATTTTTGTCCTGAGAAGACGCAGGGGAGACCCCGCGCCACCCGGCTAATCCCACGTTGGGACCGTCAAGCCGAGCTTGGCGGCCCGTTCACGGGCACTCTGGACGGCCAGGGTTTGATCCTTAAGTTCGGGGCTGCGTAAGAGCGCAGCCCACCTGTCCTCGCTGAGGGCGGGGCCGATGGCTTCACATTCCCACAACACATGATTGAATGTGGCTAACAGTCCACAAGCGGGGCAATTCGCACTGGGATACCGTTCAGGGTAGATGGCATGAAGAACCACAGGGTTAGGATACGCACTGGCTTGCAATAGTCTTAAGGTGACTGCCTGCGCCTTGCACAAGGCCGGGTGTGGGAGAAAGAATACCCTTCTTGGCAGATAGAAGTGCTTTGTTATTTCGTTGAACGTAAGTAAGGGTTCCCAGTGAGGCAGAGGGACTGTGGAGGCAGCGCGGTCAGTGAGTCATGGCGCGGCCTCGTGTGCGCCCTTGTTCGGGTTAGAGGTAGGGCCCTCAATCGACCCCAGGTGAGCGGGGAACCAAGTGAGAGAATGGGGCGTGATACTCTTTACGCTTTGGAGAATGCGGAGGGCCTGAGGGGCTACCATCCCGGTTTCGTAAGCTTTGATAGCCGCCTTGGAGTCGCTGTATATTGACTCTCTGCGACTATCTAGCATAGCCAGCGCGATTGCAACCTGTTCGGCTATAACGGGCTTCGATGTGCGCCCTGTGGCGGAGCAAGTGAGCCTGGAATTTGAGTCGACGATGGAAACAGCGAATGCCTCTTGTTGGACATATGGCGCAGCATCCACAAAGCTTGCATCAGTAGGGTTGCTACGGACGTGCTCGAGCAGAGCTCTACCTCTGGCCCTACGCCGACCGACGTTGTGCACGGGGTGCATATTGCGGGGAATGGGTGCGATGCGCAGCTGAGACCTGATGTTTCTGGGAATCTGCATAGAATCGGGGCACTGTTCAATAGAGTTGAGGCCCAAATCATCGAGTACTTGCGGTCCGATTTGGTTCCGGAAAGCCTGAGCAGCTGTGAGCGCTCTTGCGCCTCGATTATCTCTTCGAGTGTATTGTGAACACCGAGCTTGAAAAGGTTTTCAGTGCCAGTGCTTACAGGCAAGCCGAGCGCGAGCTTGAAAACCTTTCTTATGAGGGAATTGAGCTTACTTCTTTCCGCAACATGCCAATTATACATGGCCGATGAGTACGAAAGGTGGCAGAGCACAAACGCATGTATGATGCGGATGAGATTGTTTTCTTTGATTCCGCGGTGTCTGTTAGTGATCCTCCGGATGAGGCCAAGAGCACTTTCCGTCTTGGTAGTGATCTGTCTCAGTGCAGCTCCGTTAGCGCCTTTGGACTGGATATACATTCCCAATATTCGGAGCGAATCCACTCTTGGCACTGGGGACCCGTCACTAGTGAAAAGCCGTATTTCACTTTGAGACGCAGGTTTCCAGTCACGGTGGCCGCCGCCTCGGGGTCTTTTCTTGTAAAGCAGAAGTTCAGATTTCGATGGGGAGCACTTGAGACCGGTGGGACAGAGGAAACGTTCGGTCACGTAGATTGCGTGCTGCATGGCTTCCTCAACTTGACCATCGCTCCCGCCGGTGCACCAGATGTTTATATCATCTGCGTATATGCTACGATTGATTCCTTGAATCTTCGCGCGTTCTTTGGAGAGCCTGATCATCACGATGTTAAATAGTGTTGGTGGAATAACTGAGCCCTGAGGCGTGCCGCATGAACCGAGGTTGATCTCCCGTGAGAAGTACCTTTCGATCTTGAGCTCGGTAGTTCTCTAGTAAAGAAAGGATCTCACGAAGTCGTATACCCGCTTCCCTAGCCCTAGGCTGGCAATAGACTGGAGATTGAATTCGTGAGAAACGTCGTCGAAAGCCTTCTCCAAGTCTAATCAAAGGATGTCTCTGGTATCTCCTGTGCTCTGGTCGATGATTTAATGTTTTATCAGCTTCATGGCATCCTGTGTCGAGAGACCAGCTCTGAAACCAATAATATTGTGGGTGTATCTGTCATTGGCCTCGAGGTGCACCTTGAGTGAGTTCAGAAGGGCGTGCTCTGCGACCTTACCGACGCAGGAAGTTAAGGAAATCGGTCTTAGATTATCTATTCCTGGTGCTTTACCAGGTTTGGGGATTAGAACTGTGTAGGCCGTCTTCCATTGTGCGGGAACCTCCCCACTGCGCCACACCTCATTAATCTTTTCCGTAAGGAATTCGATGGAGTCATCATCTAGGTTCTTGAGCATCTTATTGGTTATGCCATCAGGGCCAAGGGCGGAATTGGCATTTAGGGAAAAGAAAGCCTGCCGTATCTCGGCCACAGTATAGTCCTGGTCCAACTCCGGCACGTCGCACCCCGCGTAGTCCGGGAACTGTGTGGGTGCAGAGCTATCCGCGACTCGCAGATACCTGTCTATAAGCGTGTTGACAACCAATTCGTCCGGGGTAGAGTCAGTAGCAAGATGGATGGCTCGCGCGAGCGATCGCCTCTGACTGGACCTGGTGCTGCCCTGATCGAGAAGGTGTTTGAGAAGACCCCAGCTCTTCCCAGATCTGAGCTGACCCTCGATGCTCTCACAGAGACCATGCCATTGTTGTTTACACAAGGTTTTGCAGTGCTCCTCGATCGCCCTATTAACCTCGGAAACCTTCTTGCGGAACCTCCTGTTATGCTTCTGTCCCCTCCACCTCGTGAGTAGGGCTTGCTTGGCTTCTAGTAGGTGTGCCAACCTGCTGTCCATGTTTTCAACATCGAGGTCAGTGACGACCTCCTTGGTCGCTGCCGTGGCATCATCTCTGATTCCTTTGTACCATCCTTCAAAGTCTGTCCCAGCCGTCGGTGCCCTCTCAGCTCTGACTTCGCGAAAAGCGTCCCACTCGACCACCTTGAATTTTTTCGTCCTAAAGCAGGCAATCGCGAAGGATACCTCGATGATGTAGTGGTCACTTCCGAGGTCTAGAGCCGTGTTGACCCATTTGACCCCATCTATATTCTTCACAAAAGTCAGGTCCGGGGTGGTATCCCTACATATGGAGTTACCTCTCCTAGTGGGGAAATCCTTGTCAGTTATAAGCGTTAAATCGGCTTCTGTCGCAGTCTGCCATAGCTCGCGTCCTTTTGGGGTATCATACATGTATACCCACACGCTGTGTGGGGCGTTGAAATCCCCTACAACTACAAGGGGGTAACTACTGGCCATGCTCACAGCCCTTTTGAGGAGAGAGTTTGCTCTCACCCTGCGATAACTGAGACTGCAGTATACGTTGAGAATAAAAAGGCTATTTTTTCGAAGACCCTTCTTGGGTGAGTTCATTATAATTTCAGTCATTACGTACTCAATGCCATCGGCAACTGCACCGAGTTCACGCGATAGGTAATTGTACCTTTTGCTGATAAGTGTGGCAACTCCCCTACCTCCTGAATGTGATGACGCTACTAGGTAACCCGGGATTTTGATGGGGGTTCCAGACGCAACTTCCTGAACAGCGATGATTTGGGGCTCAACATCGAGAGTTCTTAAATATTGCTGTAGAATGGGCTTTTTGTGAGTAAACCCGCCACAGTTCCATTGCCAGATTCTGAAGTTTTCGTCCACACTATCCATGTTTAGGCTGAGGGGATGGTTGAGCAGCTATAGCAGCCCGGAGGATCGCGCCCTCAGTCGGTGGTGCTAGTACATTGCGTTGTGCTGGGACCTGCAAAGGAGTCGGACGGGGTCTCTCCTCGCATCGACCTCTTCTAACTTGCTTATGTGTTCACTCAGTGCTCCTAATCCCATCTTTGGATGCGCCACGGCTTCTTGAATTTTCGCTAACGTAGCCTGCATGTTCGCAAAGGAAACCTTGAGTTCCGACAGTAAGTTTACCGCCTCTTCTTGTGTGTTCTCAACCGCTCGGCGCTTAGTTCCGCTAGGCCTATGAAGTACCTCAGGCGTATCCATGGCGACCGGGGTTGGGGCGGGCTGCGCCGAAGGGGGCGAGGACGCGAGCTTTCTAATCTCCGCCATCTCCACTGCTAGCCTGCTCATTTCTTGCTTAAGCTGCGCGTTTTCTTTCCTCAGCTGCTCGTTAGCTCGTCGCATCTCGTCGAGCTCACTCGCGTGGGGAGAACCGCGATTCGATTCGTCGCCTCTAGGAGACTCACGTCTTCCTCGGGCTTTGTCGGCCCAGGAGAGCGTCGGCTTCTTGCTGTTAGAGGTGGTGGGCGTGCGGGAGCGGGACCTGGTCGGCCCCGACGAAACGTGCCCCGGCTTTGAGTTGGAGCGAGGCTGAGAATTGGAACTTCCCGGGCACGTTCTGTCGACCTGGAGCGCGAGCCGGAACTTCCCTTAGAGGCACCACGGCGCCTGGATCCGGAGCGGCCTCCCGAGCGTCCCCTGGAACGGGGGCGTCCTCTGCGCTGAGCATCCGTGGTGGGTGACTGGAACTCGTCTGCAGTGTCGAGGCGACGTTGCGGGGACGGTGACGCAGCACCAGCCATTTTGGCACGCTCACTGCGACGACGGCGCACAATGTACGGGATCTTGAACCTTTGAGCACAGTCTTTGCTAGCCGTGAGATGCTGGCCACCACAGAGTTTGCACTTGGGAGTACACACATGTTGCTTGTCAGGGCTTGCGGCACCACAACCTCGGCAAATCGTGTCACCAGGAGGGGGGCACACGTCAGCGCGATGACCAAGACGGCCGCACGCATAACACACATCGATTTGCTTGCGGTAGAGTGAGCACTGCATCAGCACTGGTCCATACCTGACAAAGTTCGGTACACGATACCCGTCGAAAGCGATGACGACCGTGCCAGTTTGGGCTATTCTCTTGGCTGCTAAGGCGAGTGGATTATTGTGTTGACAATCTTCGCATCGATGACGTCAGGGCCGTCTTGAAGTGGGACGTTGCGAATCACCCCTTTGCAAGTGTAGTGTGGGGCAGTCTCGTAGGCACTTAGCTGGTGCACCTTGCCTGAAATGAGTATTTGCTTCATCCAAACGTATCGGTCTGCGTTTTCGCGCTTGGGAGTACTGGCAACCATAATATTTTGCTGCAGATTCGGGCATAGAGTATCCTGGCACAAATCTTCCTGGCTTATGCCAGCGGCAACTAGTATTGCATCAGCCACCGTAGCTGCGCCAATTTTCGAGATATCGAGTCCACTTCTCGGCCGGATCACAATCTTGATGTCATCTTGAGGAAGGGAGGGCATCTTTCCCGCGCGTATTACTTTGGACTTCAGCGCAGCGCCTCTCGATTTGCCGCGGCGTGCGCCCGGCTCCGACGATGGCGCGTTAGAGTCAGCAGTGCGTGTTTTGGCGCCAGCTCTTCTGGCCCCAGCGGACTGCCAACCTTTATCTTGAGTGAACTCTTCTTCTGAAATGTCCTCTCCATGCACTTCATACTCCATCGTGAGCAAATAATTCCGCGCACCGGGCCTCTGAAGGGCCGGCCGCAGGCGAGAACAAGCCCAGCAAAAGCGCGGTCTCCCGAGACACTCGTTAGGGTTAAAGAGGGCACCGCTCCACAGGAAAAGAAATTGTTCCTAACTTGACAAAAACTCACTCACTGTGGTCAAATATGGTATCGGGTAGGATCCTGATGACTTCTCGGAACCGATGCGAGCAACAATTCATGAACACTTGAAGAAAAAACTCTAGAAACACAGATTTAGTTGCGCGTCCACAGGAGCCGTACGAACGCAGCCTCCCAATCTGCGTCTCCTCCCTTCTACTCTCCGGTGTCCCTCCGCGAGAAAAAAGAGGCGGCAGAAGAAAGACGCGTGCTCACTTTTTCGGGAGGAGGAAAGAAATTGAAAAACGAAGATAAGAGAAAAAAAAAGAAAAAAGAGAGGAAAGTAAAGACAAAATGAGAAAGAGGTGGTTGCCGTCGGGCCACGCCGAAGGACGCTCGTCGTGCCTGGCGTCAGACCAAAAGTGCTCGCGTTTTGCTAACGTAGCGTCGCTGTGCCCAGCGTGCGCGCGCGTCAACGCTACATTAGAGTATAATGAGCCCTTCATGATGCACTTTCGGCCATTTTCATGATGCGCTTCATGATGCGCTTTCGACCTCCACATATACGAAATTTGGTGTTACGTTACGTCAATGGTTGATGAAATATATGACTGGTGCAAACATGATAATCCTGACACGCGTGTCATGTAGTAACATGGCAACATTACATGCTCAATACGTGCTCACGCCAATTTCGCTAGCTCCACATATACTAAATTTCGTATCACGTGACGTGAATAGATCACGAAGGTAAACGACACATTCAAACATAATCATCGTAACATGGAAGTCATGTACGGCCTCATTTATCTCCACCTCGTAACGTTGAGCTGATTTCAAAGTGACATATCAACATTTCTCATTCGTGCTTCGCATATCAACGACTCCCTCTGTACGTGGGATCTGCCTTTTTTTTTGTACCAGCCGATGTACGTTAAAAAAAAACTGTCTCGGCTTTCTCACTTCATAGTTAATGTCCTTTTGTTTTTCTATGGAATATTCTGAAGTCCGAGTTTCTTTTTCTAAATCACGCCATGGTTACAAAAATATTTACTCAATTCATTCAATGAATCAGTCAAAATGAATAATTGAATCAATGAACTGGAAGTTTTTTTTTCGAAACAATAGACCATGATTATTTGTTTTTATGGTTGCTACTCTCACTGGAATAGTAATGAATGATTCCGTCCTGTTCGCATCCGTAATGATTGCCGTGAGTGCTTCACAAGGCTTCACATCTCATCGCTTTTATCGCAACTTGAATGTGGCGTCGCATATCTCCATAAATTGGAAGGGACTCTGGACAGTGTGCGTCGATTATATGATAAATGCACCGAGAGCATTCCCTGCCCTTGAAGCCGATCTGCTTCATCTTCTATAGTCTTTGTGAACACGGTGGGTTACGTCTCGTTCTCTTCAAAACGCAGCACTAACTTGACGATAGTATAAAGTTCACTTTCAAAAATAAAATCACGCCAAAACTCCGGCGTGAATGATGATGAGATGGGTGAAGTGTCCTTCAGTACGTCCGCACTTCCATCCATCCGTTCGTTCTTGCTCTCTTATACCCAAGCATTCGTCTGTGCGTCCATCCATGCGTCTGCTTGCCTGTCTGTCCGTCCATGCGTCCTTTCGTCTGCCTGTTCGTCCATCTATCCAGCTAGTGCACACTTTAAGTACCACCATCTCGCATCTTTTCATCATATATTCATCATATAGAAGTACCGCCATCCAGCGGACATTCCAAGGACTGAACGAGAGGCGATCACCTACTACTACTACTACTACTACTCTTACTACTACTACTATACTACTACTACTACTACTACTACTACTACTACTACTACTACTACTACTGCTACTACTGCATACATCGCGGACGCATGACCCACGGCCTGTAAGGAGTTTCACTCTTGAAATATGTACACCATACATCCAAAGACGCTCAGGTCAAAATCGGCAAGCCTTTTCATCCGCTCATGGCCTTCCCCATGAGAACATTTGTTCGGTGGCAGGACTCTGCCCTCGCACTCCGCTTGCGTTTCCCACCGATAGAGTGTCCGCTCGTTTACCTGGGTAACATTGGCCGTCTTCTTGATAGCTTAATCTGCACTCTCCGCACTCAACGGGAAGCTCTTGGAGAGTGTTTAGAGCTATCTGCTTATTATTTACTTTATTTATTTGATTTGATTGACATACACGAAAGCACATTGACACAAAAGGAAGAGAGAAAGAGCAAGCGGGCAACTGCCACCTGGAGAAGCACAACGCCTTTTCACTTTTTCGGGAGGAGCAAAGAAATTGAGGAAACGAAGATAAGAGAAACAAAAGAGATCAAGAGAGGAAAGTAAAGACGAAATGATAAAGACTCGTACAACGTTAGGTAAAAAAATAAAGAATATGAAAATTCAACTTTAAAAGGATGGCCAGGTATGTTTGGTCCACAAAAGTAAGGAGAGCTCGATGGGTCTGAAAGCATTGGGAAGCACAACCTCTTGGAAAGTGGTAATTGTCTAGGGTCGTACACTTAAGTCCCAGGAATTTTTTAATCAGCAAAGCCCACTGCGTAGCAAGAGCGGGACAGTGCACTATAAGGTGCTCAAGTATTTCGCAGAAGCCACAATCTACGCACAACGGACAGTAAACACGCCCTTGACGGTGTAATCGTTCACGAACCAGCACAGGGCCTACTCTTCGTTTGTACAACAGCGCTCTGGAACGACGTGGCAAGCTACGGCAACAAAAACTTCGCTAGCTTGAGAAAATCACGCACACTCAGAGATGGCTCACCGGCAACAGTTTGCGGGACGCGTTGCACACGAACAGCTCGGGCACTGCCACGAATGTCTTCCTTCATGGGCATGGTGAATTCCGGCTACGCTGTGTTCTTAGAAGGCGGTGAATCACCACCAAACAAGAAGTCTCCGTTTTTCTCCGTCCATTCGAGCTATTTCTACCAATTTTATGAATGACTGAAACTGAGCGTTCTAAAACATCAGTCCTTAGCATACTGTAACAATACGTGGCTGCAGTTTGCAAAACAATGCTGGGCTGCTAAAGTAGTTTAAGGAGTATTTGCTGTGCTCACGCAGTCCTGATCGAACAAGGGCGCTGTACCTTTGATAACAATGCCAACAGTTTGTGAAAGTATAAAAGAAAGGACGTGCAAAAACGAACACAAAAAATGAGTTCATACAACACCAACACCATCTTTCAATTATGTCCGTGTTTCCACACCCTCTCTTTTAGAATGGATGCTTACCAACTAGAACACATCTATGTTATCCTAATAATTCCTGTTCTCCTTTACAAAGAAAACGTCGCTGCCATTTAACACAATTCTGGCAACACGTTTACACGGCACACCGTCTGTTCGAATGGTGAAGTGTTTTATCCGCCGACGATATTACCTGGCCCGTGTAGGGCAGATTTGTCTGTGAAATGTAGCTTGGTAAAAAGTGCGTTGTAGTGCAATAGATAGCGTAGAGAAAGATCTCTTTTATGTAATTTTGTTGGTTTGGCGATTCACTTAGTCAAAAATAAATATTATGTCAGCAAATACCACAAGAGGTTATGCTCACTCTCTTTATTTTAGTGAAGCGTTAAAAAATTCTCTCATATTTATGTAGTCGCTTGAGCGAGTACAAAAAGAATATGGCCTAAATGGGGAATAAAGATGATGTTCTATGTTATTATCAGTAGTACATAAATATTTAAGAAACACTAACTTGGTGCTGGCGCAACAATAAATCACAACGTATGCATCCAAGTGCCAGATAAGCCTGCCCGTGGAATGTCATCTATTTTCTTTGAAGCAACTGTACAGTGAACAATACAAATGAACGTGATAAGTTTGGAAGCTGCGAATTGAGGAAGAAAATAATGCATCGACGCTGAACAAATCAACCTCATGTCATCCATCTACATATGGCGTTATCTGTCTACAAAAATTTAGTATGGTGTGTCTCCGTAATCAGCATAGTGTGGGTGGTTTATATCGTAGTCGGGTGTATATGCTTCATTTGGGCCTCACCGTGCAGCTATGTGGGTAAAGACTCGCATGGTGCACCTCTATTCAGTGCCCTTCATTTTAGCGTCCGTACACTTGCGTCGTTATGTTTTTGCTATAAAATTTGTTGCGATGAGCGGGAGTATAGAAAAATTGAAGCTCGGTATCGGTTTCATATGCCGTGCTATATTAAGCAAATGCTTTACAATTATGTATTTCACACATGTCACCATTTTGACTTCGTTGTCTAATATTTCTCTACTTCCTACGGGAAAGCGTTTGGTAACTGTAGTTTAGAAAGTGGCACACCTACTTTGTCTTTTCTGCTACAGGACTCTCACTTATAACTGTGATCCTGAACGCATGTTTCCCCCCTCCAGTAATTCGAGACCTCCCTCTTCATTTTGGTGTTGTCATGTTCACTTCACAAGAACAAAGCAAGATAATTAAGAGGAAGGCAAGAGGCACAGGAGCGACATGCCTGTGCAGTTGAAGAAGAGACGCTTCTCCACTAGAAATCACTGACGCTACTAGTCCGATCGATGATTCACTCCTTTCGTTTGGCGACGCGTGTTCTCGTTTTGTCCTCGTGCGTTTACTTCGACCACACTGCATGACGTCTCTCCCGAGTTCGGTATCGTATTACCGCGCCACATTCGCAGTGCCTGCCCACGTGATCCCCCCCCCCTAACCCCTCTCTCTCGCCCCCATCACGCACAACACTACTAACGAGCACGACACGTCAATCTCTTACGTGCAAAGAGCATCACCACTTGCCATTATGGGGGTGGTTCTTCGAGAGTGACAACTAAAGAAAGAAGACAGAAGAATGTAGAGCTTAGGA
The DNA here is from genome assembly GCF_043290135.1 of Rhipicephalus microplus. Classification (NCBI taxonomy): domain Eukaryota; kingdom Metazoa; phylum Arthropoda; class Arachnida; order Ixodida; family Ixodidae; genus Rhipicephalus; species Rhipicephalus microplus. The sequence continues at coordinate 133,773,057 of NC_134705.1, forward strand.
AAAGATAAAGCTCAGGAGATAGAATTTTGACTTTTTTTTTCGATAGAGGTGAGGCATGTGCATCCAATCCTTGCTAACGCAGGAATCCTGCAGCATGACCTCATATTCGCCTATAGAGCTTTTTCTATGGTAGTGCTGTCGTGACAGCAGCAGAGACTGTGCCTGGCCGGTTTTTTGCCAGCGATTCCTCCTATCAGCTGAAAAAAGAAGTGGGCGTTACGACTTGCTTCAAAGGGTTCCACGCAGTACAGAACGAATTAATTGCTACAGCGAAAATCAAATCAGCTGCGCTACGGTGCAGGGTGCCGACGTTAAAAATTGGCATAATTAACTGTGTTGAGAAGTTCTTCACCCCTTGAAGAAACAGTAAAAAGCAAAACAATTTTTCGCGTAAGAGTGAAGTGGAATTTCAATATCCTGAAAACATCATACTTAACACGACCGACGCATGGTAAGCTAGAAAATGAGCGAAAAAGAAATTGTGGGCGGATACGTCGTCTTGAAATTCCGCCTCAAACAGCTTCGCCTCACATATTTTGAGAGTATCTACTAGGTCCTACAAAGCTTTTAATTGACAGACATGACACGCATTGTCGTCTATGGGTGCCATGGACCTATAATGAGCAGCTTCAAAAATTTAATAGGGCCAGTGTCGCGAGAATATATATATATATATATATATATATATATATATATATATATATATATATATATATATATATATATATATATATATATATATATATATATATATATATATACTGTTTTACATTACGCGTGGAGGTTTTGGTGCGAAATTTCAAAATGAAACTTCAATCTGAAATTTCTCCGCTAATAATGAACTCATGGTAGAAGGGGCTTTTAGCTTGCACGTATACTTCTTTACGTTACCGTGTTACCATTAACCTGAAGGAAACTGCGCATGTGCGGGCCTTTGCAGAACGTAGACTTTTACGGAATGTACATTGCGCTCGTAATACGCCTTAGTTTGGCGACCTTATCTTCCAAATCTATCTGCGCCCGTGATGATTTGCGATATCTGCATTCAGCTGTCGAGCTAAAATAAGACGAAGTGCGAGAGTCAATAGCAATCACATTGGTTCAGCTGGATAACCAAAGCCAGAGCGGCCTTGAACACCGAAGCCGTCAACGTGCGAGTCCCCGACAAGCTGAACAGACAGCATCATCCAGCGGGGTGGAGATCAATGACGCAACTACAAAATTGTTATTGCAGAAACATCATGCATTCTACGCCTGGTGTAAAGGCATTGCAGCGACATTATTACGAATGAGTTGCCTTCTCTGTTATTTTTCTCCTGAAAATTATTAGGCGTAAACAGACTTGTTCATGACTGTAGCTGCATGAAGTATCACAAGGCATCGACACCACTGTTGTGGTTGTCTTGTATTTTTTTTTTTCATTTTTGTTCATGCGAGGATACTGTACCAGAATAAAAACCCCTCGTAATATGCCGCAGCAATCATCATAATCATCGTCGTCGTCATTAGCCTGACTATACGCCCACTGTAGAACAAAGGCTTTTCGCATAATCCACCAATCAACCAGGTCTTGTGCTTTCTGCTACCACGTTACACCTGTGAACCATTTAATCCCATCAGCCCAGCTAACTTTCTGTCTCCTCTTCGTGCGTTTGCCTTCTCTGAGAATCCTGTCAGTTACTCATGATGACCAGCGGTTATCCTACGTAAACGTGTATGCGCCCGGCCCATGTCCATTTCTTTTTCTTGATTTAAACTAGGATATCCTTAACCACATTTTGTTCCCTGACCCACTCTGCTCTCATCTTATCTCTTAAGCTGACACCTATTATTTTTCTTTCAATCACTCGCTGCATCGTCCACAATTTAACCTCAAACCTCATTGTAAGTCTTCAGGCCTCTGTTCCGTATTAAGTACCGGCAAGATGCGCTGTCACATACCTTCCACTTGAGGGTTAGTGGCAGATTACCATTCATGATTTGAGAATGATTGCCGAATGTGATCCACCCCATCCTTATTCTTATAGTAATTTCACTCTCATGGTTTGGCTCCGCGGTTACTTCTTCTAATCTGGGGCCCTGAAAACCTCCTGTAAACATGTGGTGAATAGCATTGGAGAGATGGTGCCTTCCTGCCTTACACCCTTCTTTATTTGGATTCTGTCGCTTTCTTTTGGGCAACTATAGTGGCTGTGGATCCACTGTAAATTTCTTCCAGTATGTTTATGTAGTGTTCGTCGATGCCCCGATTCCCCAGTGCCTGTTTTACTTCTGATATTTCGGCTGAGTCAAACGAAAGAGCATCACTTAATGGCAAAAGGCACGTACCGATGCACTTGCGATGAATGCTCCTTCGAGGCTGCAATCACGCACGCTTCTGTCACTAGGATTTAAGCGTAAAGCCCCGAAATCGTGTTTTAAAATCTTCGCCTGATCTTTACAGTGTACCTGTACCTGCTGTGATGGCAACGCTGTTTAGCGAAAGTGCGGTACAAGCCTTTCAGAGGCGCTTATCCGGCTCTCCAGAAAATACAACTCAATGTGTGGGATTATCTCGATGAGCACCTGGAAACACACGGCCAAGAGGCTTTCATTCGACGTTGGCGCACACGTTTCTTCAGAGAAGGAAGGGACCGCTAGAGTTTCCAATTCTGTACTAGCCAAGCGCTCACTCTATATATAGTACGCAAGCCTGTGGGGCATTCTCTGAAATGCGAATGTTTCAACCCATTTTATTTTTGCTCCCACTTGCATAATTCGGACACAAATATATAAATGGATGTTTTAGTGCTGAGTTGCAAGACGTGTTTACTGTTTTTATTTGTGTTTGTTGTTTAGTTTGTTTATCTACAAGCTGCGTGTAATATAAAGCACCCCTTCTTGAGAAGCTTCGTCTATCTTACGTTACTCTCTTTGGTTTAACAGCGCACGTATATAGTTGTTCAAGTACTGAACGTTGTGCGAATCAATCGTTTGACACGATATTTCTTCGGATGCTGTGTGTTTAGAAAAAATATTCAACAATTTAGAGCACTTAGTACTCTACTATAGAAAATTGATGATTGATATGTGGGGTGTAACGTCCCAAAACCACCATATGATTATGAGAGACGCCGTAGTGGAGGGTTCCAGAAATTTTGACCACCTGGGGTTCTTTAACGTGCACCCAAATCTGAGCACACGGGCCTACAACATTTCCGCCTCCATCGGAAATGCAGCCGCCGCAGCCGGGATGTCTACTATGGGAAAGCAGAAATCCGCCGCAGACATGGATTATCAACTATTCTATCCGAGCCCGGCCAAAGGCAAGACTGGCTGCTGTAAAGCTGTAATTTTTGTCTTTCTCTTCAACGATTCGTTTTATTTTTTTGCTCACCGCCTCTGCATCTTGATCTGGTGGCTGTGTTCAAACTTTTGAAAATTCTCTATCAAAAATGCAATCTTACGCTTGTTTGAGGCACAACATACACTTGGGCTTTAGTCAGTGCGTCTTCTTATTTAGAGAATGCATAGATACGCAATTATTAAGGCCGAAGTGCTTATTACACTGTGCTGACAATGCGACACCATAAACAAATAGCGGGTGGTGCCAACGCTTGCCTAAAAATTGAAGGTGAGGGTCTTTTACTGAAATGACCCAGTGCTATTACGAACCAATGGCTATGCGTTCTAACAAACTTTTGTTTCGTAACATCACTGCTAGATGGCGCCATACCTCACGAAGCGCCTCCAAACGGAGAACTATCGTCTTCCGTCGTCCTTTGCATTAAAGCACGGAAATGTGTGGCCAAAGTTTTTATACCAATAAGGTGTGTGTCGAGTTATTTGAGAAGTAAAACGAAAGCAGGCCAGACAAACAAATATTGCTGCGGGAGAAAAAACATTCTTTCAAAAACGTCAATTGTTTCAGTGTAAATGCAATTAGGTATTGTTCTATCGTAGGTACCATGCTTTCAATCAGTAAATCTACAAAGATGTGTGTTGTATTTAGCAAATAGAATGTTGTTCTACAAATGAACAATTCACAATTAGAATGAAACCCAGAAAACACGAGATTCATAAAGTTTGTGCCTTTAGGCTTCTTACTTAAATTAAGGTTATGAATAAAATATCAAGATCATTAGTGGCGAATAATAAATAAATGCTGCCCCCATAGATCTCAACTAATAAAGTTTACGTGACGACATAAGGTAGCAGGTCCTAATTGAGAATGAAGTTGCCAGAAAGAAGATTCGCGTCAGTTCATAACCTGAATACTTCCTTAGGATTCCGTTTCATCAGTATGATATGAAAAGATTAACGTTTGAATAACCCGAGGAATGTTTTCTCTGCAGCCTCTTTGTTGTATAGTATCGCAGTATTAGAGACACATTTCATTACTGGTTGCAACGCTTGTCGTCACGACATGCAACGGAAAGTTTTTGTTAGTTTTCTGCAAAGCAGGTGGTAGCACTAGCTTAAATGCCCTTGTGAAGAACCGTGACTATTATTGATATGCTTAAGTGACCTCTTCCGAAGTGACTCTGTGTAACATATACCAGTCACTGGACAAAGCGATTAAAAAGTAAATGGTGTTATGGTACGGCATGCTATCGTACGCTACGGTAAGGCAAAAGTTTTTGGTACGGAAAACGTTATTGCAATACTGAAATTGTAACTTTGTCGAAATTTTATGGCCCGTACTGGTGTGCTATAATAAAGTTTGGATACTGTTTACGAACATTTCCTCTCATCACAAAGCGTCATTTCCTAATTTTTCCCCAAAATAGTACTTATTCTTTTTAGCAGTGACTCATACTGACGTTAAATTGAATTTTTATAAAACACAATGCCACGGTCAAACATGACGCTCAAGCATAAAACTTAATGTGATACGGGATGTCCCCTTAGCCAGGTCTCCTTCTAAAAGCATTTCGTTTGTTTCTGAATATGTGCATGCAGACGGTGCAGTTAAACATGTACACATTATAGAATTACAATATTTGACACGGAATTGGCGCTGACGAATGCCAGCACTAAAATTTTTCAGATACATTAACGTGAAATCAGAACTTTACTGTTTTTTTTTTACAGCCACGACCACATATAAGAAAGACCACCTTATTTGGAAGTCTCTGGATTCTTGGTGAGTCTCCTTCGTTTGAGTACTTCTTTAGAATTGTCAAAGTGACCACGCAAGCCACTACATAACCTACAACACTGCAATGCCCACAGCTCGACCTGAGAGACTTATATTTTACTTGACAAAACACTTACTTTTAGCTTTAAAACACTTTCTTTGTTATTTATTTATTTTTTGAAATAATGCTGCATTATATAGGGCTATTGCCGAAGCGGGGTACATTTACATCAACAAAATACACTGATTGCAAGGTTGACATCACAGCAAAAAAAAAACAATGATTTATTATTACAGTTAACTTCAAACTGTTAATGCTGCACTCTCTTCGTATACTGGATTTTCTTGTGTTATAAGTGGTAGTACAGCTCATGCTCGCGAAAAAACTAAATGATCTGCTTGTTTTACAAAGTAACCTACCTCGAAGGCCCCTTCCAAGTATTTATATTGCCATTATAGAAATATATATGAGAAGTTGTTGCTGCGGCATATGCGCTATACTTAGCATTGACCTCCACAGGCACTCAAAGCAAAATGACCTCTCCAGGGACGCGAGTTTCTCGCCTTCATTGGATGGAAACCATGAATGAGCAAAAACGAACATCGCTTAAGGAAGCTTCATTGAGCTGAAGAAACATCTAAATGAAACTAACCTTGCGAAGCAGTGCATATACTGTATGCGTGGAAACTTGGGCAAGTTGGTAGGACATAACTGAATATACGAACAGCGCAACTTAAAAGTAGTTAGAGCGTGACTTCAGAACCTTAACCACTCTTTTCATTCCTTGTTTCTTTTGCTTCCGTAGTGAGTGACGCTGTAACTACTTCTAAGCTGTTCTGTTCTTATATTCAGATACCGCAATTGCAAAACCTTTCGTCACACATTAGCGACGTCGCTTTTATTACCACCATTGCAGCTCGTTTGCTGTTGCAGATTACCGTGACCAGAGAATACCTGCTGATCACGAACCTGTTCTGTAGCGCACTTTGAGGGCTGGCTGACCGTAAACCTAAAATTCGGTCCTAGTCATAAAGGATTTGAATTTTTTTCGAAGCACTATATTTTCGTTGATAGCAATCCTAACGTTAGTTTACAAATGTTACAAACACAAACAAAAAAGTGCGCAGTCAACATATGTTCTGTCCTAGACTTTGTGTTTACACATTGTGTGCACACACAATGTCTATGACAGAGAAAATGTGCGTGTACCCTGTATGTACAGGCCCACACAGTCGTGTTGTTGCCGTTTTCACCTTCGGTAGTCAAGGCGTTTTTAACACATCCTAAAAATTGCAATGAATCGAGAGTACCCTCAAGCCTATAGTGAAAGCAAAGGTTTTAAATGTCTCATGGAACGCTAAATTTCACCATTGGTGTCAGCGTCAAGCACTGGCGGTTTGTCAGTGTCTCACGACAAGGGCGATGAGTGATGGCAAAAATCATCTGATGACGTCAACAAAAGACGTCACAGGTTACCAAAACTTGTCATGACGTCACGTCACGTGTATACGACATGGTACTAGTGATTGATCAAGAATAGTTCGATTACTAAGACAATACAAAACCAGGTACCGTAGCTTACGATCTTGGAGACTTTGCGGTATTGCTTAAGGTGCAGAAACCATTCGTTAGAGTAGCCGCACAAGATCTGCACTTCTACTGCGAGGAAAAGGGATAGTTTCTTTCGCCTTCCAGTTGTCGTAAGCGAATGCATAAGGGACACTGTAAGTTACTTCTTCAGGCCTCTGTTTTCCCAAACGTAACGATAATTTATTAATAAAAATGTAATAAATACCAAATCTTTTACCAATTCTTTTACTTTCTACGCCGAGAATATTATTCATTATGCTGATGTGATCAATAAAATTCAAAACCAACTGACATAAGCTAAATATATAAACGCGATTTGGTGCAAAAAAAGATTTCTAATATTTACTAAGGTCAATGCTTACCTTCGTTAGGGTTACGTGCATCTAGACGCATTTATCAAACGGCAAAAGGAAGCAAACAAAATTAATAAAAACTGCGCATATAGGTCTGGTCGGATTTCGACAAAATGTATATTTTCACTAAGCTGCTTAGAGTGGCTTCAATTTTTTTTTTGCCCGAAGAACGTTCTTTTCATTATTTTCTTTCAGGTGTACCAATCATTCTTCTACGACTCCTGTATCTTCTAACATCATTAAAAAGGGACAATTCGAGAAAACAGTGCCACCAATTTTCATCATTTTTCAAGGTTTAAGCAGTGAGGCAAACATTCATCCATGCTAACGTGTTTCGTCGAATTGTGGCCTGACCATTCGTCAGCTGCGTTTTCAAGTTTGTTAGAAACAAAACGTAATAATATAGGAACGATAAATTTTACGTACGTTTGGACTCCACCACCATTTCGATTTACCGCCTCAAACGGTCTTCTCAAAGTCAGTCGCTGCTTCGCAATTCCATCCAGTCGTGGATTGCCACACTACCTAGAAGGGTAATGCTCAGAAAGTGCGCCTTGGGAGATAAAATGAAAAATGTTTCTGCGCGTATGAGAGTCGCAGAGTCACAACCATTGAAGTAGGCGGAAAGCTTTATGATTATCCGACTTCTTATTGCCCACTCACGTCCGCCGCAGGCGACGCGTGAAATTCAAACTGACTGGGCAACCTCGGAAGTTTGTATTCCTCACGGCGGCTGCATTTCCGATGGAGGCGGAAATGTTGTAGGCCCGTGTGCTCAGATTTGGGCGCACGTTAAAGAACCCCAGGTGGTCGAAATTTCCGGAGCCCTCCACTACGGCGTCTCTCATAATCATATGGTGGTTTTGGGACGTTAAACCCCACAAATCAATCAATCAAGTTTGTATTCCTCACGCAACTTTTCAGAAACTGCGAAGGTGCCTGGCACTTGTGTTTTTGTTATTGCCTAGACACATAAAGAACCTGACGGTTCGCCGAAGCAGAAAAATGAATGAAACTGCCGAAGTGTAAAATGCGAAGTGTAAAATGCCCCTGTTTCTATTGTGATTAACATTTGAAGCTCTGTACAAGGGTCGTTCTAGCATTACACCGCTTGTATCGAACAAAATTTAGACGCAAACTCGGGGGGGTTAGGAGATACGAACGATTGGCAGAAGTGGGCCTTCTTTCGCCAACGCCTCTTGTGTTCTTGGTGTAGGTTCCAATTTCAAAGAACGTTCATCATCCACAAAAATAGCATGGAAATAAGGCAAGTCAGGAACTCATGCTTTCGACCGAGTACACGAATTTAGAGAGAATAGTTCTATATGAAAATATACATCTGTGAGACATGCCACAGCGTGGAGCTCCGAAAGATTTAGCCGTGTTCTGCCCTCAAACGCGTACTGGCATCCCAGATAACATGGGGGTGCTCCGAGATTCTCGTCTCCATAGAGTTGCGACTTCTTCGGTAAGAACTGAACCAGCGATCCTTAGGTCCACAGCCGAGGACGGGTCCCACTATTGAAGCGACACTTGAAATTGTTGTTCAATTAGCGCTCATCACCATGTCTGGCGAAAAAGAGAATAGGCGCACTTATATTTAATGATAAATGCCTAAGTGACAACAGAAAGGCAATATTGAAGGACAGTACAGGATGTGAGAAGGAATAGAGTGCCCACCTGCACCACTAATGTGTCGCAGGTTTCAAGGAAGGTGCGAAATGGAAAGACTGTGAAAAAGCTGAGAGAAGCAAATAAGAGACAGCGGCTAAGTGAGAAACAATTGGTGAGACACCACCACAGGGAGCGGATTGAGACAGCAACACAGCTGGCATATAAAAACTGGAATAAAGTATAATCAACATTTTCAATCTAAATCGTTATTATTCTCGTCACCTTCCTTCTTGCTTTTCCGTGTCGTAGGAGGCATGTTGTTGATCAGTGTACGGTATGGTTAGCTGGGTACGGATTCTTAAATTTTTATTTAAGGAATGGTTTCGATGTAGAGGTGGTTTTTCTTGGACCATATTAGGTGATGTTTGTTCTTGTTAAGTATGATTGATGTAGTTATTGTCGCATTGAATTTTTATTTCTCTGATATTGTTTTTCTGTGACCAACTTGGGCTTTTTGTGTATGCGTGTCTTGTTGCCAGACTTTGCATTAGTCTGTTTGGTACCATTCAGTTTCACTTTCAGTTTCTTTCGGACATAGTTACATGATATGACATATGTCCACGAGGCAAGGCAAAAGGGGACTCGTATGTCTCCTGACGAGGCCTTCACCCCGGACTTACATGTCGGACAGCCAGGAGCAAAATCAGAGAAAATAAGTACAATGCTCATTACAAAACTTATATAAACAAAAAACGAACAGTAAAAAACACATTCGGACAAAAAGAACAAAAACTCACAGGGTTCCTTGTGAATTCAACTAGGACGACTATAAGTCGAAAGCCATCCTCTTCTTTCATCAAGCCGACGTATTGATGCTGCCGCGCCACCCTTCGAAAGCCTTCTGCAGCTAATCTGGTCTTGCACTGCCTCCAAGATCGAAGGCTTGCAAGCTAGTTTTGCATGGACTCCGTGATCGAACCAACCACCTTTTTGGAAGCCACGATGCCACGCGATAACATCATCTAATTACTCCATGCCACTGTGGCTTCAGAGTGACGTCCCGAAATTTGGCGATTTGTAACGTAATCTTGACCTTTTGTAATGACGTCATCTCGTGATGATGACTTTTTGCATCACGTATTTCTGACCCCGGTATACGCATGACACCTACGGTCAAATTTGGCGTTGATGGGACATCTGGAGCTTTCGCCCAACAACCTGCCGCATCTTGAAATAAAAATGCGGGAAAACCCAGCACCTGATGTCTTTATGTAAAACCGCCTTCAGCGCTTTACACAAAACCCTTCGAGCGCAGATGTTTGGTGTTCATGTCATTGTATTCACGTGAAACCTATTGCAGAGGGCAGAATAAATGTCGCCCGGAGGTGTTTACCGTATTTCCTGTTTCTTTCATCGACATAAGTCAAGCTCGCATTCAAGCACTCTTTTTTTTTCCACAAGCAAAAGCCCACACAATTCTAGCCCGACAGCGCTGCGCACATGTTGTTGAAATTGGCAACAAAAGAACAGCATGCCCTGTTTTACTGGCGTGCTCCAAGGCAAAAAATGTAAACGTTAAACAAAGCAGGAAAGGTTTAAAACTGAGCGCGCTTCGTCTGACAACTTGGAGTAAGGTTTGGACATGCCAGACGAATATTCGCGGTGACTTCACACATCGACAAACACCTGTCATTTTCATCTTTCCTCCCTGCGGCAGCTGTTTATAATGCATGCAGGATCGGTGATTTTCGGCCGCTAAACAGTGCAAACACGACCGACGAGTTAGAAGTAAATCGGCGCTTCAAGTTGGTAAGCGATTCGGGGCAGAGAAAAGTGGCGGCTTCACAGAATACGTGTACAGCGCAGCTGTTACATTATGTCCGTCTATTCAGATTTATGGCCAGGACAAAGAATAACAAAATATAAACAATATACTCGGTTATAGAAACTATAAACAATATATAAGCGCTATACGGTGGGACTCGTAATTCTGCAAATATCTTGGCTTGGTAAGTTGTGAACTTTTGTTTTTAAAGTGTAAGCATTCATCTCTCTATACTGCAGGTTGTGCTCTTATTGTCTGTACTATATTCTAGTTCAGTATAGTCTATACATAGCTATCTAGCCGCCTACACCTGGGTGTTCTTGGAATCAGCCCCACAACTAGTTGTAGACCAAAATTAGTATAAGTGGGTCAGATGATTTGATAAATATTGCTCACTGTTCATTACATAAAAAATGTCACTATCCCATTGGGTACGCCGTCAAGCCTTTGCCCCCAAACATGTGTGCCACATACCCGTATAACAATGGTATGTCCCACGTCACTCTCTGTAGCCTCTGGTTTTTGTTTTTTTCTTTACCCTGCAGCGTATTATAGGCATGAAGACGTACCAACTAACCACCAATGCTGCCTTATTAGTATAACACCGGTGGGTATGTGCCAACGGTGAGTTAGAGTTTATATCCACCCAGGAACAGCGAGAATAAACATAGCAAATTTTAACACAAGAGTGGTAATGAAAACGTACGCACAGGCAGCGTTGACCCGACAATTACAAAGAATAAATACCAGAGTATTAGCAGAAATTGAACCCATGAATATGGCGTGGCAATCAAGTATTCTGCCGCATGATTACGCCAGGTCTCTGAACTAATTTTCTTGTAGACCCTATTGCTCTTGAAACAATACTTGTGGTTTCCTTGCTGGCTAATCTTTCCTAAGAACATGACATATGTACTCTTTCATGTCGTTATTTCGGGTTAGCACCAAAAAAGTTAAGCACTATCCACTGAAACTGGATTATGCAGCAGTGTCCAGGGCTATCATTGTTATGAGCACACACACTACATATCGGCTGTGCTACAATTATTAGACAGCACGGAGACAGTCTATGTAGACAGACAGACAGACAGACAAAGAACTTTATTCAGGTCCTGAGGAACTGCGTTGTAACGGCCCCGTTTAGGGGGAATCCGTAGCAGTCGCGGGCCGCTACCACGTAGGGACCGGAAGACCGTGGCCCTCCGCCCTCTCGCAGGCCCACTGAACAGCCTGAAGTTGAACCAAGAGGTCGCCGCTGTTAAGGGCTTCCTCCCAGTCCTCTTCTTTGTTGAACTCCGCGTCACGTAACGCAGGACATTGCCAGAGCATATGAGGTAGTGAGCAATACGCCTCTCCGCAGTCCGGACAGTGCGGCTCGATGTTGGGCGAAAAATGACTGAACCTGCCTCGCGAAGGCAAAGATCCCGTTTAGAGCATCCTGTAGGCCGATGATTGCGGTCACGTAAGTTTAGGATGAGGAAGTGGAAAAGCCCTCCGAGATAGATGATAATGAGTCATGATCTCGTGGAAAGTGAGTAGCGAGTTCCTGTATCTTCTGGCGTCCCCGCCTGCGAATCCGCCGGGACCGCCGCGGTGAGCGATACCTCGCGCACGGTCATGGGCAAACTCATTGGTGTTGGGGACATCAGGATGTACGTTGGCCCCCATGTGGGCCGGGAACCATGTTATGGTGTGAAACCTGGCAGCCCCCTCACAGCCGAGGATGGCCGCTGCCTTACGCGAGATCGAGCCCGAGGCGAAAGCCCTAGCTGCGGAACGCGAATCTGTAAACACATTAGGACGCGATGGGTACTTCATTGCTATGGCGATGGCGATTTGCTCAGCCACCATTGCCGAAACCTTTCTAACCGAGGCAGAGCATAGGAGTGTGCCACTATGATCAACCGAGACCACTGCGAAGCGATCCGAACGCCCGTACTGGGCTGCATCGAGAAAGGTCGCGAGATGCGGTCTGTTTGCAACTGATTTTAATAAGGAACGGGCCCGAGCTATGCGGCGCCCTACATTGTATTGTGGATGGACATTTCTTGGAAGTGGAGCTACCGAAAACGTGCCTCTGATCGAGGGTGGTAGTGTTACGTTACGCTGGTTTGTCGCCGTAGGACCGCAGCCTATGTATTCCAGGATGCGCCTACCAGCCCTCGAGGACGATAGTCGCACAACCTGAGCCATCTGCTGGGCCTCGATCACCTCCGAGAGGGAGTTATGCATGGCCAATTGTAGGAGCTGCTCGGTTCTAGTGTGGATAGTCAAGCCTAGAACTCGCTTTATGCTTTTGCGCATTAGTGTATCAATTCTTGCCTCTTCTCTTTTGGACCAGCGCAACGCCGAAGCGACATAATTAATGTGGCTCATGAGAAATGCATAATAGAGCCGAAGGAGATTGCTCTCGCTCAGCCCACCCCTGCGGTTCGAGACCCTGAGTATGAGCCTAAGCATGTTCTCCGTCTTGGAGGTGATGCGGGCTATAGTTCGTGAGTTGCCCCCCTTGGACTCTAGCAGGAGTCCGAGGACGCTGATGGAGTCCACCCTGGGTATTTTCTACCCATTTCGTGTGTATAAAGCTATGGGAATCTGTTCTAAAGGAGTGAGGTTCCTCAATCCTTGTCGAGTGGGTCTGTATAGTAGTAACTCAGACTTTGCCGATGACAGGCTCAGGCCCGAACCGACTAGAAAGTTCTCCGTGATGTCTAATGCCTCGTGAAGCGCCTGCTCTACCCCGGCGTCGGACCCTCCCATGCACCACACGGTGATATCGTCCGCGTAGAGAGCATGGTTAACCCCGCGCACCGTAGCGAGTCGTTCCGAGAGGCCCTTCATGACAATATTGAAGAGTAGAGGAGAGATAACTGCCCCCTGTGGGGTGCCTCTCGCTTCCAAGGTAAATTCCGTGGATTGGATTTGACCGATCCTAATGGTAGCCCTGCGATCCCTGAGAAAAGACCTAACGTATGCGTGGAACCGTTGTCCTAGACCCATAACCGAAATTGCCTCAAGCACAAACTTGTGCGAGATATTATCAAAAGCTTTGGCTAGGTCTAGAGCTAGTATGCCTCTAGTATCCCTGGTGTTGTTGTCAATGATTTGTCTTTTGATAAGGAGGATCACGTCCTGTGTGGATAGTGCAGGTCTGAATCCTACCATATTGTGTGGAAATAGCTCTCTGCTTTCTATGTACTCGGATACCCGATGGTGAATCGCATGTTCGGCCACCTTGCCTACGCAGGACGTAAGCGAGATGGGTCGCATGTTCTCCAAAGCCAGAGGTTTGCCTGGCTTTGGGATAAGCGCTACCGAAACTGTCTTCCAGGATTCGGGGACGTGCCCCGTCTCCCAGATCCTGTTGACTTCCTCGGTAAGCTTCTCGATGGATTTGCCATCCAAGTTACGTAAGAGCTTATTTGAGATTCCATCCGGGCCCGGTGCAGAGCGTCCGTTGAGCTCGTGGAGGACCTTACAGATTTCTGGTTCAGTGAAAGGTGCGTCCAGCTCCGCCATCATTCCACCCCTGTAATGCGGATAGTCCGCATCGCCGGAAGAGCCCAGCGGAAGATAGCTGTCCGCTAACCTCTTCAGGAGGGCCTTTTCGGACACTCCCTTCGCTTTTTGGTTGTGAACGATTCTGTCAATGGCCAATCGCTGATTTCACTTCGACTGTGACTCATGAAGTAATTGTTTGAGGAGGTTCCATTTGGCCCCCACTCTCATCTTTCTGTCAACCGAAGAACATACTTCATTCCACTGCTGTTTGGAGAGTTCAATAGAGTAGGCTTCGATATCGCGATTGAGTTGCGCAATTTTCTTTCGAAGTCGGCGATTGAGCCTTTGCGTCCTCCACCGGGACAGGATGGAATTCTTAGCCTCTAAGAGATGCGCGAGGCGTGCATCCATCTGATCAACCCTCAGGTTCGTTTTGACAACCTTGGTCGCAGCATTAGCATCCTCCTTGAGCCTTGCGAAGAGGCTGTCTAAGCTGTCGTATTCATCCTGGTCCTCCTTCCGCAATTTACGAAAGGCATCCCAGTCCGTTACTTTAAATTCCCTGAGGGGAGCTGCATTGACTGCTAGGGTAATAGCCACTGTGAAGTGGTCGCTACGTAGATTCTCTTGCAGATTTTGCCACCCTGTTCCGGCGACGTTCTTGACGAACGCCAAGTCTGGAGTTGTGTCTCGGACCACCGATGTGCCAATTCTTGTCGGGTATTGCGGGTCCGTAATCAATTCAAGAGAACAGCTAGATACGGCCTTTAGGAGGTTGTTGCCTTTGGGAACTGCCTGGCGTATCCCCAAGCGTCGTGCGGAGCATTAAAGTCTCCCGCTACCACGATGGGGGCCCCCCTGGCCAGAGCCACCGCTTTTGCCATGATCGAAGCGAACCCCTGCCGCTTGTCCGACGGCGAGCTGTACACATTCAGGAGGAATACGCTGTTCTTGAGCCAGCTGTTGGAGATTATTTCGAGGATAATGACCTCAGCTTTGCTGTTGCCAAGCTGTAGTTTGTGTTATTGAAAGGAGCACTTTTTTGCGACCAAGGTTGCCAAACCGCGCTTCCCTTGCTCGCGCACCGAGATGACTCGATAGCCCGGGAAAGTTAGCGCATCACCGAGAGTTTCCTGTAACATAATTACGTGCGGTTTGACCGCCTGAGAAGCAATAAAGTGCAGCAGTGGAGCCCTGCGCCTTTTGAAACTGGCACAGTTCCACTGCCCTACGACCAGTTCATTAGTGTTGTCCGCCATAATTACTGTTCTGAGACAGCCAATCTCCTGTCGGGTTGACTGTTACCGCGCCAGCAGGCGACTGTGCCCTGTTCGGGCCTATCGGAGGCGAGCTACCCGTAGCTAGCACTGCCTGTGTACCTTCAAGAGACGACACCCTTTTCAGTAGGGTAGTCATGCTATCAGCCAGTTGTTTAATCGATTGCTGCATGCTTTCCAGAGCCTTGCTGTTGGATTCGGTCTCCATAGCATCCCACTCCCCTTGGGGGGGTGAGGCCCTACGTTTTCCCGAGCGCGCCTGCACGTCCCCTGGTGTGGGAATCTGTTGTCTCTCACCCTGCGAGGAGTAATGTTTGCGGAACGACTCAAGGTCAGCCCTCAGCTGTTGAATCTCTGTCTTAAGGCAAGCATTCTCTTGGATCAACTTAGCTACCCTGGGGTCTTCCCTATGCTCTGGCAATGGTACCCGCGTTACCTCTGGTGGCGGCGCCGCTGGCTTCGGCTTGGCTCGATCCGCCCAGGTAGGTACTTCCTGGATTCGTGCCCGGGAGCAAGAGCGGCCGTTGGCGCGAGCGCGGCCCCTGGAGCGGTCGCGCCGGCGGCCAGCCGGCGTGACGGAACGCCCCTGCCTGGGAGCACTTGCCACGCTGGAATCCCTTGACCGGTCCTCTTCGGCCAGCTGTTGCTGAGACTTTTTGACGCGTTTTCGGCACCGTCGTCTTCTCCGTCGCACGACGTAAGGAACTTGAAAGCGTTCTTTGCACGTTCTGTCCGCCGTCGGATGTGGGCCTCCGCAAAGGGCACATTTCGGCGAGCACTGGTGATCGTCGGGTGGAGACACGAGCCCACAGCCTCTGCACACCCTCTTGTTGGGGTTGGGGCAAACATCGGCCCTGTGACCAAGTCCTCCACACGCATAGCAGACGTCGGTTTGGCGCTTGTAGAGCGTGCAGCGCAGCATGCTGACGCCGCATATGACATAGTTTGGTACCTTCATGCCGTCGAAAAGCACTACCACAGTGGTGGTGTTCTTAATCCTTTTGGCTTCTAGGGCCTTCGGATTTCGCTGGTTGACGATCATCGTTTGGAGCTGGGCCTCGCTGATGTCAGTGTCCACTCCTCGTATGACTCCTTTACAGGTGTTATCGGGGGCCGCGACATATGCCGCCACATGGTACATTCCTTCGCTTATCCGAATCTGTTGGATCGCGGCGTAGGCGTTTGCGTTCTTCTGCTCCGGTGTGGAAACTACGAGAATGTTCTGGGCGATGTTTGGGCAAACGATGTCCCCTTCCGTCTCTGCCGGGGCAAGAGCAGCCGCCATGGCAATAGCCTGTGAGAGCCTAATTTGGCTTACTTTTCTGACGTCAAGTCCGTCCCTCGGCCTGACGATAATTCGTATGTGGTCCCTCGGCAGCCGGGGGAGCCTCGATGCAGCTGCGAGGCGCTTCATTGCACCTTGCGGGGCTGCCATGCGGCGGCCTTCCTTCGAGCCCACATGTGATGCGTTGCCCGCGGAAACTGGCGTTTCTACACGAGCTTTCTTGTTCCTGCCCAGCGCTGTCGTCCAACCCGGGCGATTGACTTCTTCGTGAGAGATTTCCTTTCCTTCCACCATCTCTACTTCGGGCATGTTGCCCCTTTTCTCCCGCCCCTCACCGTCGACGCTAGGCTGAGCCCGGTAGAGTTAGCCGAGCCGCGGCGCGTTCCACAAGAAAAGTTCCAATAATTCAGCAAAAAGACCACTCACCGAAAAAAGTCTGGTATCGACGTGATCCTCAGAAGAAACTGCGTCGAATGAAACGCAGCTCGAACACAGGCACCACAAAAATCCTAACGAAAACATTAACAGAAACGGGAGCCGATCTTCTCGCGTCCGCACTGGTCGGCGCCCCCTGCGTTTCCTTGTCTGCTCCAGTCTACGTAGACTGCTTAGAAGACAGCACCGAGCCCCCACTTTTCGAGAATCGGAACACTTCTGGACGGCTTTAACGCGGCAATGCGCCACCACGCGTCGAGCAGAAAAAGCTAAAATAAACAAACGTAACAGTTGTATTTTCTGGCTTATGTCGTGTTGAAATCAAAAGCAAAGAAACGTTACTCATATTGAGCGTCTGGGAAAGCGTCTGCTTGTGTGCAGACAATCATTCCGGCGATATTTGATTTATCTGAGCGATTAACTGAGCCGCCATTTTGTATAGACAGCAAAGTAGCCTGCATCGTATTTGTCTACGATGCGGTCTTCTCGGAGCTGTCTATTTTGCCAGCTACGTGAGAATTGGAATGGTACTTAAGGTGGCCGCCGTTCATTTATCTGTCTATTTAGCTGTATACGGTGAGTATTGGAACACAATCATCAGCGCACCGCTTCTGGTGATGCTAATACCGATCTTGCTGTTGCAATCTTTACGCAACTGTAAACAAGTGGTTATAAAGACCATATGCGACTATTCAACTTATGTCTGTGCGTACAACATTTGTACATATATTTCACGTGATCTCATAACGTTTGGCTGAATAAATGAGTTACAATGCAGTCACCTTAACTCCGTATGCTTCGCATAACATTCAAATTCGGATTCCTTATTTCAGCATTCATTTGAAACAAAGTCTAGGACAGGGGCAAAAGGCAAAAAGCCGTTATTATAGGGGCTGGACAAAAACTTCTGCCCCTACAGAATTTGGCAGCAGAGAACACACGCACACAAGAAACCTGCAATGCATCGGTGTAAACATTACCTATCAAAAAAAGAAAAACAAACAAGCAGAACACGGGCATTTGTGTTGCAAATTCACAGCACATCTAAACTTTCTTTTTTTACACATAAAACATGTTTTTTATCAAACAGTTCAAAACTTCTCCGAACACACTCGTACAAAAAATGTAGCATGTTGAAACCATACAAATTTCGAGGTGCATGGGAGATTGTAAGATAACTGTCACACACACAACAAAAAAAATGTATCATACCTAAGAAACATGCAAGAAAAAGCAAACACATAAAAGGGACGAAATCGCTCACATGTAGCCACAAGGCTAAGAAAATATTGCTTTAGCATTCAAAGTGAAGAAATGTTTAGATAATTGTTTTTCCCTCAAGATCGTTAAGCAGTAATTATATGCGATACGGTAGCCAATCTTTTCCATGATTGGTGCGCGAAAAAGTGACAGCCCAAGTATCACGCTCTCGAATGTCATAATTGAGTTGATGTGGTTTGCTTGAGTTACAAAGAGGAATAAACTCAGTGTGGTCTCTTTTCCCGCTTTTTTCAAATATTATGGCAAGGTTCAACACTCAATGGTAACGAAGTGGGAGAACAATAAACTGAGGAACTAGTGGACTTGTATGGCTGTCAATAAGGAACACACGCAACATACCGCACTGCTTTTCTTGTAGTACAAATAGTGTCTCGCAATTTTTCTTTCTCGCTGTTCCCCATACTAAAATACAAGAATTAGCATGATAGATAAATAATGTATTATAAAACAATCGCTGTATTTTTAATGGAAAAACATCCCGAAGCCGGCACAGTGCCCCGCTTGCTTTCACCGTAGGTGTTGCAACGCGTTCGATGTGTTTGTCCTAAAGTAAAAGCTGATCAAAGATTACGCCTAGCGTTTTCACGTCAGCCGTGACTTCAATTCGTTCTGATCTATACAATATGAATAAATTACGATTTACGTGTTTTTGGGTTGGTGCAAAAAAAAACACAGCTTTTCTTTCTTTTATGGTCAACATGCAAAGAAATTGCTTTGCTCCGCAATTGCAGCGTTTCGAGAAGAGTGTTAGTTTGTTGTGATTATTATCTAGAACTACGAGAGAGAAAGAAAAAGCTGGTGTCATTTGCGTATAATATATAATATTATATTAATTTGATAATGTTCCCAAAATCATTTATATAGATGTTCAACAGTATGGATCCTGATATGCTTCCTTGAGGAACACCAGCTTCCAGCTTTAGCGGGTCTGAGTACTCACCTGAGATGCAAACGCATTGTTTTCTGTCCGTCGGGTAAGACCTGAGAAGATCCAGTGGTAATCCATAAAACCTGCATTGTTCAAGCTTTAGCGTTCAAACACACATATCACTCAATCCACCAATGAACTTTCCACAATCGTGCTTCACGTAACATCGATTCCCTCTCTACGTGAGGTCTGCCATTTTTCGTGAAGTAAGAAGCCCTTGTCAAAGGCTTTGGGAAAATCAATAAACACACCTGATGTAAATTTTTCATCTTCATACATAGATTCCCTAGGTGCGTGGGATCTCCCGAATATTTATAATAGCAATCGTGCGTCTCCTAACCTTGATGCTTATCTTTGAGAAACACACAAATACACACGCAGAGGCCCGACGCTGTGAATTTGTGGTTACGGTGCCCAGCTGATAACCCGAAGGTCTTCGATTCGATCCCGACCTCGGCTGCTGCATTTCGGTGAAGGTGAACTGGTACAGGCCCACTTACTTTACGACCTGACTGCATGTTAAACAGCACCAGATGGTCGAAATTTCCGTAGCCCTTAGCGGCGGCGTTTCTGATCAACATACCGTGGTTTTGGGGATGTAGAATTCAGATGTTATCAAACTAACACAAACAAGGCCGATTTTTTACAAATAAGAAAGCGTTCACAGTTGTGTCCTTCTCAGGCTTCTGTCTGGCTCACCGATTGCTTTGATAAGACTTAAAGTTTCCACTGACGCGTCTTGGTTGAATTCGTGATGATACTTTCGTTCTTAGAACTACTGGCATAGTTATTTCCATGTGTCCTTCAAAGGACACACAAGGTAAAGGCTTAACTCGTTCCGGGAAACACAATCCCTGCGCTATTAACTGTGAATGTAGACTAACACGGCCAATTATATATTCTAATTAGGTCTCAAGTGTTTTACCCATAATAACCATTCCTACATGATATTCATAAGCGATGCACGCAATCAAGCCTACAAATTCCAAGGACCCTTTCACATTTGCAAACTCAGTTCCTTAAGCCCTACGCAACCACTCCATATTTGGGACCTAATCAATATAATTAAAACTCTGAAGACAGCACGATGAAAATGATTAACTCACGTGCGGCTGTCGGTATGATTCTTTGCATTTCTAAGTGCGGTCGCATAATGACTTCATCTGAGTGATTGCGACACCCTGGCGAATTCTCTATCATGAGACGTGATTTGAGGACGCAGGCAAACTGTAATCACGGCAGTTGGAAAAAAAGGAGGTTTTCTATCGTTTTAATTACTTTTTTATTGCGACATAGATTTGCCCTTAAAGCATAACATTGATTGCGTATATGCGTAATAAATGTGTGCCGTGAGGCTGGCTGTATGTATGAAGTGTAGTAGTGGCTTGTGGACTGTGTTGTTATGTATCCATCTGCAGTGAGGTACGGCTTTCAGGAATAAACGAAAGCGTTCCGGATGTAACCCGTGGCATGTACATAGAAAGTGGTATGCATCTGCTTGAATCACTGAAGCGGTAAAATGGCGGCAAATAAAACCAACTTCTCAATTCAACCACTTCCATGATGTATGCATCTGCTTGAATCACTACAGCGCTAAAATACCGGCAAGTAACACCAACTTGTAAATTCGACCACTTCAATGATGACATAACAGCCGGTGTAAATGCCACCCCTGCCCAAAGCCTCCTATAGACGACTTCCACGGCCCTATAATAAAATGAAAGAGAAACGGTAGGAGCGCAGTAGACAGAAGACAGGTATAAGAGCATTGCTTCTTCTCCACTTAACTTCTTGAATTCTCTCTTTTTTTTCCTTCTTTTTTCCATTTTGACGGTGCAAAGGTATGAGCTAGCGCTCACCTCTCTGCTCCGTCCTGACTCCTTATTTCAGCATATATCGTTTTACTAGGTTTAACTCTCACCCACAGCAGGCTCCATACTCTTTCCCCTGTTTGCCCGCAACGTCCTTTGCTTCACTCTCTTTGTCCACTCTTATGGCTATCCCGCGAACAGCTGTACTTAATATCAAGGTTTACCGATTTCCTGTAACGCATCCACGGCCGCGTTTTCTCCAGAGCCGGCCTATAGCGGCACCGCTATTTAAGTACAATAGTTATAATTTATTAAGACAGTCAAATTTTTCGCGCTATTCTACTAAAGGAAGGGGACTAGAAGACGAAGCGGGGCAACCTTGCGGTCAAATATCTACTACTACTTATACGAATGCCTTTTGCGTGCCTTCTTTCGGATTAGAATTGCACTGCAACACAGCTCGTAAGCATGTACACTCGTTTCGTGATGCTTGTAGCCACGAAAATTGCGTGACTGCTGACGCGAAGGTCACGGAATTGTTGTTCCAGCTGAATTTTTTATATAGACGAAAATGCGTTAGGTCCGTGTACTTAGATATAGCAGAAAGTTTACGAACCACGGGAAGTCAAAATCTATGAAGCCCTTCCTTGTGCTGACCAAAGTATTCATATAGCTCTTTCAACACTTTGATCGTCAACAAATATTGCTGTTGAAAAAAGTAAATGCAAAAGGTCAAGACGTACCGATTCCACAAGCAATAATAAAGCGACAAACTTCAACCTCTACATGCTAAGGTCCTTTCCCGACAGCAGTATTTGATGCCACGGTGCGCAGACCTGTCCTTTGATAATTAGAAGGTTATGTAAATTTATTGGGTTTATCACGAAATGGCGAAAGTTTGTGGCTGAGACGTATTCAGAAAAAGTAGTGTGAAGTAGGCTTAGGCTCATGTTCGTGATATGAAGGCTGCTAAAATTAACCGGCGGTGCTGACAGAGAAGGTTTAGTTGTACGGGCGCAATAAGTGTTTCCCAGGAAATACATTGACGTTGTGAATTATGGTTCTTGAACCATCTTGACAGTTAGTGACTGCGGCTAGTGTTTAGAGCAAATTATCAAGAATTAGGGTGCAATTTCACGCTACTACGGGGCAGCAGCCAACTGTGCTAAAAAAAAAGGCAGATCTTACGTCATCTGAATGTCATCTGAACGAAATCACCGCAAGAGCAGCAACACTATAAAATGTGAGTTATCATATTCATGACTTATATATCATGATTTCCATGTTATGACTAGTCACTTATACTCGTCATACAGTCATGTTTTGGCATACCAAGTTTAGTATCGATACCCTTACCGAAACAGCCAGGAGAGGTAAAAGTCGTAAGCGACAGAATGAATAGATGGATTTGATTGATTGATACGTGGGGTTTACCGTCCCAAAACCACCATATGATTATGAGAGACGCCGTAGTGGAGGGCTCCGGAAATTTAGACCACCTGGGGTTCTTTAACATGCACCCAAATCTGAGTACACGGGCCTACAACATTTCCGCCTCCATCGAAAATGCAGCCGCCGCAGCCGGGATTCGAAAATGAATAGATGGATAGATAGATAGATAGATAGATAGATAGATAGATAGATAGATAGATAGATAGATAGATAGATAGATAGATAGATAGATAGATAGATAGATAGATACGCTTAAAGTAGCCGAAGCTCGCTAAAAAATGGTTCGCATTTAGAAATAGGTAACAATTAAGAATACTACACTATGGGAAAGCATAAAGCCATCCCGTGGGTCTAAAAAGACTAGTTTTGCTTCCGCTGTGTTTCAAAGACATGTTCGACGATTTAGAGTACAAAGTGCTCTAAAATGGGAGAGCTTTGAGCTGTGCCGGTAAGCGCAGAAACACTGCTAAATAAAGGCTGGTGCACACCGGCGACTTGCAGCGGCTGTGCGACCATTCGCGACTGCTGACTAAAAAGCGACTGATGTTCACACCGGGAGAGGCTGCATGCGAGCGACCGGAAGTCGCAAAACTGGAGAGTCACGTCCGGATCTCGTTATCAGCGAGAACTCTGGAGACCGGCGTCGATCAGCTGATCGCCGCCAGCTGAGTGAACGGAGCGAACTGAGCGCGCCGCATTTATTGTTTTCGTCCGTTCTCGCACAACGCTGAAAAAAAAAAAACGAAAAAACAAAAATTGAGCATCGCTGATTGGTTCCAGCAGCTTTGCGACTGCAGTTGCGCGACTGAGAAATCGGTCTAGCCAAAGCGGTCGCTTTGCGACTGCTTGCGATCATTCGCGAATGTTTGCGACCAGTCGCAAATAGTCGCAAAGGCCGCTTGCATGCGAAGTTGGAAAGAAGCGCTTCAGCGGCAAGCCTCCTCCTTTCAATATTTGCCCTTTCCCTCTATTTGGCGACCTAACCAGTGACGTCATGAAAGAAATTTTCCGCTCGCGATTTATTTCTAGTAGGATGCCCGGCAACCGCCAGTGGTAAAAGCAGCGCTTCCGCTGCTGAGACTGAATACATGGGAGGTACAGGGAGTTTTCGCCCCCTGATTATACTGTGGAATACTAAAAGAACCTATACATTGCGCCACCTATCTTTCCAGCTCTTCTTCAAAAAACAAGCAGCCGTGGTGGATGCACTCGGTGATGGGCGATGCGACTCTCCTGGCTACAGCGCCAAGTATTTCACGTACATGTGCTTGCCATGCAGAATGGCTGTATTTTACACACTGAGCTGGTGCAAGTTAGAGTTAAACTTGCAGTGCTACAAGTATACTTTTCAAGTGCTAACAAGAGGCATCTTGCTACACTTTTGTTCACCGTCGCCCGAAGTCCCCTACAATGTCTCCATGGAAAAGCAAGGAATTGCTAATTGCCTGACTGCTGCTGATAATCTAGGCATCCACATACGCTCGTTGAGAACAAGTACCATATATTTATGCAAAATTGCCAGGTGAATCTATGATACATTGAGTAAATAAAATATATCTTTATGTGAAATCGTTCAACTACTGTTTCAAGAAGGCATGTTGGATGCAAGGGGAGGGGGGGAGTTTTATCACTCTTGTAGAAAACACTGTGTGTGCCCATGACAGCAGGTCCGAGGAACTTATTAGACATAATTGTTCCCAGATCGACATCCTAGTGTCAAGCTATACTGCCGCAAGCACAAGGCAAGCATGCCGCACTGGTATGATGTTTGGCACGTTGGTAAAGGTAAGCATGTACACTGTTTATAAAGTTAGCGTGGCACATGTACAGTAATTTGGCCCACTCTGATAAGTTACCTAAAAAGGCTGATATTTACACATGAGTAGCATCTTGAAAACTGGCTTTTTAACTTGTAATTATGGTAGACGCACTTGCAACTTGCAAGTTTCCTATTACATGCATGATCCAATTACAATATTGAAGACAACCAGCAATAACATACTAGCTTATAAAAAATCCTGAGACTAGTGTATCTTTGAAGAAACTTGTACCGAAAATTTGCTGAAACATTTTCATCTTATTCTTCATAATTGTGGCGAAAAAAAAAACATGTGCAGACACAATCAATAAACTCATATTGCGCTTTGGCTTTGACTCACCGGACGCAGACGACACAACGTCACGCACGTGTTCTGCCACGTCACAACGTGACGCAGGCTCCGTGAAGGCGGAGCTTAGCCCCGAGCGCTCGAAGGAAAAGTTGAAGGTGAAAGGCGGAGCAGAGGAGGAGGGTACCTTTTAAGTACTCGTAGCTCCGTTAATCATGGGAGTTTCGATTGAATCTAATCTAATCTTTGGTCTAATCAAAGACGGAATGTGAAAAAAAACCGTTTCAGGGACACAATAAGAAGACCGAACGTTCCCGTAATTGATACATATTCAGGCGCTTACGAATACGGTAGAAGCCGGGTGCTCACATGAATCTGCTTTTTCGCTTCCCTGTTTTTTTTCTCTCTCTTTAATATTGTTCACAACACACCTATTTTTTACACAGAGCAGTTTATTTTGAGTGGTACGTCTTTTCTTTTATGTTATCGTTCAATGATGACAGTCATTCACCTTTTTGTGTGATCGTAAGCTGCACATGTGACATTTGTGGGAACTGAAGGAGATCATCAATAGCAGGAAAACAGAACTAACGGACACATTCTGTACTCCGTTTCACAAGCTGTTGGCAGTGCTGTGAAAGGTAAGGATGCGCACTTCATAATTGTGTTCCTTTCCGAATATCGCGTCCGTGAATCTGAAAAGTGCTCCGTACGAGCGGAAAAAGTTATCTCATAGTAATTGACTTTCTAATATACCCTTAAGAAAATTCAGTCTGGAAGCATGGCTCTTCCGTCATATCTTGCTCACTCGTGTGAGCTGGCGGGCTGTGTGTCTCAGCGATGCCGATGAGCGTTCCCTGCGGCATACAAACACACCGTTTGCGTTCTTGCAGAAGGTGTACCCCATTTGGACAGTACGCCACGCGTACCCCAGAGCAGTGGGCCAGTGAGCATCCCGTGCGTGAACAACACATGCCAGAAAAAATGTATTTTCGATTTCGTTTGATAGGTGGCACTGAATTTTGAAAATGGAAAGTGTTTTTTGAGCGCTCCCGATCGACTGCGCAGATAAGTGTTTTGGCATGTTTTGAGCTGGTCTGTATAATTAATTTTAAGGCAGCAGTTAAAATCTTCATAGCACTTATTTTATTGTACGGCTTTTTCGGGCGCCACTCACCAGGTATTTACTAGTTGGTGCGTGTGTAAGAACAGAAGAATTTCAACAAACAAGTGCTTTATGCACCACAATAGACGAGGATGAATCAAGTGGCGCAATGGCTTCATTTTCACAACGAGAGTGGGAAAGGGCTGAGAAAAGGGTTCCTAGTAGTACATCAACAGGCCCAGATGGCATTCCAATTATGCTGATAAAGACATTAGGTCCGAAGTCTAGGCAGGCTTTGAGAGAGGCAGTGAGCAAAATAATAATCGAAGGTGAAGTTCCCAATGGTTGGAAACTTAGCAGGATGAGCATGATCTATAAAGGAAAAGGGGGACAAAGCTGACATAAACAACTACCGTCCTATAACAGTGACATCAGTGGTCTACAGGCTGGCGATGCAGATTATAAAGGAAAGACTGCAGGCATGGATAGAGGATGAGGGGGTGCTGGGGGAACTGCAGAGTGGGTTTCGGAAACACAGGAGGTTGGAATACAATCTGTTCTCACTGACGCAGTGCATCGAAATATCAGAAAAGGAACACAGGCCCCTGTGGCTAGCATTTTTGGATATCAACGGATCGTACGATGGCGTGGTTCAAGAAGAATTGGGGGGAATACTGGACACACTAGGCGTAGAACTTGTAGTCACTAATATTTTAATGAATATCTATAAAGGTAGCAAGGTAGTTATAAAGTGGGAAAAACAGGTATCCAACCCTACAGAGGTCAAACGGAGGCTTAGGCAGGGGTGTCCTCTGTCACCCTCATTATTCATAATGTATCTACAAAGATTAAAGGCCAATTTAGAGGAAATTTAACTGGGCTTCAACCTTTCTTTCTTCAAACAAGAAAAACTCATTGAACAGGCACTACCAGCATTGATGTACGCAGATGATATAGTGCTAATGGCCGACAACTAGAAAGATTAGCAGATATTGATGGACATCTGCGGTAATTAGGGAGATAGGTAACATTTCACATTCAGTAGGGAGAAATCAGGAGTCATGAGTTTTAATGATAATGAAGGTAGTGAGATTAGAATACAGGAAGGAGATCACGCTAGAGATAACAGATAAATACAAATGTGTGGGCGTATGGATAAGCAATGGGGCCGAATACATAAGGGACCACGAAATATACGTGAGGACTAAAGGTAACAGAAATGCAGCGGTAATAAAAAACAGAGCACTGTGGAATTACAATAGGTATGATGTTGTGACAGGAATATGGCAAGGAGTCATGTTTCTTGGTCTGACGTTCGGAGATGCGGTCTTGTGCATGAGATCAGAAATTCAAGCAAGATTAGAATTTAAGCAACGTGGAATAGGTAGGCTTGCCTTAGGAGCTCACGGGAATACACCAAATCAGGGAGTACAAGGTGGTATGGGATGGGCATCATTTGAGGGCAGGGAAGCTAGCAGCATGATAAAATTTGAGAAGCGATTGAGAGAAATGGGGGAGGAGCGTTAGGCTAGGAAGGTATTCAACTACTTGTACATGAAGAATTTTGATACAAAATGGAGGAAGCGAACCAGAAAATTGACTGGTAGATACTTAGAAAACAGCAGGGTGCCAAACCAAAAAGAATTTTCGGTTGACAAGAAGGTGAAGGAAGCTGAGACCGATATGTGGAGAATCGGCATGATTAAGAAGTCCGCACTAGAGGTCTATCGAACTTTTAAGCAGGAAATTGCCAAGGAAAGGATCTATGAGAATACGCGGGGTAGTTCTCTACTGTTTGAGGCCAGGACGGGAGTATTGCGAACCAAGATATATGGGGCCAAATACGAAGGGGTAGACACGGTATGCAGTGCGTGTGGAGAGGAAAAAGAAACTGCCGAACACTTGATAATGTTCTGTAAAGGGCTTCGCCCTATAGTTCAGGATGATGGCGCAAAGTTTTTCAAAGGAGTTGGGTTTAGGGAGAGGGAGGGAAAAATAGACTAGGCGGGTAGAATTAACTAGAAGGAGGTTATATGATTGGTGGCTAAACTCAAGGCACGAGTGAAAATAAACGCTTCACTGTAAAGTACGAATCCTCAACCTCACTTCTTAAAAGGAAAAAAAATAAATCTAGTTTTGGTTCATTAAGTATGACGGCTTGGTGGCGCTAGACATCGCCCGATTTAAAGGGTACAGCCATATTCATTCATTTATTCATCATTAATTCATTCATTCATCGGGGTTCGGTTCGGACTGTCACGGTGGATGGACGCGTTTTTGAGTGCTCCCGATCGACTGCGCAGATAAGTGGTTTCGCTTGCTTTGAGCTGGTCTTTATAATCAATTTTAAGGCAGCAGTTAAAATCTTTGTAGCACTTAATTTATTGTATGGCTTTTCCGGGGGTCAGTCACCAGGTATTTACTAGTTTGTGCGTGTGTCTCTTTGAGTTTTTTGTTTTTGTTGTTGATTTTTCTTTTGCCACTCCATGGGGGAGGTGCACGTACATGGAACTCGCAAATGTTTGTAGTAGAGCTTAGACTTTCTTTTTTTTGTTAGGGCAGGGCTCGAGTTTTGTAGTTATCGAGTGAAACAAGTCATAGGGACAATTGATGTCAGAAAGACATGGTTAAAGAGTCTGTAAAACGTTCAGAATGCAGGGTGGCTTTGAAAGTGGACCCAAGCGTAGAAGTGCATGAAGAAGAGGCTGACGCGAAGTGTAGGCAATGTGAGGTCGAGAAAAAAATACAGAAAATGAATGTTGCCCACAGTGAACCGCTGATGAGAATCACCCAGCTCGAGACTGCGTTGGCGACAGAGCAAGAGAAAACGAGGGCAATGGGAGGAAAGCTGAAGTCCGCCGAGGAAGCACTAGCCAAGGTGAACAGAGGAGTGGCCTATGGAGAGAACAATAGGGAACCGGCAACCAGAATGGCGAAGAAGAAAGAGCAAGCAAGTTTGGAAAAAACAGGTTCGTCCAGTTCAATTGGCGCAAGGCGCAGCTTCAGCAAAGTAGTGGTGGGGCTGGGAGGGGACAAAGCAGTCGGCGTCACAGGTGCAAGTAAACCCCAGGTGCAGGACGCTCCAGCTGAAAAGTCATAGCATGTGATAATCGCCGGGGACTCGAATTTAAATCGATGCACAGAAGCCATCAAAAGAGGGTAAGAGGAGACAAGAGGGTTGCAGTAGGATCGTTCCCAGGACGCAACTGGACGCAGTCATGAAACAAGCGAGCGCAAAACTAAAAAAAAACAGCTGATACACGAAACCTCGTGATAATTTGAGGCGGTTTAAACGATGTCTAAAATTGAGATACAGCCGGACTAGCAACCACACTGGCGATAGGCGTCGATGACATGCGTGCCACTTCTCCTCAGGTACAGATAGTGATATGCACGATACCGGAGGTACTGGTGCATGATAGCAACCTGCAAAGAGCGGTTGTCAACGCAAACCAAGAGATATGGCCGATGAGTTGAGATAAGCGCTTTGAGGGGGTGGAAACAAACAGAGAGGTGCATAGGTGGAGTAGTTTTCAGAGACAGAATTCACTTCGATGGGCGGCTAGGTCACGAGGTTGGTTGGCGACTTGCAGGACGCGCAGTAGCTTTTTTGGGGGGCAAGCGGGCCCTTCGGGGTGCAGGACAGCTATTAGCGAGAAAAACAACCATGGAGACTCTTTGACTGGTGGTATGGACAGATACGATTACAAAGTGGCACCAGTATCTATGATAGGTAGAGTCCGGTGCAGAAATAGACGTAGCCATGAGCGCGGAGCAAATTCAGACATAGGGTATATTAACATGCAGGGTGGTAGGAAGAGGCTGAAGTGGGAAGCGATAGAAGAACAGCTAAGGGAGGAGACGCCGATGGTATACGGTTTTGTAGAAACACATCTCAGGGACATGGAACAACCTCAAAACAATCCGGATTACGTGTGGGAATATCGTGATAGAACAGAAGGGAGCAGAAAGGGGGGTGGTATTGGGGCACCCATTCATAAAAGTACAGACTGGCAAAGGGTCAAGCAGGAGTGCAAGAAATTTTCATGGCTAAAAGGGAAAGTGGCAGGGCAAATGACAGTTTTTGGTTTCGTGTACTTGAGGACGGGAGCAAAGGCCATAGAGGAAAACAAGGCAATGGTAGAGTATATATCAAAGGACATTAAGGAGTTAGGAGGAGTGTGCGAGATGGTTATACTAGGAAATACGAATGCGCACATAGAAGATATAGATGGGTATACTGACCCGACAGGCAAAATGATCATGGATATGTGTGAAAGGCTTGATTTGATCATTTGCAACAATACCGAGAAGTGTCAATGGCAAGTAACATGGGAGGTAAAAAGGCTGCAGTCGACGATAAATTACGCACTGATGTCACATAGAATGTATGATAAGCTCAGG
Source organism: Rhipicephalus microplus (assembly GCF_043290135.1). Taxonomy (NCBI): domain Eukaryota; kingdom Metazoa; phylum Arthropoda; class Arachnida; order Ixodida; family Ixodidae; genus Rhipicephalus; species Rhipicephalus microplus. Next base: position 133,803,146 of record NC_134705.1, read on the forward strand.
GGAAAGCACATAGCTGAAGGTGGCTCCAGAAGTCTGGGTAGTGATGACAAACTTATCAAGCTAAGTTTAGGAAGAGCAGTGAAAGTAGGAAGGACACAAGATGAGCAACTACAAGAAAACTTTTATTCAGAAAGGCAAATTGAAATAGCCACTAAACAAATAGAGAAATTAATGACCGAGGACAACAAAACAGTGTGGATATACATGAATCCAATTAGACTGAGCTAGAGCTTGCTAAGGCACACAAAAAGTCACCCTGGAAAAGAATACCGAAACACAAAAGTTGGTGGGATGAGGAAGTTAAGAGAGTCATAGCAAAACGTCACGAAGCCTCTAGGGAACACAGACATGCTAAGCAGTGGGGTGAACCGACAAATGATGTTCAACGAAAATGGGAAATCTTTCTAAGCAGTAGAAGCGATGCATCCCTTCTGATAAATAAAAGATTAGAAGAAAGGGAGATCAGAAGCTGGCAGAAATACATAAAAAAGATAGAAAGGCAGGTGCGAAATTTTAGAACCATCTAAACTCCCTAAAAAATGAGACGAGCCTAGAGCAGAGGTTTATAACTATAGCTCAAGGTGCTAGGCTAGAAGGGGACGAAGCTATTGAATATATAAGAACAAGGGTGACAGAAAAATTTCAACAAAGAAGTGCTTTATGCACCACAATAGACAAGGATGATTCAAGTGGCACAATGGCTCCATTTTCGCAACGAGAGTGGGAAAGTGCTGAGAGAGGGGTTCCTAGTAGTACATCAACAGGCCCAGATGGCATTTGAATTATGCTGATAAAGACATTAGGTCCGAAGTCTAAGCAGGTTTTGAGAGAGATAGGGAGCAAAATAATAATCGATGGTGAAGTTCCCGATGGATGGAAACTTAGCAGGATAAGCATGGTCTATAAAGGAAAGGGGGACAAAGCTGACATGAACAACTACCATCATATAACAGTGACATCAGTGGTCTACAGGCTGGCGACGCAGATTATAAAGGAACGACTGCAGGCATGAATCGAGGATGAGGGGGTGCTGGGGGAACTGCAGAACGGGTTTCGAAGTTTGAAGACATACTGTTCACACTGACGCAGTGTATCGAAATAGCAGAAACGGAACACGGGGCTGTGTGGCTAGCATTTTTGGATATCATGGGAGCGTATGATAGCGTGGTTCAAGAGGATGTGTGGGGTATACTGGACACACTAGGCGTGGAAGATGTAGTCACTATTTTTTAATAAAGAATATCTATAAAGGTAACAAGGCAGTTATAAAGTGGGAAATACAGGTATCCAAGCCTGCAGAGGGAAAACAGGGGTGTCCCCTGTCACCCTTATTATTCATGATGTACCTACAAGGAATAAAGGCCAAATTAGAGGGAAGTGGACTGGGCTTCAACCTATCTTTCGTCAAACAAGGAAAACTCATTGAACAGGCACTACCAGCATTGATGTACGCAGATGATATACTACTAATGGTCGACAACAAGGAAGATTTGCAGATTGGTGGACATCTTCGGTAATGAGGGAGATAAGTTAGATTTCAGATGCAGTAAGGAAAAATCTGCAGTCATGATTTTTAATGACAATGAAGGTAGTGAGCTTAGAATACAGGAGGTCACGCTAGAGACAACAGATAAATACAAATATATGGGCGTATGGATAAGCAATGGGGCCGAGTACCTAAGGAAGCACGAAATATACGTGACGACTAAAATTAACAGGAATGCAGTGGTAATGAAAAACATGGCACTGTGGAATTACAATAGGTATGATGTTGTTAGAGGAATATGTAAAGGGGTCATGGTTCCTAGTCGGACGTTCGGCAATGCGGTCTTGTGCATGAGATCGGAAGGTCAAGCAATATTAGAAATTAAGCAACGTGGAATAGGTACGCTTCGCTTAGGAGCTCATGGGATTACACCAAATCAAGGAGTACAAGGTGATATGGTATGGACATCATTTGAGGGCATGGAAGCTAGCAGCAAGATAAAATTTCAGAAGCGATTCATTCATCGGTCTATGTTAATGAAGGTGGTGCTTGCTATCACCTTCATCTGTCTTCTTATTAAATGCGAAGCATTTCTTAGCAAGCTTCGGCGACTTTAAACGTATCTATCTATCTATCTATCTATCTATCTATCTATCTATCTATCTATCTATCTATCTATCTATCTATCTATCTATCTATCTATCTATCTATCTATCTATCTATCTATCTCGCCACCTACGACTTTTAGCTCTCCTAGCCGTTTCAATAATGGTATTGATACCAAACATATTACGGCATAACTTGAGTGTATGAAAAACATATTTGATTAGTCATACCATGAAAATCTCCACATGTATGTCATGTAGTCATGTCATGATTTACATTTTATGGTCCTGCAGCTCTTGCGGTGGTTTCGTTCACATGGCATGTTGCAAAACTGGTGTGGTTTGGCATGATTGCATGGCGAACACAAGCGACAGGCTCTAACATGAAAATATTGACATGCGTGCCATGTAACAACATGACTACATGCCACGCTCATGATGCGCTTGCGGCCGTTTCGCTAGCGTCACATATACCAAATTTGGTGTACCAGTACGTGAATGGATTGCGAAGGTGTGACTGGTTCAAACATGAGAATCAAGAGATGCATGTCATGAAAAACATGACTACATGCTGCCCTCATGATGCAAGGGGCGGCCATTTCGCTAGCGTCACTTAAACCAAATTTGGTATCACGGGACGTGAATGGATGAAAAAGGTATAATACTGATGCAAACATGATAAACATGAAATACGTGTCACGTAAAAAAATAACTACATCCCACGCTCATGATGTGCTGGCGGCCAATTCAATAGCTTCACTTATACAAAATTTGGTATTACGGGACGTATTATATGAGAATTACGGAAAGTATGATAATGGTGCAAACATGATAAACATGAGATGCGTGTCATGTAACAACATGACTACATGCCACACTGATGCGTTCCCGGCCATTTTACTCGCTTTACATATGCCCTATTTGATATTACGTGACGCGAACGAATAACGAAGGTAAATGGCACGTCCGAACATCATATTCATGACATGCATGTCATGTGAGAACATAACTACATGCACGGCCACCAGCATCGGGAACGCGTGGCGTTCCTAAATCGCTATGGTATGACATGACTGCATGGGGAACAGAAGCGACAGACTGTAACATGAAAATCATTATATGCGTGTCTTGTAACAAGATGACTACATGCCACACTGATAATGCGCTCGCGGCCGTTTCGTTAGCTTCACATATGCGAAATGTAGTATCACGTGACGCCAATGGATGACGAAGGTATGTGACTGGTGCAAACATGATAATCATGAGACGTGTGTCACGGGAGAACATGATTACATGCAACAGTCAAGACACCAATTCATTTCGACGTGACCCCGTGGGCGTTCCTTTCGTCGCGTCACGCCTGCGTTGCTACGCCAGGCGCTGGTCCTGCTAGATACTCGCTGGCGCGCGCAGCGCTGCATTGCTTTGACGTATGCGCGTTTCAGCGCGTCCGGTGTCCCTCCGTCACGAAAAGAGGGATACATAGTGTTGTCTGAGTAACGCATCGGTGCGAAATTCGGTATGTTGCGTTTTGCACCGTTTGCCGTCGGGCCACGCCGACGGACGCTCGTCGTGCCTGGCGTCAGACTATAAGTGCTCGCGTTTTGCTAACGTAGCGTCTCTTTGCCCAGCCTGCGCGCGCGTCAATGCTACATTGGAGTGTATTGGGCCCTTCATGATGTGTTCGTGGACGTTTTCTAGCTCCACATATACGAAATTTGGGGTTACGTTACATCAATGGTCGACGAAATGGTTCACTGGTGCAAACATGATAATCCTGACACGCGTGTCATGTAGGCACATGACAACATACCATGCTCATAGCGTGCTCACACCCGTTATGCTAGCCCCACATATACTAAGTTTGGTATCACGTGACGTGAATAGATGACAAAGGTGAACGACAGATTCAAACATGATCATCGTGACATGAAAGTCATGTAAAACATCATTTACCTGCACCTCCTAACGTTGTGCTGATTTCAAAATGACATATCAACATTTCTCATTCGTGCTTCGCATATCATCGATTGCCGCTGTACGGAGGATCTGCCTTTTTTTTACCAGCCGACATACGTTAAAAAAAAACTGGGTCGGCTTTGCAATTTCATAGTTCATATCTTTTTTTTCAATTAAGTATTCTGAAGTCACAGTTCTTTTTTTTTCTAAGTTACGCCTTGGTTAGAAAAATATTTACTTTATTCATTGAATGAATCAGTCGAAATGAATAATTGAATGAATGAACTGGAAATTTTATTTTCCGGAACAATAGGCCATGATGATTTGTTTTCATGTTTGCTTCTCTCACTAGAAGAGAAATGAATGATTCCGTCCTGTACGCGCCCTTAATGATTGCCGTGAGTGCTTCACAAGGCTTCATATCTCATCGCTCTCATCGCAACTTCAATGTGGCGTCGCATATCCACATAAATTGGCAGAGACATGGAACAGTGTGCGTCGATTCTATGACAAATGCGTTCCGAGATCATCCCTTGCATTTGAAGCTGATCTGCTTCATCGTCCTTAGTCGTCGTGAACACGGTCGGTTGCGTCTCGTTCTCTTCAAACGCAGCACCATCTTGAGGATAGTGTAACGTTCACTTCTTTCAAAAAGAAAATCACGCCAAATCTCTGGCTTGAATCATGATGAGATGTGCGATGCGTCCGTCAGTGCGTCCGCACTTCCGCCCGTCCGTTCGTGCTTTCTCTCGTCCACCCGCGCATTCGTCTGTGCGTCCATCCGTGCGTCTGCTTACCTGTCTGTCCGTCTATGCGTCCATCCGTCCATCTGTTCATCCATCCATCCAGCTATTGCACACTCTAAGTGCTTCCATCTGACATCTTTTTATCATATTTTTATCATATAGGAGTACCGCCATCCAGTGGACATTCCAAGGGCTAAACGAGAGGCAACTACTACTACTACTACTACTACTACTACCACTATTACTACTACTACATACATACACCATACATCCAAAGACGCTCAGGTCAAAATCGGTCAACCTTTTCATCCATTCATGGCCTTCCCCATAAGAACATTTGTTCGGTGGCAGGACTCGGCCCGCGCACTCCACTTGCGTTTCCCACCGATAGAGTGTCCGCCTGCTCACCTGGGTAACATTTGCCGTCTTCTTAGGTAACTCTACACTCTCCGCTCTCAACGGGGAGCTTTTGAAGAGCGTTTAGAGCTATCTGCCTAATATTTACTTTTTTTATTTGATTTGATTGACATACACAAAAGCACATGGCACAGATGGAAGAGAAAAAGATCAAGCTGGCAATTGCCATCTGGACAAGCACAATGCCTGCTCACTTTTTCGGGAGAAGGAAAGAAACCGAGGAAACGAAGATAAGAGAAAAAAGTGAAAAAGAGAGGTAAGTAAAGGCAAAATGATAAAAACTCGCCCAAGCATAAGTAAAAAAATGAAAAGAATAAAAATTAAACTATATACGAATGGCCAGGTTTGTTTGGTTCACAAAAGTAAGGAGAGCTCGATAGGTCTGGAAGCATCAGGAAGGACAACCTCTTAGAAAAAGGTAATTGTCTAGGGTCGTGCACTTAAGTCCCCGGAATTTCTCAATAAGCAAAGCCCACTGCGTAGCAAGTGCGGGACAGTGCACTATAAGATGCTCAAGTGTTTTGCAGAAGCCACAATCGAGCAACACGGGCAGTCAACACGCCCTTGACGGTGTAATTGTTCACGAACCAGCACAGGGCCTACTCTTCGTTTGTACAACAGCGCTCTGGAACGACGAGGCAAGCTACGGCCACGAAAACTTCGCCAACTTGGGAAAATCACGCACACTCAAGTGATGGCTCACCAGCGACACCGCAGTTTGCGGTACGCGTTGCACACGACAATCTCGGGCACGGCCACGATTGTCTTCCTTCGTGGGCATGTTGAATTCCGGCTACGCTGTTGTTGTTAAAAATCAGTGCATCAACACCAAACAAGCAGTCTCCGTTTTAGATGCGGAGCATCTTATACTCGCGCCTTGTAGGGCGCCGTCCGCGCCGTCCGCGCCGTTCGAACCGCTTCTCAAACATTCGACAGCTGACGCGCGCGCATGCGCCGTCGCGCCGTCGCCCACTCTTCCACCATCTGTGCATCCCTTCCTCCTCTACACACCGCGCGCGCTTCACTCCTCCACCATCTGTGCACCCTTCCTCCTCTACACACCGCGTTCGACATCTACAATTCTCCTGATTCTCCAGTGGACGCGCATGTGGCGTCGCGCTTCGAGAACATTCAACAGCTGACAGTGCATGCGCCGTCGTGCTGTATATATACTCAAGGTCGGCGCTCGCTCGCTCAGTTGCCGCTCGTCGGTTGGTTCGTACGGCGCGTCGACGTCCAAGGTCGCGGTGAAATGAATTCCAACGAATGCACAAACACAATGATCGACGTCCCTTCGACCAGCGCCGCCCTTTCGCATACGTGTGTACGTGTTCACTCATTTAACACCCCCTCCTACAACCACGTTAACCAATTTAGCCATCGACCCAAGTAAGTCGCAGTTTAACACCCCATTTCACAACCACGTTAGCCAATTTAGCCATCGACCCAAGTAAGTCGCACTTTAACACCCCGTTAACCAATTATATGGTCCGCATCCTCCTCAGTGTTCCCCCGAGGGAAGCTGCGGGCAATTTTTTTCTCCGTTCATTTGAGCTATTTCTATCAATTTTAAGAATGACTGAAATTGAACGCTCTAAAACATCATTTCTTAGCATACTGTAACAATACGTGGCTGCAGTATGCAAAACAATGCAGGGCTGCTGAAGTAGTTTAGGAACTATTTGTTGTCTCACACAGCCCTGATTGAACAAATGAACTGTACCTTTGAGAACACTGCCAACAGTTTGTGAAAGTATAAAACAAAAGACGTGCAAAAATGAACACAAAAAAGTGAGTTCATACAACACCAACACCATCTTTCAGTTATGTCCTTGTTTCCACACCCTCTCTTTTAGAATGGATGCTTACCAACTAGAACACGTCTCTGTTATCCTAATATTTGCTGTTCTCCTTTACAAAGAGAATGTCGCTGCCATCTAACACAATTCTGGCAACACGTTTACAAGGCACACCGTCTGTAGGAAGTGTGAAGTTTTTTATCCGCCGACAATATTACCTGGCCAGGGTAGGACAGATTTGTCTGTGAAATGTAGCTTTGTACAAAGTGCATTGCAGTGCAATTGATAGCGTACAGAAAGATCTCTTTTATGAATTTTTTTGGTCCGGCGATTCATTTAGTCAAAACTAAATATGTCAGCAAATACCACAAAGGTTATGCTCATTCTCTTTATTTTAGTAAAGCGTTGAAGAATTCTCTCTTATATTTATGTACTCGCTTGAGCGAGTACAAAAATAATTTGGCCTAAATGGGGAATAAAGATGATGTTCTATGTTATTATCAGTAGTACATAAATAATTAAGAAACACTAACTCGGTGCTGGCGTAGCAATAAATCACAACTTATGCATTCAAGTGCCCGATAAGCCTGCACGTGGGATGTCATCTATTCTCTTTGAAGCAACTGCACAGTGAACAATACAAATGAACGTGATAAGTTTGGAAGCTGCGAATTGAGGAAGAAAATAATGCATTGACGCTGAACAAATAAACCTCATGTCATTCATCTACATATTGCGTTATCTGTCTACAAAAATTTAGTATGGTGTGTCTCCTTAATCAGCATAGTGTGGGTGGTTGATATCGCAGTCGGGTGTATATGCTTCATTTGGGCCTCACCGTGCAGCTATGTGGGTAAAGACTCGCATGGTGCAGCTCTATGCACTGCTCTTCATTTTAGCGTCCGTATACTTGCGTCGTTATTTTCTTGCTATAAACTTTCTTGCCATGAGCGGGAGTATCGAAAAATTGAAGCTCGGTATTGGGTTCATATGTCGTGCTATATTAAGCAAATGCTTTACGATTATGTATGTCACACATGTCACCATTTTGACTTCGTTCTCTAATAGTTCTCTACTTCCTACGGGAAAGCGTTTGGTAACTGTAGTTTAGAAAGTGGCACATCTACTTTGTTTTTCTGCTACAGGACTCTCACTTATAACTGATCCTGAACGCCTGTTTCTCCCCTCCAGTAATTCGAGACCTCCCTCTTCATTTTGGTGTTGTCATGTTCACTTCACAAGAACACAGCAAGATATTTAAGAGGAAGGGAAGAGGCACAGGAGCGACATGCCCGTGCAGTTGAAGAGGAGGCGAAGCTTCACTCGAAATCACTGACGCTACTATTTCGATCGATGACTCGCTGCTTTCGTTTGGCGACGCGTGTTCTCGTTTTGTCCTCGTGCGTTTACTTCGAGCACACTGCACGACGTCTCTCCCGAGTTCGGTATCGTATTACCACGCCACATCCGCAGTGCCTGCCCACGTGATCCCCCTCTAAAACCTCTCTCTCGTGCCCATCACGCACACCACTACTATCGAGCACGACACAATCTCTTACGTGCAAAGAGCATCACCACTTGCCATTACTGGAGTTGTTTTTCGAGAGTGACAACTGCAGAAAGAAGACAGAAGATTGTAGAGCTTAGAAAAAGATAGAGCTCACGAGATAGAATTTTGACATTTTTTTTCGATAGATGTGAGGCATGGGCATCCAATCCTTGCTAACGCAGGAATTCTACAGCATGAGCTCATATTCGCCTATAGAGCTTTTTCTATGGTAGTGCTGTCGCGATAGCTGCAGAGACTGTGCCTGGCCGCTTTTCTGCCAGCGATTCGTCTTATCAGCTGAAAAAAGAAATGGGCGTTACGAATTGCTTCAAAGGGTCAAATGGGCGTTACGAATTGCTTCAAACGCAGTACAGAACGAATTAATTGCTACAGCGAAGATCAATTCAGCTGAGCTGCGGTGCAGGGTGCCGACGTTAGAAATCGGCATAATTAACTGTGTTGAGAAGTTCGTCACCCCTTGAAGAAACAGTAAAAAGCAAAACAATTTTTCGCGGAAGAGTTATGTGGAATTTCAATATCCTGAAAACATCAATCTTAACACAACCGACGCATGGTAAGCTAGAAAATGAGCGAAAAAGAAATTGTGGGCGGATACGTCATCTTGAAATTCCGCCTCAAACGGCTTCGCCTCACATATTTTGAGAGTATTTACTAGGTCCTGCAAAGCTTTTAATTGACAGACATGACACGCATTGTCGTCTATGGGTGCCATAGACCTAGAATGAGCAGCTTCAGAAAGTTTATTAGGGCCAGTCTCGCAAGAATATATATATATATATATATATATATATATATATATATATATATATATATATATATATATATATATATATATATATACTGTAGTGAAGAAGATGAGTGCTACTCAGAAAGGCAGGGGGTATGACTGAGTCGGTGAAGAAGACGACGTTTCGTTGGCTGGGTACTCAGACTGGTTCCGCCATAACCACTTGACGTGTCGTGACCACTCTCCTGTTTTATAAAAGAGTACCACTCTAAAACGCCCCATTATAATTGGTGGAGGTGCTGGGTAACGCCTAATCCTGCAATTGCGAAACCGTTGCCTCCAGTTGCTACAATTTCCACGGACAACGATCAGCAGGCGGCCGCCTCGGCTCCAACTACTGCACCTCCTGTCTGTCTCGGCTCTTTTCGGCAACGCGATCCGCCTACCTTCAGTGGAACCGATGACAAAGACGTGGAAGACTGGTTTGACGAATACGACCGGGTGAGCAAGCACAACAAGTGGGACGATGCACACAAGCTTACTGTCGTTCAATTTTATTTGACCGACGTCGCCAGTCTGTGGTACCGTAATCACGAGAGAGACCTCCCCACCTGGTCGGCCTTCCGAACGGCGTTTGCGGACTTGTTTGGCCGTCCAGCGCTTCGCAAACTACGGGCCGAACAGCGCTTGCGTACTAGGGCTCAGCAGAATGGTGAGAATTACACGAGTTATATCGAAGATGTGGTCGACCTTTGCCGGCGTGTCAACTCAGCCATGACAGAAGCCGAGAAGATCAAACACATCTTGAAAGGCGTGACTGACGACGCATTTCAGATACTTGTCGCCAAAAGCCCGCAAACGGTAGCTGAAGTGATCCAACTTTGTCAGAGCTATCATGAGCTATGGAAACAGCGTGACACCACTCGTCGTGCCAGCGTGCCATGTGCAACAATCTCCGCTTTAACGTCGGCTGGCACTGCTATAGACCACACCACTTTGCTTCTCGAGATCAAGCAATTTGTACGAAAGGAGGTCGCACGCCAGTTGCCCCTTGTGCCTTATACCTCCGAAGGTGCCCCATCTGCTTTAGCGCCATCAATACAGCGAGTAGCCCAGGAGCAAGTGTCCGAGGCGCTACCAACAGCTCATGCACCACCTGTGGCTGCTCCATTGACATATGCCGAAGCACTGAATGGAACCCGACGTCCACCTGTCGCGAACGGCCACGTTTCTTTGTCGCGAACACCTACGTCCACGCGTCAACAAAATGACCTCTGCAGGGACGCGAGTTTCTCGCCTTCATTGAATGGAAACCATGAACGAGCAAAAATGAACATCGCTTAAGGAGGCTTTATTGAGCTGAAGAAACATCTAAATCGAAATAACCTTGCGAAGCAGTGCATATACTGCATGCGTGAAAACTTGGGCAGATTGGTAGGACATAACTGAATATACGAACAGCGCAACTTAGAAGTAGTTAGAGCGTAACTTCCGAACCTTAACCACTCTTTTCTTTCCTTGTTTCTTTCGCTTCCGTAGTTACGCTGTAACTACTTCTAAATTGTTCTGTTCGTATATTCAGATACCGCAGTTGCAAAACCTTTCGTCACACATTAGCGACGTCTCTTTTATTACCACCATTGCAGCTCGTTTGCTGTTGCAGATTACCGTGACCAGAGAATATCTGCTGATCACGAAACTGTTAAACTGTTCTATAGCGCACTTTTAGGGCGGTCTGACCGTAAACCTAAAATTCGGTCCTAGTCATAAGGGATTTGAATTTTTTTCGAAGCACTATATTTTCGTTGATAGTAATCCTAACATTAGTTTACGAATATTACAAACACAAACAAAAAGAGTGCGCAGTCAACATATGTTCTGTCCTAGACATTGTGTTTACACATTGTGTGCACACACAATGTCTATGACAGAGAATATGTGCGTGAACCCTGTATGTACAGGCCCACACAGTCGTGTTGCTGCCGTTTTCACCTTCGGTAGTCAAGGCGTTTTTAACACATCCTAAAAATTGCAATGAATCGAGAGTACCCTAAAGCCTATAGTCAAAGCAAAGGTTCTAAATGTCTCACGGAACGCTAAATTTCACCATTGGTGTCAGCGTAAAGCAATGGCGGTTTGTCAGTGTCTCACAACATGGGCAATGAGTGATGGCAAAAATCATCTGATGACGTCAACAAAAGGCCCCGCCGCGGTGGTCTAGTGGCTAAGGTGCTCGGCTGCTGACCCGCAGGTCGCGGGTTCAAATCCCGGCTGCGGCGGCTGCATTTCCGATGGAGGCGGAAATGTCGAGGCCCGTGTGCTCAGATTTGGGTGCACGTTAAAGAACCCCAGGTGGTCAAAATTTCCGGAGCCCTCCACTACGGCGTCTCTCATAATCATATGGTGGTTTTGGGACGTTAAACCCCACATATCATCAACGTCAACAAAAGACGTCACAGGTTACCAAAACTTGTCATGACGTCACGTCACGTGTAGACGTCATGGCACTAGTGATTGATCAAGAATAGTTCGATTACTAAGGCAATACAAAGCCAGGTACCGTAGCTTACGATCTTGGGGACTTTGCGGAATTGCTTAAGGTGCAGAAACCATTCGTTAGGGTAGCGGCACAAGATCTGCACTTCTACTGCGAGAAAAAGGGATAGTTTCTTTCGCCTTCCACTTGTCTTGAGCGAATCCATAAGGGACACTGTAAGTTATTTCTTCAGGCCTCTATTTTCGTAAACGTAACGATAATTTATTATTAAAAATGTAATAAATACCAATTCTTTTCTTTTTTTCGCCGGAAATATTATTCATTACGCTGATGTGATCAATAAATTTCAAAACCTACTGACATAAGCTAAATATACGCGATTTGGTGCAAAAAGAGATTTCTAATAGTTATTAAGGTCAATGCTTACCTTCGTTAGGGTTACGTGCATCTAGACGCATTTATTGAACGGAAAAAGGAAGCAAACAAAATTAAAAAAAACTGCGCATATAGGTCTGGTCAGATTTCGACAAAATGTATATTGTCAGTAAGCTGCTTAGAGTGGCTTCAATTTTTTTTTTTGACCGAAAAACGTGTTTTTCATTATTTTCTTTCAGTTGTACCAATCATTCTTTTACGACTCCTGTATCTTCTAACATCATTGAAAAGGGACAATTCGAAGAAACAGTGCCGCCAATTTTCATCATTTTTCAAGGTTTAAGCAGTGAGGCAAACATTCATCCGCGCTAACGTGTTTCGTCGAATTGTGGCCTGACCATTCGTCAGCTGCGTTTTCAAGTTTGTTAGAAACAAAACGTAATAATATAGGAACGATAAATTTTACGTACGTTTGGACTCCACCACCGTTTCGATTTACCGCCTCAAACGGTCTTGTCAAAGTCAGTCGCTGCTTCGCAATTCCATCCAGCCGTGGATTGCCACACTGCCTAGAAGGGTAATGGTGATAAAGTGCGCCTTGAGGGATAAAATGAAAAATGTTTCTGCGCGTATGAGAGTCGCAGAGTGACAACCATTGAAGTAGACGGAAAGCTTTATGATTATCCGACTTCTTAATGCCCACTCACGTCCGCCGCAGGCGACGCGTGAAATTCAAACTGACTGGGCAACCTCGGAATTTTGTATTCCTCACGAAACTATTCGGAAACTGAGAAGGCACCTGGCACTTGTCGTTTTGTTATCGCCTATACACAAAAATAAACTGATTGTTCACTGAAGCAGGGAGGCGAATGAAACTGACGAAGTGTCAAATTCATCTACTTTAGCCTATACGTGAGGTCGAATGGATTTGCCATTCACTGCCTTTCAGCTTATCTCATCAATAAGAACTCACATGAAGTATGGGGAAGGAGAAACAATAGACCCTACACAAAAATTTCAACAAGCTCCCGCTCACTTCGAAAATCGGGTCTTTTGTGGAAATTTAGGCAGGGTACACTGTTTAAACTTTCACGCAGATTCCAGCCTGACAGTGTTTTCTATTGTCCATTATCAGCTGTCAACATTATCGAGATGTGTTGAGGTGCAAGCGTGCGTGTTTTATTTTTTTTGTTTTTAAAAATATTAGTGGGGTTTGACGAATGCGACGGCTTTCCTATAAAATATGAATTGATGCTTGTGTTTCACAATTTTCTCGAGAAGCTTACGTCATACGCTTCCTACAAGAAAAATGACGCATACTGTTTAACTATAGATCTGTTGGTCAAGCTAACCGGGAACCAGTGTGGATTTTCTGGCTTTTGGCTTCTATCGAAAGGCGACCGTCATGACCAGGGTCGAACCCGTGACCTTCTATTCAGTAGTCTAGACCAAGAACAGCTACGCCACCACGGAAGACTTAGTAATGTAACAGGTATCTTTTCACCGACTTTGAAGTTCATGTTAGTTGGTCATGAATAAGTGTGCCCTGAGGGGCCACAGAGCAGCAACAGAAAACAGTGGCGCGCACGCTGCTACAGTGTATTAGTGAGCTTTTGTGGGCATGGTTTACCGAGCCTAATTTACATTTCGACTCGAAATAAATATCTAGCCCCATAAATTAGTGAACCATCTAACCGGCAGCATTGCGCAACTGTAGCACATCACGAGAACTAAATAAGTGTGATTCACGCTAGAAAGAATAAAACAGCCACGAAGTAGGGCTTGCACCCAAAATACTGGTAAAGGCAGGTGTGATTGATGATTATAAATGTTGCCCTGGTTTGTCACATACGCGTGCGAGTGACGTGAGGGGTGACAATAGATCGAAGTCGCTCGATTTGTAGTCGGAAGACAAAGTGGTGGCACGGGCAGCCTTTGTCAACATCTCCCCTTCGTTAGCAGAGCCCCGACGCGGTGGTCTAGTCGCTAAGATACTCGGCTGCTAACCCGCAGTTCGCAGGATCAAATCCCGGCCGCGGCGCCTGCATTTTCGATGGAGGCGAAAATTTTATATGCGCGTGTGCTCAAATTTGGGGGCACGTTAAAAAACCTTAGGTGGTGGAAGTTTCCGGAGCCCTCCACTACGGCGTTTCTCATAATCATATAGTTGTTTCGGGACGTTAAAGCCCACATATCAATCAATCAATCAATCAATCAATCAATCAATCACTAATGTGCGTTTATGTATATTTGAGGAGCTGGCTTCGATAAAAACATTGATTGTTGAGGCATGACTTGTACGCATATGAATATATTCCTTACACAAAGTGATTAACGATATAGAACACTTGGTACTCTACTGTACGAAAGCACAAAGCCGTCCAATGGGCCTCACACTTGATGAGGCCGTGTCGACAAAAATTACGGCATTAACGAAATTCACGATATTGTCACCAATCTTGTCTCACTCAAGGAAACCTTCCGCAGAACTGCTCGTCAAGCTAGGACAAAAAGAAAAACTGCTCCAACCCAACCTCTTCGTCCTCTTCCACACGAAAACCACGCGAATTCATGCGGCATTAAAAAGCGGCTCAATCCCAACCTCTTCGTCCTCTTCCACACGAAAACCACGCGAATTCATGCGGCATTAGTCCCCCCTTTTAAAAAGCATCGACTCGATGCTTCTAAATAAAAAGAAGAAAAAAAAACCCATAATTAGAACACGCGTTGACGCAGAGAATGACAAAGTGAGTGCCAGGGAAAACAAAGAGGGCGCACAAGCACTTGGACCATGCGCGAACACAACAGCACCAGTGGAAGAGTCAAGAAAAAAAAAAAACACCACATGAGATCACTGTCACGTTTGCGAAGTAACTCGCAAGCACAGAGACTATTGTGTGTAGTACGGCTTGAGTCGTACGACATGCACAGTTTCGGGCCGATGTTGTCGACGTGACGACACTGTGCCGTCCGGAAGTACTTCGTATGTAAGGTCACTCACACGTCGGATAACCTTGTATGGTCCGAAATAACGGCTCAGAAGCTTTTCAGACAAGCCTGGTCGTCGGACAGGAGTCCACACCCACACTCGTTCACCCGGGTGGTATGCGACGTTTCGACGGCGAAGGTTGTAACGTCGTGCATCTGCGTCTTGTTGGTGACCGATGTTCACGCGAGCCAGTTGACGAGCCTCTTCGGCGTACTGCGTGTATTGCTCGGCTTCTGGAGAAAGAGCATCGCTATTATCGTACGGCAGCATAGCGTCAAGCATCGTTTGTACGTTGCGTCCATAAACAAGGTGGAAAGGTGAAAATCGGGTTGTTTCCTGCATTGCCGTATTGTATGCGAACGTGACGTATGGGAGGATATCGTCCCAGGTTTTGTGCTGCACGTCCACGTACATTGACAGCATATCCGCTATGGTCTTGTTGAGCCTTTCCGTCAGTCCATTACTTTGTGGGTGGTAAGCCGTTGTTTTTCGGTGACTCGTGCAGCTCAGTCTGAAAATGTCCTCTAGCATTTGTGCCGTAAATGATGTTCCTCTATCCGTAATCACACATGACGGCGCGCCGTGCCGGAGGACGATGTGCTGCACGAAGAACTTCGCCACTTCAGACGCCGTGCCGCGGGGTAATGCCTTTGTCTCAGCATACCGGGTCAAGTAATCGGTTGCCACTATAATCCATTTGTTACCAGTGGCCGACAAAGGGAAGGGTCCTAGAAGGTCCATTCCCACGAGGTCGAAAGGTGTCCGTGGTGGTGTAATAGGGTGGAGAAGGCCCGCAGGTTTCACGGGTGGCGTCTTGCGACGCTGGCACTCGCGGCAGCCTTGCACGTAGCGGTGTACACTGGTCGAAAGTCGTGGCCAATAGTACTGCTGGCGCACTCTGGCGAGAGTCCGCGAGTAGCCCAAGTGTCCCGACGTGGGCTCGTCATGGCACGCGAGGAGGATGTCATCCCGCATGTCGGCTGGTACAACGAGGAGGAAGGCTTTGTTGCTACCTCGAGCATTTTTCTTGTAAAGAATGCCCCTCCTTAGACAAAAGGATGACAATTCGCGAGCGATGCGCCGAGGAGTGTGAGAATTTCGGCCTTCTAAGGAATCAATAATAGGGCGCAATTCCTGATCGGCTCTCTGTCTAGACATAAAGTCAGAATCACTGAGGGCTCCGAGAAAACCATCAGCATATTCCGAGTCCATATCAGGATGTCCCACGGGTGCTCGAGAAAGTGCGTCGGCATCTTCGTGCTTGCGCCCAGACCTATACACAATCATGATGTCAAACTCTTGCAAGCGCAAACTCCACCGAGCGAGACGACCAGACGGGTCACGGAGATTGGCCAGCCAACACAGCGAATGGTGATCGGTCACCACCTTGAAGGGACGGCCGTAGAGGTAAGGTCGAAACTTTGCCGTTGCCCACACGACTGCGAGGCATTCCTTCTCTGAAGTGGAGTAGTTGGCCTCGGCTCGAGAGAGAGTACGACTGGCGTAAGCTATGACATGTTCTACGCCGTTGTGCCGTTGTACAAGGACAGCGCCAAGTCCGACGTTGCTTGCATCCGTGTGAACTTCGGTATCAGCGTCCTCATCAAAATGCGCAAGAACAGGTGCCTCTTGCATTCGCTGCCGTAACTCTGTGAAAGCTGCTTCTTGCTCTGTAGTCCAGGCAAACGGTACATCATCTCGGGTGAGTCGCGTGAGCGGTTCGGCTATCGTCGAGAAGTTGGTAATGAATCGGCGATAATAAGCACACAAGCCGAGAAAACGCCGTACCGCTTTTTTGTCTGACGGCACAGGAAAGGTGGCGACTGCTGCAGTTTTTTCTGGGTCAGGCCGCACTCCATCCGCACTCACAACATGTCCCAGAAATTTCAGCTCATCGTAGCCGAAATGGCACTTCTGGGGTTTTAGCGTGAGTTCGGCCGAACGAATAGCTTCCAGAACCATTCTTAGACGCTTCAGATGTTCTTCGAAACTCTCGGCAAAGATGACCACATCATCAAGGTATACAAGGCAGCTTTGCCACTTCAAGCCAGCGAGGACGGTATCCATCATTCGCTGGAATGTTGCGGGAGCCGAACAGAGGCCGAAAGGAAGAACTCTGAATTCATAAAGCCCATCGGGAGTTACAAACGCTGTCTTCTCTCTGTCTCGCTCATCGACCTCTATCTGCCAATAGCCGCTCTTCAAATCTATCGATGAAAAATACTTCGCGTGTCGTAGCCTGTCGAGAGAATCATCAACCCGTGGAAGCGGGTAGACGTCTTTTTTTGGTGACGCTATTGAGTTTCCTGTAGTCAACACAGAATCGCAGCGTTCCGTCTTTCTTCTTTACTAGAACGACTGGCGAGGACCACGGGCTGCTCGACGGTTGTATCACCCCGTCGTCAAGCATCTCCTTTACCTGCGTCTGTATAGTCTCGCGTTCTTTAGCCGAAACACGGTAAGGTTGCTGGCGGATTGGGCGAACATCATCGTCGGTAATAATTCGGTGCTTTATGAGGGGTGTTTGACCGACTCTAGATGAAGAGGCGAAGCAAGATTTAAATTCCTTCAGCAGGGTATGCAGTGCGGCCTTCTTCTCGTCTGAAAGCTTCGAACTGACGTCGATGTGGTCCAGAAACTTATCTCCATCAACCATTTCCTCGGATGCGAAGCACTCGGTGACATCCGCTACACGGTCTCCGAAGGCCACGGTGGTGCCGCGGAAAAGATGTCGGTGCTCGAAGTTAAAATTTGTGACGAGTATCTGCGACCGTCCGTCACGCACACGCAGAATGCTTCGCACTGCACACACACCTTGAAGCAGTAAAAGGGATACGTTGCTCTCGGCGACCACGTCACCGTCTTGGAGGTCTTCACAGGTGACTTCTACGAAAGCAGTCGCTCGGGGAGGCAACGTCACGCTTTCGTCGGCAACACGCAGCGCAGGTCTACGACAGCTATCAGCGCCTCGATCGGTTGCAAGTTGCGTCGAGAAAGTCACCATTCGCTCGCGGAGATTTATGATCGCGCCATTCTCTCGAAGGAAGTCCATTCCAAGGATGAGCTGACGAGAACAGTCGCGTAGTACGAGGCAGGTTACCACAAACGTTGACTCGCGTATTTCCACTCTTGCGGTACAGCGACCCAATGGAGTAATAACGTGGCCTCCAGCAGTGCGAATACGCGTCCCATTCCAAGGTGTCATCACTTTCTTAAGACTGGTTGCCAATTTTCCGCTCATAATAGAATAATCTGCACCTGTGTCCACCAATGCGCTGACCTGAAGACCGTCTATCAGCACGGGAATGTCGAGTGAGACTCGGCCACTGGGTTCAGACGCACAATCCGGCATTTCTCTCGCACTGCACTCAGACGTCAATTCAATGTCTGCAGCGTTTTGTGGAAGCGTCGATAGGAGGTCTTCCGCACTTTTAGTCCCAGCGACCTCGCCCCCGAAGGTCGCTGCCTTCAGTTTTCCCGACGAGGGCTTGGGGAACGTCCCCGTGCCATCGTACTGAGACGTGGTCCAATAGCTGCGGGTCGTCGTGGAGATGGAGACCGCGATTGACGCCGTGGGAAAGGCAGACGTTGCTGCGCGAGGTAGTCCTCAATTTCTCTTGGCCTCTGACCAACTAGGGGACGAGGCGAATGAATAGAGAAACCGCGCAGTCCAAGTTGTCGGTATGGACATTCCCGGTAGATGTGACCGGCTTCACCGCAATGGAAGCAGAGGGGTCTTCTATCCGACGTACGCCAAATATCGGACTTCCGCGGAGGGGCACGGCGACCGTCGATGTCCAAACCAGCATGCGCAGATTGAATTGAAACTGGCGGCATCGTCTGGATTGGGACTGCAGGGCTTGAGACCGGCATGGAAGTGCGCAGAGCTTCGGCATATGTGCGGTTCCCAACATCAGTGGACGCAGGAGGTGGTTCTAGATTTGTAACCGTTGGTTGAGGGCGACGGCTGTGAAGCACCTGCTGGACCTCGTCCCGAATAATATTGGTGATGCTGCTTACCTCCGGCTGTCTCGCCCCGTGTAGTTTCGCGATTTCCTCGCGGACGACGGAGCGGACGATTTCGCGAATCCACTCAATGCTGTTGCTCCCGAAGCTGGCGGAAAATTCAGTAGGTGATGCAGAATTCACTTGCCGGTTGAGTAGGGCTGACCGCTGATGAAGTACCCTCTCCATCGTAGTGGCTTCGGTCAGGAATTCTGCTACACTCTTCGGAGGACTCCGCACTAGACCAGCAAAAAGCTGCTCCTTCACGCCTCGCATCAGATAGCGTAGCTTTTTTTCTTCTGGCATTGCCGGATCCGCTCGCCTGAAAAGCTGCGTCATGTCCTCCACGTACATGGTGACGGTCTCATTAGGCATCTGGATGCGTGAATGCAATGCACGTTCAGCACGATCGCGGCGGTCGGGGCTCCGGTAGGTCTCCAAGAGGCGATGCTGGAACTCGCGCCAGGATGTCAAGACATCACTTCTGTTCATGAACCACGTTCGGGCGCCGTCTTTCAAACACGCGTAGACGTTGCGGAGTTTGGCGGCTTCGTCCCAGTAGTTGATCGCTGCGACGTGTTCGAACTCGCTCAGCCAGTCGTCCACATCCTCAAACAGCTCTCCGTGAAAGGGACTAGGCATCAGCGGGTTCTGGACAGTGCAATAAATTGGTGCCGACGACGTAGGAGTTTCCATGACGCCTTGAGGCGAAGTCATAGTCGCTCTATGGATAAGCTGTGCCGGTGTCTCTGGTGGTAGGCCTCGTTGGCGGCGGCTTGTTCTGTGAACTGGCGTGTCCACGGGCACAGGGCTTGTGTTCCGGCTCCTGGATGGGCTCTTGTGCATGGGGTGCGTCGTCAGTTGTCGTACCCAGCAGCTCCACCAATCTTGTCACCAATCTTGTCTCACTCAAGGAAACCTTCCGCAGAACTGCTCGTCAAGCTAGGACAAAAAGAAAAACTGCTCCAACCCAACCTCTTCGTCCTCTTCCACACGAAAACCACGCGAATTCATGCGGCATTAAAAAGCGGCTCAATCCCAACCTCTTCGTCCTCTTCCACACGAAAACCACGCGAATTCATGCGGCAATATGTTTTACCACAGCGTTGTGGATTGAGAAAACAAAGTCACAGCTTTGCCGCAAAGACGAAGCAATAAACGCGATAGCAACACTTCGGAAGGTCACGCGCAGAATGGCAAGCAGATCGAAACGTGCCCTGTGTTTCTCACGCACAAATGACGCACGAAACGTACTCACAGCTACAGATTAACGCGAATGAGCGTCTCAGTGGTGATTTCGCTGTGTCTAAAAAGGACGCCCTTTTAGGAAACAGAGGCTGTGCAATGATTGCAGGATATTTGTGCGCCCGGTAACAGATCAGAATTAGTAATTAAAAGAGAACTCTACTATGGGAGAGCACAAAGCCAAACCGAGAGCATCACAATTGCATGTCTAACTGATAATTTACATCAGCTGATGAACGATTTAAGGTTGGTGCACATCGGCAACTAGCAGTGGTAGCGCGATCATTTTCGGCTGGTCGCAAACAGTCGGGAATGGTCGCAAATGGTCGCAAAGCGACCTCTTTGGCTAGTCGCTTCCTGACTGATTCTTCAGTCGCGCGACTGCAGTCGCAAAACTGCCAGAATCAATGAGCGATGCCCAGTTTTTTTTCTTTTTTCATTGTGTGCGTCAAGCTGCCAGATACAAACGAGTGCGTTCCTCTGGGTCTGTGGCACCATGGCCAGCACGGAACACTTGGCTTGGAGATTGCGGGGCACAGCAGCTCGAGCAAAGTGTCAAATTTACATGGTGGCATTCGCAAGATGCTGAACACCGTCAAAATAAAGAGAAAATGGATTGTGCATTTTCTTTCTCCCGTATTCACAATCGTTTTTAGGGGCGAAGCTTCTTAAAGCGGCACCCGTTCATCCATTTTCGTAGTCGTAGGGCGTAACTAGTCTTACGCTTTGACCTGCAAGTTGGAGCCGGTGGAAGATTTCTCCTGTGCGTTGTTGAACAACAAAAATTTGCAGCGTGCACATTAACTGAAAGCCGAATTCTCCTGTCTCTCATTCCAAGTTAGCCGCCATTGGCATGTACATTGAGCACTATCTGACAAGAAAGGGTTGCTAGGTTATACTCGCTGGGCGTAACCTCCTTGGTTTTAGAAAGGTTCAGCGAGCGTTGGGTCGCAGTGCCATGAATACAGTGAACTAGTATATACCATGTTGTCGAGGTGGTTAAAGGTGGTAAGTAAACACGAAGCGCAAGCCGTAAGAAAGTGTGCGTGTGCCTCGACTCGTTCAGTCTGTGGAATGTCCGCTATAGGGCGGTGCTTCTATATGAGGAATATATGACGAAAAAATGCGAGATGGTAGTACTTGGACTGTTGAGTAGGTGGACGAGCGGACACACAGACAGATGCATGGATGGACGCACGGATGGCTGCACGGACGGATGGACGCATGGCCGGACGCAGGAGCGGATGCAAGGACGAACGCGGGGACGGACGCGCAAGTGGACGTGCGGATGCACGCACGGACGGGCGGATGGACGCATGGACAGTCACACACACGGACGCATGGACGGACGGAAGCAAGAAGGAATGGACGGACGGATGCTTCCCCCCTCTCCATCGTTCACCCCGTGGATATGCTGCCATTTTTTTTTGTCTTCAACTTGACTAGTCACCGCCTTCATTGCAGCGCGTTTGCAACGCGTTTGTGCTTCATGCCTTGGCACCGACTAAAGTCACCGCGTTCGTGACGCTTTCGTGCTGCATTGTCGGCTGTGGCAAGTCAAGGTAAATTCAAGGACCGTTTCTGAATACGTACCACTCTCGAAAATACTGCTCATCATCTCAGCACAGCTCGAGAGGTAGGCGGCTTGCATGGCCGGCCAACTATCACAAGCGAAGGGATGGTCACACCCACCAGCGGCTTTTCAATGCGAAGCATTTCTTAGCCAACTTCGCCAGCTTTGAGCGTATCTATCTATCTATCTATCTATCTATCTATCTATCTATCTATCTATCTATCTATCTATCTATCTATCTATCTATCTATCTATCTATCTATCTATCTATCTATCTATCTATCTATCTATCTATCTAGCCGCCTCGAAGTTTAGCTCTCCTGGCCATTTCGATAATGTTATCTATACCAAACTTGGTAAGGCATAACACGACTGCGTGAAGAACATATTTGACTAGTCATAACATGAAAATCATGACATGAATGTTATGAATACTATGATTTACATTTCATGGCCCTGCAGCTCTTGCGGCGTTTTCGTTTACATGGCATGTTGCGAAACTGGTATGGTATGACATGATTACATGGCGAAAACAAACGACAGACCCTAACATAAAAATCATGACATGCGTGTCATGTAACAACATGACTACATACCAAGCTCGTAATGCGCTCGCGGCTGTTTCGCTAGCGTCACATAAAACAGAATTGGTATTAATGGACATGAATGGATGACGATGATACTGGTGCAAACATGATAAACATGAGATGCGTGTCATGTAATAACATGGCTACATGCTGCGCTCACGATGCGCTCTAGGCCGTTTCGCTTGCTTCACATGTTCCAAACTCTGTATTACGGGACGCGAATGTTTGAAATAGGTAAATAACACATACAAACATGATAATCACGATATGCCTGTCATGTAACGTGACTATATGCCACGCTGACTACATGCCACACTACATACCATACATGGCTGCATGCTTCACACATGCCAAATTTGGAATTACGTAGCGTCAACCGATGACGAAGGTATGTGACTGATGCAAACGTTGTATTCATGATATGTATGTCATGTGAGAACACGACTACATGCCTCAGTCAAGGCGACAATACATTTCGAAGCGACGCGACGCGGCGCGCGTGCTCACCGGCGTTCATGTCGACGCGTCACGCTGGCGTTGCGACGCCAGGCGCCGGTCCTGCCTTATACTTCTAGGCGCGCGCCGCACTGCGTTGCTTTAACGCGTGCGCGTTTCAGCGTGTCTGGCGTCCTTCCATCATGAGAAGAGGGAGACGCAGTGTTGTCTGGGTAACGCATCTGCGCGAAATGCGGCATGTCGCGTTTCGCACCGGTTGCCGTCAAGCCGCGCGACGACGGACGCTCGTATCACCAGTCGCACCTGGCGTAACACTGCAGAGTGCTCGCGTTTTGCTAACGTTGCGGCGCTGTGCTCAGCGTGCGTGCGTGTCAACGTTATATTAGAGTATATTGGGCCCTTCATGATGCGTTCGTGGCAATTTTGCTAGCTCCACATATATATCATTCGGTGTTAAATGACGTCAATGAATGCTCAAAGTATATGACTGGTGCAAACATGATAATCCTGACACGTGTGTCAAGTAAGAAGACGAACAACTTACCACGCTCATAGTGTGTTCGTGGTCGTCTCGCTAGCTCCACATATACTAAATTTGGTATCACGTGACGGGAATAGATGAGGGAGGTAAACGACTCATCCAAACATGATAATCATGACACGAAAGTCATGTACGGCGTCATTTACCTCCACCTCGTAACGTTGTGTTAATTTTAAAATGACGTATCAACTTTTCTCATTCGTGCTTCGCATATCATCGATTCTCACTGCATGTGAGATCTGCTGTTTTTTTCTTTGGAGGCTTCTGTGCTGCCAGCGCTGACACCAAGGCGTAACGCATCAGCACCATGACAATCTCTTGTTCTTTGCTTGAATTGAACGCCTTGACGCTGCTGGGAACGCTGTGGAGAACAAACCGAAACAATAAATGTGGCCCGCTCGGTTCGCTCCGATCACTAAGCTAGCGGCGATCAGCTTATCGGTGCCGGACTCGAGTTCTCGCTGATAACGAGATCCAGATGTGACTCTCCGGGTTTGCGACTTCCGGTCGCTCGCATGCAGCCTCTGCCGGTGTGAACATCAGTCGCTTCTTAGTCGCCAGTCGCAAATGGTCGCGCGACCACTGCTAGTCGCCGGTGTGCACCAGCCTTTAGAGCACTTGGTATGGGCGAGCTGAAAGCTGTCCCGAACCGTTGTGTTTAGAAAAACATTGTTAACGATTTAGAGTACTTGGTACTCTACTATGGGAGAGCTTAAAGCCGCCCCGTGTTTCGCACTTGGCTCAGTTGAATGGTTATTGATGTGTTTAGAAAAAGTGTTTAACGATTTCGAGTACTTCGTACTCAACTATGGGAGAGCACTGAGCCGTCCCGCTAAGACAATAAAACTCGACCCCCGCCCCGAGGCGTCTTCGAGCCCAACGAACAGATCTTCAGAATGCTTATGTATACACTCAGCTTGCTTCATTATGACCCCTGTTATATAGAGTAACCTACGGTTCCGATAGTGATATCGTAGTGTGGTTTCAGCAGAGCGTAAGAAAGAATTGTGAGCTTAGAATCAAAGAGTAGGCAAATCGCTAGAGATTTAGATTAGGGCAGACGAGCTGTATAGCAAAACTTTCAAACTAGACACAAATATAGTTATTATGCAGTAAATAGATACAGTTTTTCTTTTGCAAAGCATACCATCCAAACTACTATTTCAAGGGCTAATCAACAGGCTCCTAAACGCGCAGGAAAAGCTCGCGCATTTTTCCTGCGCGTGACCAGCATCCTTCAACGCGCAGTGACGTCAACTGAGCGATCGTGTGTCTGTAAGTGATTTTAATTGAGAAGAAGAGAAAAGTGAGCCCCGTAACTAACTCCCAGGGGCAGGACACCTCAACAGTAGCTCAAGAAGGGGGGGGGGGTAAAGAAGGGATAAAAGATATGATTAAAATGTAAAGAGATAGAGAGGAAGTAGAGAGCGAGGCGCAGGGACAGCGAACGACAGAAAACGACGGAAGAGGAGATATGAAAAATGGACACGGTCGCAGGAGTCCGAAGACGGGGCACCACTCGGCGAGAGCTCTTGTCGGCGTCAGGAGATGGCGTAGGGCGAGCCCAGTCGGCCAGAGCTGCGCTGTCTTCGGAGATTTCGTGCTGACTGCACAAGCAGTCAGCACGAAATCCAGAAAGCGACTCCAGCGATCTTCGACGTTGACTTCATTACTGTTTGTTGAGACCTGGTTTAGACCATTCGAGTAGCTCTGCGTGCTACTTTACGTCACCTATCGCTGTGTTGCCGCCACTTGCTTGTGGAAGGTGGATGGTCAGGCGCAGGAAAAATGTGTGAGCTTTTTCTGCACGTTTCGCAGCCTGTTGACTAGCCCTTTAACAAGCACTGCCTAAGACTTTTTGTTTTTATAAAATTGGCATAAATTATTTCGTGTGCATTACTGTGCGCGTACATATTTCGAAAACAAGTGTTTCATTCATTGAAAAATCTACGCTGATCTTTAGAGACGCTATGTACCCAACTGCGTACATCACTAGTTTTAGGGGCGAAGCACCTTACGCCGTGCGTCATATGTCCCGTGTCGTTGTAGGCATCGTAGTCGTCGTAGCCAGTTGTGTTGCATTGCATGTCAATAAAAACTGTGTCGCACTCCGCAAAATGAATCACGATGAGTGGGTGAAGTGTCCGTCAGTCCGTCCGTTCATTCATCTATGTGTCCTTGCGTCCGTCCGTGTGCCTGTCCTTCCATCCGTGCGTTCGTGCTTCCTTCCATTCATCCGTCCGTTCTTCTGCTTCACCCCATTCGCTATCAAAGACCTCATGTATATGCTGTAATTTTTGCTATTTGCATCAAATAAAAGCTAAAAAGGAGTGATATATATCGTACTTCGAATCAGTCCAAATGGCTGCATAATAAGTTTGTTTTATTGAACCTTGTTTTCCAGTGTACTGACACATATGATCACTTTTCTTTCCGTTTGATGAGTCGTGCAATGTGCCGCTTCCTGCAGGCCATGAAACCATGTTTTGTGTCTAGAAAAAGTAGGTAACAGTTTAGAGCACTAGGTACGCTAATATAGGAGTGCATAAAGCCATCCCGTTGACCTTACACTTGATGATGCCCAGTTAGGAAATAACCATTGCAGCACTAATGAGGCTATACAACCACCTAGTTTTTTTTAAAATCAAGAATGGTATGACCAAAAGTCAATGGGCACTATATTTCCGGCCTGATATTTAATTTTGTATACGCTAAATTAAAGCCACAACAACTTCAGAAAAAATAAATTTAATTACAACCTAATTATGATGAGTTGCTCATCGTTATAACTTATAATAAAAATCTACTATATCATATATCACTCAATAATTCTTGAATAATCACGACGTGTTTGTTGGAATAGCATATTGAGTTCTTTGAAATAACGTTGTAGTGGCTTGACTCATATAGTAAAGTAAAAAGTTGGGCGAGTTGGTGCTGGTTCATGATGATAAGGGGCTTAGGAGCGCGTCGTCCCGTGTACTTCTTCTCTGTTGTGTGTCGTTTTTTTCGCGCCCCTTATCATCATGATTGACTCATATAAACACAGTTCTTCATATGGGACGTTTTAGATGACTAAAAAAATTTTTTTGTATATCATAGATCTTGCGAGCTCGCCTAGAGCGTGTTCTTTATTTTATTTATGTAGTATGCCTCGCTGGACATATATATTTTTTATTGCCATAATCGCATGAACGTGCCATATGTGCTTGCAAAAATACACGAAAGAAGAACACGCAAGATTATGCAAGAACGACATACATAGCTAGACTTTCAACTCAGAAGCTCGTCCTTGCAAGACGAATGAGGAATGAACGTCGAGAATGGGCCCATCCAGTGCTTCATCGGCGAGATGAAATATATCTGAGTTCGTGAAATTACATCTCCCTTGTAATAAAAATCTCTTATTTCATATCACTCAATACGTCTTACAATTGCGTCACTTGATTGCACCCTTTTGGAAAAGTAATAACGGATATTGAGAATTGAGACGCACCTGTTAACATAAATTGAATTGTGTCTAGTGTAGCTGAACACTTTCTAAGGACACGTACTCACAAAGAGGCTTTTGCACTCGTTCGTTAATTAAACGGGTGCAGCTCTCTATTAAAGCACCACCACGGTAGTCTAGTGGCTAAGGTTCTCAGCTGCTGTCCAGCATGTCACGGGGTCGTATACAAGCTGTGGCGGCTGAATTTCAGATGGAAGTAAAAATTCTGTAGGCCCGTGAGCTCACAGTTGGGTGCACGTCAAGGAACCCCAGGTCATCAATATTTTTAGAATCCTTCACCACGTTGTCTTTCACAATCGCATGGCGGAATTCGGACGTTAATATACAAGAAATATAATTACTCAGTAAATGCGGTACACGTTAGTTGAGTTAAAAGACGAGAGGAAGCCACTACCATGAGCGTTTTTTTCAGTTGCCTTTTTTATTTGGGTTGGGGGAGGGAGTACAAAGCATCACGTACACGAAAACAACAATCTTGAATGACTATAGGGTTATGGCCATATGGTAGGACGAAAATTATTTACAATCAGTTGTGTTGTATGCCAACTCACTCGCGTTCATGGTGCTCGCGTTTTACAAAGTCCTTCTGCCTCACTCTCCTTCCTCCCTCACTCGTTGCGTGTAGAACTGCAGCCGCTTTTAAATAAAGACCACTGCTCAGGGCGTTGAGACTGTATTGCTCTCAGTTGCCACCGCGTAGGTAGTAAATTGTCTCGATTGCTCATCGACAGTACGCCCGAGGTCACGCATGTTCTCGTCGAAAGCGAGTGCGAATTTACGTTCCCAATATAGCCGCTCCGTGGGCCGTCACTAAAGTGAATTGCAAACGTATGTGCACCTTTGTTGTCAATGTTGCAGGATTTAGGCTTGCAGGATTCAGAAAGTCCTTCCAATTTACTCCTCACAGCTTAAACATAAGGTGGCGCTAGTGCAATAAAAGTGTGTTCACTGGGCTTGGGTCGATGCCATGTGACCCCGTTTGAGGAAATTTGATAGTCGTGCGCAGAAGGCAATGCGAATTTGATAAAGTGTCACACACGGGGGTATGAGAAGGCAGTCTGCTGAGGAAAGGTAGGACTTGGTCCACTGGTATAGCTGTGGTTACATCCAACATAATAAACGCATTACTGATGTAGTCCACATACTTGAACTGTACCAACCTAATGTTTCACATTTAATTAATTGTAAAACACTAGCGCTTGTATATGAGAAAAGAAGAAAGACCACAGGGTATTTTTATTTGTTCAAACGAAATAAACGCTCATGGTGTTATCCACCGCTCTGTCGTGGTCTTCTTTTTTCGTATACCCACACTATTTATTTACTATGAACACATGCTAACAAGCACAAGTTTTTACCCTTTTTTGATTTTAAAATTATGCGATTAAACAATGAAAAACATGGACGAGGACAAACTTTGGCTAGGTTTTTTTGTGGGAGCAGCGAGAAAAAAAAACATGTTGAAATACGGCTCTTGCCCTCCGTTGTTCTCCATAATGATCTAAGAGACGCAATAATTAAATAAGATTTTATTAGATCAGCTCCCATACTAAGTTTGGAGGCTTTTTATGGCATCTGCGAAACACGAGGGGGCAGGCCCTACACAAGGCCAGGACTGCTTGCATTCTGGTGGGTGTGAAATGCTGTAACACAGGTTTACTTCAATGTCAGGGCAAGTTTAATAGCCCTGAGTAGTCGAAATAAATTCAGAGTCTGTGCGGACGGCATGCGTCATGATCATAACCAGGTTCGGGCATGTAAGACAATTTATTCGTTTCTTTTTACTTGAACGTGCGTTATGCAGGGGTCCACCATGGATCCTGTGACATATTTTCGTCGCGGATGTGACGTACTAAAATATACAGGGTGGTTTTAGGCAACAATGTTTTTTTTGTTAAAAACTATACGTACGCAGTTCTTGTCTTCACAGCCAATATCTAGGTCCAAGCGGAAAAATTTTACCAGTTGCTAAATCACTTAGGTGTGAATAATTCTGGAAATATTTAAAATAACTGTTTTATTATCAACTTTAGGGTCTTTGTTGAAATCAGGAATTTTTTCTACATCACAAATTATGGGGAGCCCAGTTATTAAAAACTGTAGTTATCACTGTCAATATTATGAGGAATAGCGCAAGCGAAAACCGTGATATGATTGCGGTCATGCCGTCACTCAGGACTTCATAAATTTTGACCAGCCAGTGTTTCTGAACGTGCGCCTAAAGTAATGTACACAGGTTCTTAGCATATTACCTCCACGAAAATATGACCCAAGCGACCAGGACCGAACATGCGTCCGTGAAGTCAGCAGCCAAGCACTGTAGCCACTGCACGGATACGGCTGCTGTGCCGTCTCACACAACTACGTAGCTTGATCTATGGCATCTTACAGGATCATCATGCCTACAAGTGGCTCAGCACAGACTACACAGACTCAGTGACTATATAGATTCGGTACACACTAAAGTTGTATTCCTACTATAATTTAAGTTCTCGTATTGCGCAAGCAAAGTGAACACAGATGTGCGCGCTGCTGAAATAGCCATACAGAGGTATTCTTTCTACATGGCTGTAATTCATTTTCATAATTTCTAACAAGGTACATCCTCTGATTTCATAAGGTGGTTTTTTTATGGAAGACACTGTTCAGTAAAAAATAAGGCAACATTTTTTCAAAGTAGGGATGCACAGCTTCACCAAACATATCTTTGAAAACTTCTGCGCTCGAATTTTCAAGGGCAACAGGCTTGACTAAATCACAAGTTCTGCCGTGCGCCACATCTTAAAAGTTACTCGGCTGTTTACCCGCAAGCCGCGGGATCGAATACCGGCGGCAGCGGCTGCCTTCTCGATGGAGGCGAAAATGCGTAGGCCCGTGTGCTCAGATTTGGGTGCACGTTGAAGAAGCGCAGGTGGTCGGTATCCGTTTTGGTGCTGTGAGTAAAATGGTTTAGACAACGTGGACTGGCGCTGTGAGTAAACAATTGCTTAGACAACGCGGATTAACTGCATGCCTTGAATTCCCCGGTGCAACAGATACATAACAAAAGTACTGTTGTCCACAATGGGCCCAACTCAATAATATACGCGTTTGCTCTCGTGCACCTTCGATTTATATAGATATATCTCCAGTACGGGTTATGAAACCATCTTGTAAATTTTTCTCCTCTTTATCTAGATATCAAATTAAATTGGCATCTGGTCTCTTTGCATAGGATAGCTGCAAGTTTGATAGGTTAGCGCAACTTTTTGATTCTGGTACTAAGTTCGATAGGGGGCTGCCTGTGTCTCGTGTTCGCGCATAGGATCGTAAGGAATGACATGTAGCATAGTTGAGGGGTTTTACGCTTAAGACTGTGTGAGTGGTACTGTTATGCACAGGGCTAGCAGTATTGTAGTAATAAGGTTCACGATCGTGTTCACGATCGAAAGCCTCGTGGGGATTTTAATGTGGCCTGTGCTGCAAGTGTCAGCTTTTCGTTAGATTGATCTAATTGTCAACCGAACCGTCGCTATTTCTTGAGCGTTGAATAGTAAGATCATTTTATTGTTCTTTGATGTTCCCCTCGAAACAGCACCTTGCTTCAATTAGACCCTGTTTGGTCAGTAAGTGAGAGCTTCGCGCATTTCGATGTGTTGTAATCGAAAGCTCAGCATGAAGAAACTGCCAAGATGGCTGGCGTGTTTGCGTCTACAAAACCTGCTTCACACGCATCAAAAACTTGAAAGAAGTTTTCAGTGAGTTCTCTCTCAATCCTGCTTGTACTCCGTGTATGAAATATGCAAGCAAATGGACGCATGCATCAACGCATTCCTTGTACAAAGTGGTCGGTGTCGGAAAAAATTTTTGACGCTCATCAACTCGGAAAAGGAATCGAATAAAACCGTTTGTCGCAGAACATCTGCTTCATTTTGGAAAACGTGACCCTTGCTTTTGGATTTTGGAGTGCTTTCCACCAAGCTGTTTTTTTTTTTCAAACTGAAACACTGTAAACATTTGGAATGAAAAAGGGTAAGAATAGCAATATCTTGTTCAATTTTCAATGATGTGAGTTAAATCGCTGCAGGAGGCAACGCGACGCCAATACAATAAATCTCGCCCTTTTGTTTAAAATATGTCGGTGTTTCATACCGTATTTGCAGGAATAGTACGTACATTGCGATTACTATTGTCACCACCAAACTTGGCGAGTAATATTACCAATCTAAAACTAAAATTCTATTATCAATATGTTTAACAAGGAAGTACAATAGTATGCTCACTGTGCAGGAAAAGGACTCAGATAAATGTTGATTTTTGGGAATGAGGCAATCACTTGACCGTATTTTTTTTTTGCTTCAAATTGATCGCGAATTTGTTTTCTTTTTTTCATGTCAATGTTTAGTTTCCGTTGACGACTCTCATTCCGGGGCTATATAGCGCGGCATTTCGTGTACTTTTCTGTACGATCAAAAGGGTGTTGCTATTACAATGATGATATTTCAGCCACTAGTACAAGATAAAGGGAAAGTTTATATATGCAGGCCTAAGGTACCATATTCCTTAGGTGGAACCCTTTGCTCAGGGTTTCAATGGCTAGTTCCACATTATAGTACGGGCCCCTAAATGGCAATAGATGACTAAATTACTCCTGCTGTGCGCAGATGCAAAAAAAAAGGATCAGCTTGGAACAAATGACCATGTTCGAAAGAAGATGTTCACTCAGTATTGATAGTCAGTGGTGTATTTGTCGTTTTCTTGGTGCTGACGCCGAGTACATTGAGTGCACAGTTACAGCATATGAATGTATCTGGCATCGACGGCTGAAAAGTGCTGCTGCAGTGCTGGTTCAGAGTGAGGTAATTTGAGAACCTTATTCAATATTCACGCTAATATTCGTCAAGCGTTACACTGCCTCCAGGTTGCTACTTATGCCTCCAATTGGATTAAAACGAAAAAGCCCTATCTTGCGTTGCCGAAATGCTGGTGGTTACATTCAATTGACCTCACAAGACGAAAGGGCCGATATACAGCAAGGATCTTATTAAACAGAATCAAATACTCATACTTGAAAAAAGAGAACATAAACTAGTGATATTTTTGCGACGGGTCATTCGTATCTATATAGCGAAGGTACATATCAAGAGGTCAAAAGGTTTTCAGTCACAATTTTTTTTTATTTTTCAGGAATTAAGATTGAGAGCATGCAATGCTATGCCGGGAGCCCCTAAAGCTCTCTTTCGTTTCTTTCCTTACGTGTCCTTGGTATTCACTTCACTGTACTTCTTGGGGTAACATTGCGAAATAAGTACAAAGAGACACCAGTATAAAAGTAACATGACCACCATATTTCAACATGCAGCCAAGATCGTCGGACAATCCAGTTGCACAAGTAGTGAGCACGTGCTGAAGCAGACAAACCAACAACGAATGAAAGCTGCGGCTGCTTGAGCCCGTTTGATGAGCCACCGTCTCATGATTCGTCTTTGGAAGCGACGTGGCCGCATATGTCAATTGCAGTTGCCAAACAAGAAATATTTTAGGAGTTATCACTGTTACAACGGCACTCTAAGAAAAATAAGGTAAACAGAAGTAGCGAAAAAAAAATCGTCAACCAAGTTCGGTGTCACATGTTTATAACTCGACGTTTGTTCTCACATACGAGCATTGCGCAAGAGGAGTGTAGTATTGAGTGGAAAAGAAATGGTCGCATATAAGTCACGCCTGAAGCAATCATACGCGTGTCAAAGCAATCTCGGGGGGCCGCAACTTCCCTGCTTTTACTGCCAATCTCATTTCGTGGAAGCGAATCACAAATGCCAGCCTCGTTTAAAGAGTACGAGTTGGCACTTCCAATTTCAAAGCCCTTTATTCGAGGATGTCGCAAGCCCTCTTCGAAAGCTGCCCAACACAAGACAATTCATTGCTACACGTTCGTGCCTTTCGACACCTTTTCTTAAGGAAAGTGCGTAGTTGCCTTTTTCTTTTCTTTTCTTCGAACTTGGGTGGGGGGTTCTGCGTTGTAGTTTTATAAGCAAAAGCTTTGAGGCCTAAAACATAGTTACCGACCTTCAAATGGTTTGGCGGCTCACGTAAATGCGGTGAAGGAAAGTGTCTGGGCATGAGCAAGAGCTACTTCTACCCAGACGCTTTCTTAGGCATTATTAGTTACGCATCTTCCTCAGTGTATTAGAAAAAAGTAAGACAGGCTAGACATTGGATTGAAGGATGTTTTGGCAAACGTAATTCTTCAACTCGTCATCTGAGTACACCATGAAGGACGTGCTCCATAAGTTGTGACATTGAAGATGGTTCCTCGATTATTGATAATAATTGCGGGAGTTTAACGTGAGATAACCACGATATATTTATGGGAGATGCCCTATTGGATGCCACCGGATATTTTGATACCTCGGGGTTCAATAACGTGCACCTAAATATTAGTACGTGGTGAGTGGCCTTGTGTTCGACGGAAGCGAAAATGCCTATTTTCGGTTCCACCGGAAATGCTGGGATTTGAGTGCACAAACTACTGCTGAGAATTCGAGCCCCAAAACCACTAGAAGTAAGTGGGAGTGAGCCTTAATAACCTCTCCACTCAAGCGTTTTGTACAGATGATTAACGAGCGAAGCTCAATCATGCAGCTCCGGTGTTTACCACGAGCTGTTATCTATCGAAGTGCGTTTTATGGTTGTCTATTTTGATTCTTCGATCACGGCATTTAAGAAAAGCGCCTTTGGTGACGTTAGCTTCAAGATATTAAGCTCTCCTAAGTACATGTAAAGGGTATGTTCTCATGATAAGATTGGTACGATCCCGAACTGTGTGTGCTGAAAAAAAAAAACATTAGGAGAACATACCAGAATTGTGGAAAATTTTTGAGGTAGCTTATGTTAGTACTTAGAGCATGAGTATAAGGCATCGGGAGCTTTCGTCTTGATACTTGCACAGCTATGAATCATGCGCGAAGCCGGACAAACTATGGGTCATGGTCATGACTTCACGTAGCAGCATCTACGCCGCCACCACCACTATTTCAGATGTGTAGCATGTGGTGGTCAGGCCTTTGTCTGTTCTTCCTTCCCGTGGCATCCACACCCCACTGCGCATGCGCATGTCCCCCTCTCTGTCTCTCCATTTCTACGCTCCTCTAGTCTTCCGAGTTGGCGGCGAAGGTAACGAAACGCTTCCTGAGTAGTGCGGTGTTCGAACCTTCATTGCGCATGCACATCTTCACCCCTCTCTGCTCTTCTACGCTCCCCCCTCTCTCTCGAGTCGGTGGCGAAGGTGATGAAACGCTTCCTCACACACGATCACTTCACAGCCGTTGAAAGTTGGTATCTCGGCGTTTCACGTTTCCCTGAGACAGAGCACGTGTGGTTTTAGCACGGGATCACGCTCAATGTCTCTGACGTCGTTGAGAGACCTGCTGTTTGGCATTGCTAGTCATGATCGCCGGCATCGTTCGCGGCAGCTGTCACCGGCATTAAGCGATGGTTACCGGCAGCGTTAGTCCGGTGGAGGTTCTGCATGTTGGTGCACCAGCTTAAAGCGACGTAGACCGGTTTCTGTGGGTGCTGAATACCATCTACCTGCTGCTTCGCATGCACACGTGGTTCTCTTTAGTGGGAGACGGCGGAACTTTTTAACGCGATAGCGTTAGAAAGCTCGTGTCACAGGAATTCCACCGTCGGCGTCGGCACCGTTAGGCATGAGCGAAAAATTCTCCATGAGCGAGAAATCAAGAAAAA
The DNA here is from genome assembly GCF_043290135.1 of Rhipicephalus microplus. Classification (NCBI taxonomy): domain Eukaryota; kingdom Metazoa; phylum Arthropoda; class Arachnida; order Ixodida; family Ixodidae; genus Rhipicephalus; species Rhipicephalus microplus. The sequence goes on from NC_134705.1 coordinate 133,837,965, forward strand.
AGCAAATGAAATAAAGAATTAAAATTTCGGTCCTATTGAGGATCAAACCTGGGCAGATTGTGTGGCACGCAGGTGTTCCACCACAAAGCCAGCATGCTACTTGCAGCTACTTCGGGAAAATACACTACATAAATGCCATGTAGTGAAAGGAGTCTTCTTAACGCATTTTGTTCGGCAGCTGTCCCGACGAAAACAAGCCTATTCGGAGATTTGTAGGCGCATTTGGGAGGCCATCAAACTACGTCGAAAAAGGCCAGGAGAGTGCAGCCATCGCCGCTAAAAGCACGCAGGAAATTTCAAACAGCTCTAAAAATAGACAACTATATCCATCTATAGCAGAAAACATATGATGCCTTTCCAGAGGCGTTGATCAAGCAAACAGCAAACGCTGGATAATGTGCTGCCATCTGTGAGGCATTGCAAAACTTTTTATGGCGAGCGCGCAGCGTATGTCGTGGAGGCCATGCGATTCTTGCATTAGATAAAAAACCTGTATGTACCATTCGTGCGCGCACGCTGGCACAATCTACTGTGTGTTTGTGTGTGTGTGTGTGTGTGTGTGTGTGTGTGTGTGTGCGTGCGTGCGTGCGTGCGTGCGTGACAAAACATAATATTAAGTATGAACTTAGCGGTTGAAGGGCGCACTAGGGCCGGATTTTACTATCCCGTTCAACTCCTAAAGGCGAAGCTTAAGGATCTCTCATTTTTTTTTTGGTTGTGCGGTCCTGAGGTTTAAAGGCGTTATTTGGTGCTACCGCATCACTTTCCGCATTGCGTTCGCACATGTAAACAACACCATGGTGGCGCCATATGTCAAAATAATTGAAATTTTTTGAAAACATCTTGCTGCTTTAGTCGACCTGGTCGCCGTCCGAGAATTCAGTGAGAAATTCCACGATTGCGAGAATCACATTCGTGCTGATCCACGCGGTGCTCAGTTGGCACAATGGGTGTCAGAATATACCAGTTGCCGTCGTCAGCAGACTTGCACGTGGGCATGACGAAATGACCGATACTAGCTCCGCCCACCTGGGGCACGAGGTATCCGAAATGGCCGATGCCAGTGTGTGTGCTATGGGCACATCATTGGCCTCAATGTTCACGTTTCTGAGCGAAACGCTTGCATCCGCGACCAATGACTGACGTGAAGCCAGTAAACGTGCGTCCCACTGATCTGGTTGTGATCCGTCGATTTTCGATTTCTGAGCCGATGCGGTACAAGAAGTTCAGTGGCTGACGTTGACTCCTGCACAATCTGCGGTGGGGGGAAAGTTCACCAGGGATGAGGTATTCAGCCACAAGGATCATATCAGCCGACAGCTTTTCGAGGACGGCAACACCCGCCGGGAAATTGCTTTCAGCTTCGTCTTGGAGATACAGGTCATGTGCACCGGGGGCCATGTGCAACCACCGAGACGACGCAGAGGCATTTCAGGCCATATTTGGTGGTTGGCTTGGGTACAGCGTTGCTGCAGCGCGGTGTGCGTAGCTCAAGTTTGCACAAGTGCCGCATGCTCTCTGACGCCGATGACGTGAACCTGTAGCTCTGGAAGCGTCCTTGTTTGGTGGTGTGCGACGTGATTTCGGGCATCTGGTGGTGTAGCGCCGATCCGGTCACCGAATCTGACCGGGGAATACTTCCTCACAAAAGGCGAGCTGAGCAAGTCATATGCGGAGTTCAGCCTTGATAAGGGGGTCAAGCTGCCTGTCAATGAGCTGCAGCGACGATTTTCAGCCTCCAGCAGGTTCCCCTGATCTCCGTCCTGTGTATTAGTCTCGCTTGACACGCAGGTCTTATGGCAAGTTTGAACAAAAAGCAATGTGGCACACATTTATTTTATCCAGGAATGTTCCTTGACGCCTTTGTACTTGTGCAATGCCTCTACAGAACCGCGCAGATTATCGAAGGGCCCCAGCCATTTCGGATTTTCGGACAAGGCATGGTGCAAGTCAAGTGCATTTATGGTCCCTACCCATAGGTTGGTGTCATCCTGGAAGCTACGGTACCCTGGTATTTCCAGTTGTGCCGAATATGGTAACAATTCCAGTCAGATCCTGCAGTTGAATGATGCAAAGTGGGGGAGCTTTTGCGAGAATTGTGTAAGGCCACGCGGAATCTCCACGGCGCTCAAATGTGAATCGCAGCTGGCACTGCGGAGCATGTGGCAGCTGTGCTAGTTACGATGGTACAAACAATAGTCGAAAAATTGGCAGAACCAACGTACCGTGGGAATCGATTATATGCGAAGCACGAATAAAGAAGGTTGATATCTTACTAAATCAGCACAACGAAAAAAAGCGGAGGCAAATTAAGCCGTACATTACTTCCATGTAATTACTATTATGTTTTCAAGAGCCGTTTACCTTTGTCATCTATACACGTCACCTGATACAAAATTTAGTATAAGTGGAGCTAGGAAAACGACCGCGAGCGCGCTATGAGTGTAGCATGACACGCAAGTTTTACATGACACACATCTCATGGTTATCATGTTTGCACCAGTCACATACCTTCGTCATCCACTCAAGTCCCGTAATACCAAATTTGTTATGAGTGAAGCTCGCGAAACGGTCGCGAGCGGATCATGAGCGTCGCATGTAGTCATGTTGTAACATGGTACGTACTTCATGATTTTCATGTTAGGGTCTGTCGCTTGTGTTCGCCATGCAGTCATGTCTTGCCCTACCAGTTTGTCAACACCCCGCCGCGGTGGTCTAGTGGCTAAGGTACTCGGCTGCTGACCCGCAGGTCACGGGATCGAATCCCGGCTGCGGCGGCTGCATTTCCGATGGAGGCGGAAATGTTGTAGGCCCGTGTGCTCACATTTGGGTGCACGTTAAAGAACCCCAGGTGGTCGAAATTTCCGGAGCCCTCCACTACGGCGTCTCTCATAATCATAGTGTGGTTTTGGGACGTTAAACCCCACAAATCATTCAGTTTGTCAACATGTCATGTGAACAAATCCACTGCGAGAGCAGCAAGACCATGAAATGTAAATCATGACTTTCATAACGTATATGTCATGAGCTTCATGTCATGACTAGTCAGTGATGCTCGTCATACAGTCATGTTATGTCATATAACTTTGGTATTGATACCATCATCGAAACGGCCAGGAGAGCTAAGAGTCGTAGTCGTAGGCGGCTATATATATATATATAGGGAGTGAGAGAGATAGATAGATAGATAGATAGACAGACAGACAGACAGATATATATATATATATATATATATATATATATATATAGAGAGAGAGAGAGAGAGAGAGAGAGAGAGAGATACGCTCAAAGTCGCCGAAGTTTGCTAAGAAATGCTTTGCATTTAAAACACGTGGACGGGGTCTGATGGAGGCTGATGGGGCTATAGAGCCAAATTCACGAGATCCATGCCTATATAGGAGCGTTAACCACGTTCCCTGTCCAGAAGAGCCCATGCGGTGCCTAAGCGTGAAATGGTGTCGCGGCGCCAATGATTGCAGATGAGCCACCGAGTAGCTCTGGACCTTGTCCCCGGTCGTAATTTGTCAAGCCGATTGGTGATGAGGTGACGAGAAGGCTTCGACACCGTCCCCAAACTGTGCTTGGTGCTATGGCAGGTGGGCGCGTTCTATGGCTGAGAAACCGTGAACTGCTTCCAGTTAGTGGTGGGTCCGGAACACCGAAGACGCAAGAGCACAGGTGATGTCTTCCTTACGATTACATCTTCGACGACTGCACACACGCACACACACACACACACACACTCATATATATATATATATATATATATATATATATATATATATATATATATATATATATATATATATATATATATATATATATATATATATATATATATATATATATATATATATATATATATATATATATATATATATATATATTAGGTGTGCTTGTGGCCAAGCTTATCCAATATTCCAATATACTAAAATGACAAGAGACCAATTTATGTTGCATAGTTCTTGCAGTGACTCACTCGCTAACTATGTGCCCTGATAATAAAGAACCAAGAAGCAAATACATTAGCATATCTTGTAATGGTGCTTTAAAAATGTCAGCAAGAAAGTTTCACTGAGCACAGATGAAGACTTATATCACGCATTCACAATAAACGAACTTTCTTGTGGTTGACCTAGTACCGTCGAGCAATGACAGAACGTATTCTGCCTTCATCTTATTTTCAATTTCTCACAAAGAAGATTGCGTGTCACGTAACGCTACAAGTACATCTGCTTATGTAACGTCTCACTCGCTAACCTAACTCAGGTGCCCACATATCAATCTTTCCACTGAGGCTTCCCGTGAAAGCTCCCTAGTTACCGTCCATTCGGCACTAGAAAAATTCCTCTGTCAAACGTCCAGTGCACAAAGAAAGAAGCTAAAGGAATCACATAAAAACATGAGTCAGGAAGTTCCTCCATAATAATTACGCCGAAGCAGCGGTATTCGAGAGTGCTGCTCGTCGGTCTGTATTGAAGGGGTGAGACGGCTTACCAGGGTACGAAGCCAGGAGATCCGTGAACCCAGAATGCGTAATGACCTACCACAACTGCATAAATAGAATTGCCTCAACTAAGGCAGCGCATAAACTTCACGCATTTACCACGCATAAACTTCAGACGATTGCTTCATAGAGCATTCCCAGTCTTTCCAGAAAACTATCTCGGACAAGCTTTGGTGGCTGCGTATTGCTGACTTTGCTGAATGACGCTATCGTGACAAAGGTAGTTTTGGTGAATAAAGAATAGCTAAATTTTCGAAAGGAGAAATTATTGTTGAGGTAGGCCGAAATGTTACAGAAAAGAGAAAAACGCATCCTACATATCGGCGTGATCTTTGTAAAATATTCATCACCGCAACGTATGTCCCACTGCTTGCGTTAAGCCTATTACCGTCCCCCGCGTTAATTATTATACGTAAAGTATGACTGATCTGAACCCTCCTTCGTTGTTTTTTTTTTGCTGTAGCTATGCCCACGCACCTCGCTAATTTAAAACTTGCATTTCAAACATTGTAATAATATTGACAAAAACAACGGAATTCTCCACAAATTGCAGGGAAGACAGTTAGCAACAAACCTGAGCAAACCTGCACGAAACATGGAAAGGAATATTAACAAAGCAACATAGAAATGCGCGTATAAAAAGATTTATTTTCATGAAAACCCATGCATAGTGGGCTTTCGCACATCAGTGCTGGCACAAATTTTTGATTTAAATAAATCTTGCAGAACTGAGAGCAGGAGTAGGCCACAAGTGTAGGGAAGCACTAGTATTCATTACATAAAATCCACAAAAAAGCTAAAAATATTCAGACGTCCGTAAGAATAAATTAACGAACAAACAGTATGATACATTACGTTACCGTAAACTTTTGCGAATCCTCAGCTTGTTCACTACAAGCTCAATGCCACCATGACGCAGCAGTACTAGTAGCAAGCATGGCGGCGGCAGCAACGTGAGTCCCTTTTGTGCCGTAATCGCAAGCTTAACAAGGATTTTTCTTGGAACACGCATTTCACAACGCTTTCATCTTTCCAAGGACTCACTAATGAAAATTTTGCTCAAGTGCATCCTGCGCTACTTAAGTGTGAGCAAAGGTGAAAGTGGTGCATTTAATGAACGTTTCGCAATCGCGGCGCTCAGTTCGCAACTACAGCAGCTAATTACCATGCAACTCGCGGCAGCTAGCATATATTTAGAGCCGAAGGAATTTTCTGGTCTTTCTGCTAGGATAGGCCTGTTGGTCATCGCTTTACGCGGTTAATTGCGCTTTGCTTGAGCCTTAGACTGCTTCAATATTGCACCTGAAACAGGTACTTTTCATATACGATTCTTGCACTCAAATACTCTCATTGCTCGAAGATCTCACTTCGCACACAAAACGAAAGTAACAAACAATTTGTTCTCATTCTAATCGACTAACATTTTGTTAATACATGTTTTCAGTCCTTTCCGTCACTGTGTGATGCTGGTGCTGGCATATCTAGAATCATTCATAGCGACCAGCTTTTGGACAGGTGCCTGGAAAAGTTACAATGGTTGATCCGTCTGTCTTCCCAGTTTAATAGTGAAGGTGATTCAGATTTGGGGGACTTCAGGTTCTTTTTGGTGAGCTTTTATTCTGCTTTATGCTTAGCGCATGCTCCTTACCAAAGACTGCAACAATTGAAAAAAAATTACGGTTTTCACTCTTTCACCGGTAAGTAATAAGGCTGGCTGTGTATCGCGGTTGTATATAACTACCAATACTTGAGGTAGTTATATAAAAGGCCTTGATTCGTCGGACAGGAAACCATCACTCACAACATCCTTGTGAAATTGAAGTGTTTTTTATTTAGGAATGGCGGAAGGCATGCTCATTAGAATCGAAGGTGTCCTATTCCTGGTGTTGGCAGTGGGACTATATTGCTCCTCGTAACTACTTATGCCCTGTATACTGATATTAGTAGACCCTTGCTCAGACATCTTCATGATTTGCCAACTACAAAAAAAAAAGTTTCGAATTAGTGAACTTTATGTGCCACGTTTTCTTATTTCTGTTTGTCTTTTAACGTTGGTCAAGAAGATCGCGTGGCGCTCGATATATGTCACTGAGAGTTGAGTTTTTCAGTACCAAACCTTTAATTTTAAAAAACTGAACTTAGAGCTTTGATCTTTGGAACTTAGGCTCCTATAAATCAGTTCCAGTAGACATGATGAAACATTTTTCGGAGAACGAGTATGGGTACTACTAAAAAACACTTCATTATATATTTGGTGCACTTTCAGAGGGAAACAACGAGTAAGCGGCAACCAATTTGCTTCAAGCTCGAAAAGAACTTACTTGCCTTGCTTAATTTGTTGTGGACGTGTGTTAACTCCCTAAACGACATTATAATGTGCAGTTCTGTTGTGAAGCTTTGCGTGAATTTCTAGAAAAAATATCCTGGAGCGATCTGTACTCTAAATTGCCCAAACACTAGCTTCAGGAAAGTTCTGGAACATTTGATAGACGCAACGCTCAAATGCAATATCTCAGTTTCCAACACACAATGTGGCTTTTAAACAAATGGAAAGAAAATTTTTAAATGACTGAGTTGGTTTTTACAAATTTTCAGCTAAATATTTATCTAAGTACCTATATAAAAACAAAATTTACAAAACTGGAGTTTTTCGTTAGTATTGTACGACATTTATGTTTTCTGTTTTTCACCTGTATATGTTGGAAATTTCGTTATATATATTTGTGGGAAAGCTTCCGTATATCATAAATTTTCACACATATTGTTGTTACTTAAACTTTTTCATTCACTTTCCTTATCGCTTGAGGTTGTATGACTCCATGATGTCGTTGCAGCTCCCTTCAACACAATAGTCTTTTCATCAAATATGTACATGATCGACTGAGAAAGCTGACCTGACATAGCCGGATTTGCTTTTAGGCAAGGTGCGGAAACAAATGAAGATGTTGCGAAATTTTAAAATGATGTACTACCTTCTAGAGCTTTCTCAAATGTCTTGTGTAAAAAAGAGTGATCGAGATTGGGATCAGCATTCAGTGAAAGTGTTGTTCAAGGGTTCAGATACATTCTATAGTGACTCCTTCCTTGAGTAGTACGCCCACCTTTCACATTAGAGCACAGGATTGAATTGCATTTTTTATGCGACGGGTGCACATTCAATGAACACCTGTCAGAGCCACAGCATTCTACTGGACTGACTGGTTGGGACGCCAACAATGCATCGTCTGCCTCGTTGTTCCACCTAACCCATTGTTGCTGGCAACGTTCATAGTTTTTCATACGCAGGACACAGGAGACGTTTTTGATTGCAACAGAAAGGCCACAGTGGTCTCGACACAACTCAAATAACTTTCAGTGGCATTGTAATTACGCCCACTCTTTGCCCAACACGGAGACCTTTTAGTCACAATATAGAAGGAGCCTTTGTAAGTACAATTGTATAGTCCACATACAATGCCAAGGATTTTCCTCCTAAGCAAGTACAATGGGCCACTTGGAGGAGACTCCCCTTACAGCCTGACGCAATTAAGCACAAAAAAGAACAAGAAAGCAATATTCAACTCTTACAAAAAAAAAAATGCCAGGCCTGCGTGGAAGGTGCCGCACAGTCACAGCGAAGCGGCCTTTTAGAGCTTTTTCTAAACACTTATCGGGTACCTTCTGATAGCACACTTTCTGGGTAACCACTATGACAATATTACCCATACTTTTTGTGCAGTAGGCCGGCATTCGCTATGCTAGCCTTCGTCATTATAGGGGTTGCCAGGCCACTGTGGAATTATCGGTAATCAACGAGGTCATCAAGCTGCCCGTTCAGCTCGTACAGAAGACAACGACCTCTCTCTAGGATGGACGCTGCTGTAGGAGGCTCCGCATGTTTGCTCGCCAACGGTTCATGTCACTCTGGAATAAGCCTCTTTTTACGCATGCGCGATTACGATCCCTTGATTCTACGTTAAGCTTACAGCTTCCAACAAAACTTCGACGAGGCTACTGTTCTGTGCAGGCTATGGTTGGGAGTCGCGTTTACCCGTGCGTACGCGTTCCGCATTGAGATGGCCGACACCACCGCCTGTGCACACTGTGCAGGTGAAGAGAGGATTCGACACGTCCTGTGCGACTGCCTGGAATGTAACCTAGAAAGACAATACCTTTCTAATACACTAAACAAGTTAGATCACCTGCCGCTGTCAGAAGAAAGTATACTGCGCCACCGTCATGACTCATCATCATAGAAGAAAGCCGTGCAAGCGTTACTGGGCTTCTTAGAGCTACTGGCCTGTCGGAACGCCTATGAGTGGGTTGATTTTGTCTGCACGTGCTCCGTGTTTTAGGGGCGAAGCTCCTTATGGCGTGGCTTGTGCGTCCCTCGTAGTACGTAACCACCAGTGGCACATACCCGAAATAGCGGTCCTTACGATTTTGACCTCCAAAGTGGTTCCGGTGAGAGATTTCTTCTGTGCGTTGTTGAACAATAAAAGATAGTGCTCAATGCACATATTAATGACTGCTAAGGGGGAATGAGAGACAGGAGCATTCAGCCTTTAGGTAACGCGCACGCTGCGATCCCCATTAGCAGCTATTGGCATGTACATTGAGAACGATCTGACAAGATAGGGTTGCTACGTTATACTTGCTGGGTGTAACCTCCTTGGTTTTAGAAAGGCTTAGCGAGCGTTGGGCCACATAGCCATGAATACAGTGAACTAGTATATACCATGAACTCGAGGTGGTTAAAGGTGGGAAGTAAACCCGAAGCGCAAGCCGTAAGAAAGTGTGCATGTGCCACCTCCCGTTTAGTCCTTGAAATGTCCGCTGGATGGCGGTGCTTCTATATGGAGAATATATGATGAAAAGATGCGAGATGGTGGTACTTGGAGTGCTGAATAGATGGACGAACGGACACACAGACAGATGCATGGATGGACGCATGAACCGACGCAGGCGCGGATGCATGGACGAACGCAGGGACGGACGCAAGAACAGACGCACGCACGGACGGGTGGATGGACGCATGGACGGTTACACACACGTAAGCAGGAACGGACGGAAGCAAAAACGAATGGACGGACGAATGCTTCGCCCCACTCCCCATCATTCACTCCGTGGATATGCTGCCATTTTTTTCTCTTATTTATTTTTTAACTCTCTCTCCTCTTTCAACCCCCTATTCCCAAACCCCAAGGTAGGGCAGCATACTGGATACTAGCATCTGGTTAACCTCCCTGCCTTCCTTTTTTCTGAGAAAAAATTTCTTCTGAGAAGCCTCGTATCCGCTAAACAATTGCAAATAATTTTGTACCAATTGTTCATCCAGCGGCTGACGAAGATGAGAAATTATGCCTGAAGTTGGTATGTGCCACAGTTAATAGGTGATCAAGAACAAGATTTTTTATTGGGTTGGAGTATCGGCTGACCCACTCGTTAAGCTATTCGCAATATGTGGCACCTGGTTGTTCCTTTGCTATTCGAAAACGCTTTATTACTCATATTAACGTGATTTCTTTCCCAACATCAAGCCTGCTTATAGGGCAACTTTGCGAATAATTCCCAAACAGCGACGTGGCTCAGTCGAAAAATACTGAGCTGGCACTCATCGGAACAGGGTTCAACCCCCCCTGTGTCCTTGGCGTTTTATAATACCAAGTTTTTTTTTTTTTTTTAATACTGTTTACGGACACCGGAGGCGGCTGCAGACAACTACGGCACAGCGCAGGAGCGTATTCCGCCCTCCTAACAGTTTTCGCAGTAAAAAAGCTTTGTCGTAGTATTGTGGATGTGGAGGTTGGATCAACACTTACCAATGCATGAATGCTAGAGACTGAGTTGTGCGGAAGTTTATTTCGTTTCTTCAGCAGCTGGTTTTCTAAATAACCTGCTAGTCAACCTATTGTGTAACTGAGCACGCTTAGAATAATTCTTCATTTTGATTTTCTTCTTCATTGTGCAACCAAAGTTTTGGTTTGATTGCCGTTGAATCCCTATGTCTTCTTTCGTCAGTGACAGCCCGCCTGGCTTTCAGTAACAGGGGACGGAGGTACTTGACATTGTGATTATGGTTATGATGTTCGACTGCCGATCCGAAGGTCATGCGATCAAATCTTGGCGGTGGAGGTTGCGTTTTCTATGGAAGCGACAATGCTTGAGGTGAGGATGTTGAATTATTAAGAGCTGTTTTTTTTCTTTGTTCGACAGAATAATGATGAGAACTAACAGACAATAATGTCAATGAAGGTACAGTGATTGGTATAGTAATAATTGTAATATAATTGTTAAGAAAGAAAACTGGACGAAAAAATAACTTGCCGTGGGCAGGGACCGAACTTGCGGCTTTTGAATAACAGCAAGTTTGGTCCCTATACCACGGCAAACTATCTTGGTAGAGGCGTGGTGCGTTTAAGTGCACTAATAATGAAGGCGCTAATCTACAGCAAGAAAAGCGCATAGGAGTAGGAATAGTCGCCAGCATGCACTTTCCCTCTCGTACAACTTGACCTGACATCTGCCTGCAAATTGGTAGGAGTATTGCACAGGTGGGCAGAACAGTTTTTTTTTCCTTGCCTCATGCAAGCCTCTCTACAGCGTGGCAACCTTCATGACCCTCAGCGGCAAGCGCCGTGGCGCGAAGCAGGAGCGGGTGACACCAGCTGGTGAAATCGATCTCTCTACGTGCGCTAGGGACCATAGAGTTATGCTGGAAACGAGGGGGAAAAAACCCGCTGGCTGGTAATTTTGATGGTCATAAGGGGAGAGAAAAAATCCACGTATTACCGCAGGGTTGCAGCGCATGCCGAGCGAAATTCATGATCGAAAATGGGTGATTTTGAACACACAAGTAAATACGCACATCGATGGCTTTGACTGTTTTTGGCTTTTAGATGATTACATACATGTTGGCTCTTCACCCTCAAAGGCCCGCAGCACATTCATCATTGCAAAGCCTGCAACGAATGTAGTTTTCTATTTAGCCTATAATGAAGAAGCATATATGAACAAGCACAAAGTAGAAGGAGAGTACTAACAGCTTTTCGCAGCTCGTCTGCTGTTGGTTGAAATGCACCAGTTTAGCAGTCTGACTATGTTAAGAAGCTCGGCCTTTTGAAACAATGCCTATAACTCGCGAATCGGGACGCCAGATTATTAGCCTATAATGCACTCCTTCGTCCTTCGTTAGAATACGCAATTGTTATTTGGCGTACACATCATGTCATTTGGCCTAATCACCTCAAATCGGTCCAATACAAAGCAGCCTGGTTCGTCCTATCATCTTATTCTCGATTTCACAGTGTCACAAAACTAAAAAGAACTCTTAATATGCATTCACTCGCCTTGCGTCGAACACTCACCAGATTATTCATCTCTCACACCCTCTACCATAGCGCCAAGTCTTTTTCGCGATCTCAAATTATACCAGCGCACCAAATCTCGTCTGGATTAGACCGCGCCTATACAGTCAAGCCTTTTTTTTTTAGCTCACACTGAAAAATGCCGGAATTCACCTCTTCCACTAGCAATAGATCAATGGAATTCACTGCCATGAAGCATTGCCAGTACCAACGATCATCAGTATTTTCAATTAGTGCTCCCCTCGTTTCTTGAGCGCGATGACGCTTTTCAATCGATCAAATAATTTTTATATGGATCTTTGATTTTGTTCATTTGTGAAGTGGTATTGTTTCTGCATTGTATTTCTAGTTTTTCTTTTCAATTGCTCTGTTCCTTAAATGTAATTGTTTTCCATTCCTTATAAATCTCCCCACCCCTATGTAATACCTCCAGGGCCCTTAGGGTACCAAAATAAATAAATAAATAAATAAATCTTAGAACTTGGTGCAAAGCGTCAGGGCGCTCTAAAGTATTGCATAATTCATAAATGCGATGCACTTCTTTGCGTGCTTCAGACATTTTAGCATCTATCTATCTATCTATCTATCTATCTATCTATCTATCTATCTATCTATCTATCTGTCTGTCTGTCTGTCTGTCTGTCTGTCTGTCTGTCTGTCTGTCTGTCTGTCTGTCTGTCTGTCTGTCTGTCTGTCTGTCTGTCCGTTCGTCCGTCCGTCCGTCCCTCCGTCCGTCCACTTACGTCTCGGTGCTGTCGTCATAACCCCCTTAACTTGACGTGAGCTAAAATTAGTACGAAAGAGTATGAGAGCTTGATGAATATCACGTTCTGGTCAAGACATGAATAATGTCACATTCCTGTATCGTACGTCGTCAAACACATTCCGCCAAATAATGGCACATAGACGCGGTGGGGCATATGCCACAGGTATATGCACGTATGTGCCACAGGTGACTAACACTTCTTATCTATTCAGGAATGCCGAGAACGCACGCGGGTAACTTCACGCGTGCGCGTTAGGAAAAAGTTGACATCGGCAGCGTCGACGCGATGACTGCAAATAATAAACGTCAGGGTCACAGAAGGAGTCAAAGCCCGGCTTTTTGGGTGGCAAATAAAGTCGTGAACCACAGAGCCGAGCCAGGTCTCGAAACCACATTTCGAATAGACCCGAATGTTCGTGAAACGTCAATTGTGGTAGCATGCGGGCAATCTAATTTCATAAACATTCCTTATGTACTCCTTTGATGCAGCCATCACGTCGGGTTGACGTGAATTGTACTGAAGTCGATTTCCATATAACGGTGCGCTGGGCTACAATCCCGGTGAGCTGGGGCGCTTGATATCAGCTTATCACTTGTGGTGTTGCTAATACTCATGTTTCTGTTCTAATCATTGCGAAGTGCAAACAACTGGTTATATGAACATCTGATACTGTCTGTGCGTGTAACATGTGTGCATATATTTAGCGTTATTTTATAAAGAAATGCTCAATGAGATATTGCAACAAGGTCACCATGCTTCCACACGCTTCGCATAACTTGGGTTATCATGGCACTCGGGATCTACCGAATTTTTTACCGAAGAACATATTCAAAGCCTGCCGAGGTTTGGCAGTATCACTAGACAAATGGCTCCGTAGATTACGCATTCTTCAAAAGAGGTTATAGTAATGGCTGCAACTTTTTCGTTTATTTCGGCAAGAGTTTTTTCCTATGGAGGTAAACACTTTATGTCTTATTTGGCTTCTTTTTACGATTATTCAGAGATCACCATGACCTAATTTAGGTATTCATCTACATTTTTATCAATGGAACACTCACTCTTTAAAACCTGCTGCTGGGCACAGATTTTTAATTTGCGCACCGAGCACGGAGAAAAAAAAAACATTGTGTTATAAAGAAGAACTGAACCTATTTGCTGAACCATGAGCTTGATTATAGAGCCTAGACACTGAAAGGTATAGAGAAACGTACTTCGAGGCCTTCATCGCCGTCATACTTGTAAGAGTTAGTCGGTCCACAGAGAATTCTCGAATCTTATTTCGAACAGCTCCGCCTCTCCGAAATGAGAAAGGTAAATCAAAGAGTCGGGAACTTCTTTCTCTCCGGAAAACATTTCTGATGTGAATGTACCTCACACGGTCGCGTTTTTACATTCCAGAAGTAAATTAAACTCTTTGTAGCCTTCTTTTTTTTGTGAAAATGAACTCTTAATAAAAGCGTCATGATTGGCCTCGACTGTTATTTCGTGTATTGTAAAGTTGTACTCGTGCTTCTTTCTCCTTGCGTTCTAATTAGATTTTCAGAAAGCTTTCAAGGTCACGTGGTTGCTGCTGTGCTGTGCTTCATCACGTCGCTCGCACTTGTATGCAACTTATGAACTTCCAAAAAGCAAAATGTGCTCTGCTGTTTTTGATGTGTTTTAAAAATGGTTGCAACGTGAAAACTAAGAGAGCCGTAGCGTTATAGTTTATTCAGAAAAAAGTGTAGCTGAGGAGACACCAAGCTTTGTTTGAGCAATAATTTTGGTTTAATCCTTTTATCCTGTGGTAAATGTTACTTTTTTTTCTTTTGTATTTGCTCTTGACATCTGATAGCTTATGAATTTATAGTAATAACCCGTCGCAGCTCTCACCACGTAGAAAAATACGATCTCGTGAAGAAGCCACAAGCATTTATTTACCTGTGAGATGCTCACTGTCAAGCAACTGTCCACACTGACCGCTTCCAAATAAGTACAGCGCTTTTCGACGTGCTTCTCAAAGCATGGCACAGAGTCATGCTATTATTCAGCATTTACTAATTCAACTTTAGATATATCTATGCTTACATTTATTAGAAAACTTTGTTTGTTGTTTTCTTGAGTATTTTATTGGTATGTGGCCATGCCACTTTTCTTCAATTGTAAAAGTCAGTTCCTTTTACTTCCACCAACGTTTTGGTGCAGCTGAAGATTTAAACCAGTTTGGTTTATACGAGTTATTTTTAATCATGCACTGTGTGGGGGGGGGGGGGAATAGTAAGCACCAACCAATTATTGCAACAAAAAAATTGCGTTTAGCCGTCATTATATACAAATGCCTTATTCAAAAACAGTTTTTGGGAAGAAAGAGCCACAACGATTCTTTGTGAACAATGAATTTCACGGCATGAATTTTCCAGACCAGATGGGTTTCCGTCGACACCACCACTTTTCCCCTCAATATGTGGGAATATTTTAAACACATTTAAGTGGAACTCGTGGAACACTCGTGGAACTCAGGTCACTACCTAGCAAAGTGCGGTGAGGAGCCGAAGGTGCATTCAGACCTTTCAGCCTGAATACACAGTTAGAGCTACCAACACACGCCAAAAACATGCACCATTTTCTACCTGGATACGTTAGCCTATAGCAATTGCCTGGTTATAACTAGCGAACGTGCGTCAGTACAATGAACTATTGTACAGAATATATGAAGTCATTGAGTTAAAGCTCTTCGGTATCAGCCATGTGTCCTACGCATCAAAACACTGAATAGCTTTGGTTTTCGCCACATAGTTATTTGTCGCGTGAATTAGCGGAAGTCAGTAAGTGGAGGGAGTGGAAGAGTGTTCAACAGTAGAGTGATTTAAATACGTATTTTTCATGCAACAAAGCAAGAAAACGATATGTTCTTGTGTTGTCATGTTCACGCAAGAGACAAATAATTCATAGCTACATTTGGTGCGTTAATAAACATGATATAACTGACCAATATGAAGAAATGCAGCCGTATTTACAGCGGTATTGGTACATCTTAAGAAATACCGCTTACGTAGTAAATGTTTTCGCAAAGATACGGTACATTTTCACTGGCCAATGTGTTGCGAAGATTGTCTCTCCCGGTAACTCTAAATGCAACAGCTGCACACAAACAAGAAAGCTTTCTGTCCAGATTTGAAATATTAAAAAGGAGAAATTGTCAAGAAAAACGTGCACCCCAGAATGTCAGGGCCGTGCAAAAGTCATACTGCTTGCCCGGAAAGACAAAAAATAAATAAATGCAGGTGGTTGAGAAATTCAGGAGCGACTTCAATGTTGCCAAATGCGCACTATTCCAAATCTTCTACAATCGCTGGGATGCATACATTTACACAAGGGCAATTAATGGGCATTCCAGACAAGCGTGTACTTGGAGGTGAAAAGAACAACGAAAAGAGGTGGGTGCAACATTTTTTCATACAGGTGTGCGTAGCGTTGCTATGCAGATATGAAACGTTTAGAGTAGGCAACGGCAGTTGAGAAGAGATAAAGAGTTTCCTAGGCTTCACTTAGTTTTCCAGGACCCGACCCGGTCCAGTCAGCTTGTCTTCCTTTATTCACCACTTTCATTCTATGACTGAGAAAGGGACGTTAATTGTACACTTAACTTGTACATACAGAAACGTAAAATCGAAAACAAGTTAAGACAGTGCATACATCTTACGAATGATCACCAAAATCTAATTAATCACTGCGTACCCAAATGTTACAAGCCGAAGGAAAATTAAAATGAATCAAGTTATTCACACTTTACAGGATAACACTTATGCATGCGTACTGGAGTGGGCGCATGCCTAGTACGGAACAACTGCAAAACTTCAGCTGTCCGTCTCTTACTCTGAAGAAGCGTGTGTGCCATCGTTGAAGGAAAGGCTGCTTACCGTGCGTTTCCAGCTGCTGATCTAGGTAGCTCGGCACAATGAGCCGTATTTTCTGGAGGGTAGCATAGGCGCCTCTATGCGGCTTGGGCCGTACTTCCGCTAAACAGCGTTGCTGCCACAGTACGTACAAGGTCACTGTGAAGACGAGTCTTGCAAACAGCTCACGTTCTGTTCCCATGCACGCTGTGCGAAAGCCAAACAGGCATTGTACCATGTGCAAGACGCCCCTCGCCACCGAGCACTGAAACAAAGCATGTTGGGCCGTATCTTTTGCCGCAGTTTGGGCAGTGGTCATTTGGAACGACTCCCCAACGTGCTAACGAGTCCGGCGTAAGCAATGCCCTCCATCTTTTCAACCAGTCAAATTTGCGCACCTGGTTAAGTACGCGATTGCAACGCCATCGTTTTACTTTTTCCGTGCAGGATGCTGTTTCTTCCTCTTTGCTCTGTGTGCTACTAGTCACCATTTCGCTTATTTCCTGTGATAAAACATCTTCCAGACTGCATGAACCTATTGAATCTACTGTTTGTTTTAAGGCACGGGTAGCTCTGAAAACTTAAGCGAAATTTTCGCTCGTAGCCCGATGTACGAATTTGCCGTGAAAGTACCTTTTAGTGTACTGCTCCAGTACAAGTACCCGCGTAGTTGTTGTCTTCGAAGAGCTTCTGTGTTCTTTTCGCAGCAAGTGCCCTCGTGAATGTAGGTATGTCTGTGAGACTCCGGCCTCCACGGTTTGTGGGAAGCTGTGAAAATTTCCTTTGTAGCTTTGCTGGTTTTCCTCCCCAGAGGAAGGTTTCCGGAACGGGGGCGAGGCGTCCAGTTACACGGTGAAGTAGAAGGGCGATGTGTGCTATGTAAAACGCAAAAGCGCATGCCTGGGCCTTGATGACTGTTGCTTTTGCCGTTAGTGACAAATTAAAATGAGTGCCTGCTGCTATGGTATCGGTTGATGTCCTAAGCACGTCATTCCAGGTCCTTTTTGGGACATCTCCTTCCTCAAAGTAAGTAAACGCCTAACACCTTAACAGCTTGAACGTATTTTAAGTCTCCTGGCAATAGTTCTTTGAAGCCTCCGAAGCACAATGCCCTACAGTTGATGGTTTTTAAAAGAGCACCAGACAGACAAAAATGTTAAGGAATGTACAATAGCTAGACAAGTTACGATAATATACCGAAATATCATCGGCGTATGCGACAATTTTTAAGGTTTATTTCCGTGGCATCGGAAAACCCACTATGCGCTCACAGTTACAAAGGCTCCAGAGACAAAATGAATGACACAGAAGGCAACGGACAGCCTTGCCTAATATACATGTATGTGTCTTCATTTGATTCTCAGGCTCCATGCCTGAAGAGTGTGAGCCGTATTACACGAGAAAGTGTACGTGTACTTTGACTTTCCGTGACACAAAATAACTTCAAACGAAGCAGAAAAGCTTATGTCATGTACATAAAAGCGCTCTAAGGCCATTGAGGCATTCTAGTGGTAATTTACATAAATGAGTGAACACTATCATATTGCGCAGAAATACAACATCTTCACACTTTTTGCATTTATTTCTTTTATTAGCGATCCTTCCAAAGTGGTTATCAGGCACATAGTTTTCGATAAGATAAGCGACTGTATGCGTGTTTTGACCACAAAATGATCGTTGCAGATGAAAAAAAAGTCACACTAAGTACTTTTCTACGTTGTTATATAATGAATATTGCTGTCATTGGTGAAGCTCACGCTTACTGCACCTATAATAGATAGCCTCAGCTTCAGCTGCTGCGAAAAACAAATTTCTTGTTTCGATTTATTTACCGTATATACCTGAAAAGAAAAATCACCTAAAGAAAAAAACACCCTGCACCTAACACGTGCATAAAACAGGAGCGGCGGACCTTTATGAAACCTCAACAAACTGTCAATTTTCCGCATAGTTTCCGCATAGGTGAATATTTAGCAGTAGATTTTGCAACTTTTTTTTGGTCTTTCTCGCATTCTCAGAACAGATCGCGGCTGAGACGTTTGTATGTATTATCATAATTCTTTGGACGTATACGGTGCAGCTAACGCGCAACTTTCCGGATATAGGGTGATAGCGCAAGATACAATAAGTGAGCTCGAACTTTAACATTACGCTTATCTCTGCTTACATGTGCCGAATATTTTACTCGTTGTCTAATTGAGTAAAGATGGCAAGCGATTTAGGCAGAGTGGAATAAATAAATATGTTCTAAGAAGCCTGTATAGATGATTGATACTTAATATATGTGAGAACTCTCTGTATCAATTCAAATATCTGAGCTTTCATACAGTGAATCATACAACTGTCGAATCGAATGAGCGTCATTTGTGATGTTTTTCTTAAAGTACATATGGTAGTTGCAGGTGTTCATATAAGAAATAGCCGGTCCCACTTCCACGCTAATTTATCACAGCAAGAAAGCAAGTCATGTGTAAGTGAAAGACTTTTTTTCAATTTAATTATTGTTTACTCACAAATATAAAGCCTATCATTTGAAATTCATTTCCAGCTTGCTATTTCAGAAGGCTTACTTAGCACCATTGATGTTTATTTGCAAGTTTGACGCCAATCTAACAACTAGTGCTAAGTAAACGAGCCTGAAAGATATTTTTTCGCACTCTCTAACCTGTTTTTCTAGAGAAAAACTAATACAAAAATAAAGTTAATGCGAAAAGTTGTGTTTTCTCCAAGAATAATTGACTGATTGATATGTGGGGTTTCACGTCCCAAAACCACCATATGATTATGAGAGACGCCGTAGTGGAGGACTCCGGAAATTTCAACCACCTAGGGTTCTTTACCGTGCCCCCAAATCTAAGCACACGGGCCTACAACGTTTCCGCTTCCGATGTGAGTCTCTTTTAATCGTGACTGGAGACAAAAAGGGCGCTCCTATACGGTCGCTAAATTGATATTGGAGGTCGTTGCAACCAAAAAACCGTTGACCTAATAAATTAATAAGAACTGATAGAATACAAGTTATGGCTCGACAACTGGTAATCATTTGTGCGGCCCTCAAGTTATTCGTTCTCAATGCTAAACAATTTTCGAAATTCCTCTTTATTCTATGGAGTACTGGTTGTTCCTTCCCAAATGTTATTCATGAGACGCGAAATCAATGAAACAATGGTACATATAATGCGCGGGTAGTACGCATATATGCTTCAAAGACGTCTAGTTCCATGAATAAATCGGTAATGGTGGTGAAGAAAAAAAGTTCTGTCGAAGACAGGCTGCCTCGAAACTCGTGATACATTTCGATTAAGTGGACCTAACAGAGCTTTTAAGTCGTCATATTTTTTACAGCCTGAGAAAAAAAAGAAGCTGTGAATACCGCTTCATCTAGTACAACCATCCTTTACTCTCTGCTTTACAAAATTAATCCTAATAACTAGCGGCCAAAGTAATTATTTTGTTCCACATTTAAAACAGCGAATACTTTTGTGCAAAACTTATCCTTAATGCTATTTGAATCATGCGCCCAGAAATGACACCACAAACAGTGCGAGAAGAGTATTAGGTTTCTATTAGCACACCACGTTAGGTGGAAGCAGTTTAGCGACCGTGTCACAATTTATGGAAAAAATTATTGTCATCATTATTGTTTACTTATCTATTTGCGAAAACGCCTCATTGTGAACATCATATTATGCGCGATGATGTTTATATTATTCGCGCTTCTATATCGCTTGAAGGGAGAATAACTTATGAGATGGTTTCCACGCCCAAATCGCATTTTGCTTATGAATCTGGATAATTACAGCGTTTTCGGCAACCGCACTTTAGTAAGTTGCGCATATATATGATAAAAACTTGAATTAGGCTAATGCTATATGGGCGTTTTCTAAATAAACTTGTTGTTTGCAGGGCCACAATATTCTATTTATGATGTGCATGCATATACGACGGAAGTATTTATACGACGGAAGTGGTTAAACCATATACGACGGAAGTGGTTAAAACCTTTTCGCAGAGCCTTTAACGCCTTAAATCCACCACTAAAATATTTTCCGTTAAAATAGCACACTATTGGGCTAGCTTATACGTTTTCACACCCGCTTCGTCTGTAGGAAGATAATTGTTATTAAACGAATGTGCTGAACAAACGCCTCCTGAATACATGTCTTTTTTGCCCTTAGCGTTCACAAATAAAATTCCCAACATTTACGTGAATTTTAAATGTGAAGCATTTCTTGGCATTGAGGTCCCACGTTCGATTCCACGCGCCGTAGTCGTTTTTCTGATTTTTTTCTTGCGTTTTCATATATATAGAGACGTATACATATAAGGTGCCTATAGAGACGTATGCATATAAGGAGACGTATACATATAAGGTGCGAAGCCTACGCCGCTGGCATCAGCGTAGGCATCGACGTTGACATGGGCGTCAGCGTCGATGCCTGCGCCGACGCCAGCGGCGAAATCCAGCCGAGAGTGTCCATACATTTGCTATCGCCGTAAAAGCACATGTGTGCATGATGGAATCGAGTTGTGCAAGCAGGGACAGTGCAATAAAAAACCAGACGAGAAATGAAAGCAGTGGCTGCTTGACCATGTTCGATGAGTCTTCCTTGCGTCTGCGAAGACGTCTTCTTGCGTTTCCTTGCGTACAGATCAACTACAGCTACCAAGCCCAAAAATTCATCTCTGTTCCAGATGTTGCGGCAGCACTGCAAGAGAGAGAGATGGAAAGCAAGAGTAAAGGATATGCATCGTCTACGCTCAGTGGTGGCATTCAAAGCCCATGATCGCATGTCTGCGTTGTGCAAACGGAGAGTGGTGTTAAGATGAAAAGAAATGTCGCGATATAGGTCAAGTGTGATGCGAGTAACTTAATGTCAACGAAGCCTGAGCCGCGTGGCATTGACGTCCAGTAGCATTTCGCGGAAGCCAATCGCATATGCCTCATTCTCTCAAAGAACGAAAGTGGTGGTCGACACTTGTCATATCGAAGCTCTCTTCTTCTGCATGCTGCAAGCTCTTATTGAAAGCTGCCCCACGTAATGTTTTTCATTCTTATTTTCCAGCACGTTTCGACAGTTTTCCAAAGTGTGGTTTCAGTAACTATTTTCTGTTGTTTCTTAAGAAAGGGGAGGACAGGGGAGTTCTGTAATGTAGTATTTGTGCGTTAGAGTCCGGAAAGAGCAAATACAATAATGCTCATTTCAGCTGTATTATGGCAGAAACAAACGCGCTTGAGGATATTGACTGAGTGCTCGGAAGCGGAAATTTTATCTTGCAGGTTTTTTACCACCAGTGAAAGTAGTTTCACAATAGCGTGCATAATAAATGCGAAGCATTTCCTAGCGAACTTCAGCGACTTTGAGGGTATCTATCTATCTATCTATCTATCTATCTATCTATCTATCTATCTATCTATCTATCTATCTATCTATCTATCTATCTATCTATCTATCTATCTATCTATCTATCTATCTATCTATCTATCTATCTATCTATCTATCTATCTATCTATCTATCTATCTATCTAGCCGCCAACGACTTTTATCTCTCCAGGCCGTTTCGATAGTGGTATCGATACCGAACTTGGTATGGCATAACATGACTGTATGAAAAACATATTTGGCTAGTAATAAGATGAAAATCATGACACGTAAGTCATGAATGTCATGATTTACATTTCATGGTCCTGCAGCTTTTGCAGTGGTTTCGTTCACATGGCATGTTGCAAAACCAGTATGGTATGGCATGATTGCATGTCGAACAGAAATGACAGACCCAAACATGAGAGTAAAGACCTGCGTGTCATGTAACAACATGGCACCATGCCACGTTCATAATGAGCTCATGGCCGTTTTGCTAGCTCCACATATACTAAATTTGGTATCACGTGACGAATGTACACTACAGATCCAAACATGATATCATGACATGGAAATCATGTACGGCATGATTTAATTCCAGCTCATGATGCTCTGCTGACTTTAAAGTGGCATACAAACCTTTCTCATTCGTGCATCGCATATCATATATTCCCACTGTTCGTGGGATCTGTCAATCTTTTTTTGATCGCGAAATACAAAAGTTGCTGTTTTATTTTTTACGTGGTGCTATTTCAGACAGGATGCAGCTCACACCATTAAGATATTCGTATTTTCTAAACGTTCTAATCAAATATGAGTGTTTGAGGGTTGTGGGGTCATGTGGGACGCTGGGGCGTGGGAGGTTCTAAATTTTTCTTCAACATTGTTTTACTCGACACGACTCGTATTTCTTTTCATTTATTTGTACTGACTTTGCATTTTTGAACGCACGAGAAAGTCTTACCTTTTTATGTATACCTCGAACACTAAGCGGCGTTTGCGTCAGCATGAGACGCTGATGGTGCGCGTCTGTTCCTTTCTATCGCTTTACGAGAGGCGCGCCCAATCAGAATACTACCCGTAACGCTAAATGTGCAGAATATCCAGCCCTGTATCTTATCTTTCAGTTCCAAGAAAAGTTGTCGCCGATTGTAGTTTTGTCATCAACGCGAACAGAGTTTACCGAAAGCGCATCTCTGCCTGGAATGGCTGTAATGTTTTGTACAAATATTTTAAATAGAATTACGCGTGATTGGATTGAGAAGAGTTAGCTGTGAGCCTCACTGTGTATAACATAAAATTTGTAGCTATCAGAATCATTGCTCAGCGTTTGCGGTAAAACTGTGACTTTTATAACTCAAATGCGCAGAACTTACAAA
This sequence comes from Rhipicephalus microplus, assembly GCF_043290135.1. NCBI lineage: Eukaryota > Metazoa > Arthropoda > Arachnida > Ixodida > Ixodidae > Rhipicephalus > Rhipicephalus microplus. The sequence continues at coordinate 133,861,202 of NC_134705.1, forward strand.
AACAAAAAAAAGCGCCGGAACTTCACAGAACGCGCAGCAAAGCCACTGCGAAAGCCGGAAGAACAGCCCTTTAGAGCCTATTTGAAACACTCTTGGGGTAACTGCTACACGTACACCTGCAGGGTACCCAACACCATGACAATCATACATTTTGTGTAGTGGGGAGGCATTCACTGTACCAACCTAAGTCATTCTTCAGAGAATCCGGGTACCCACTACACATTTGCAAGGAATTCTGTTGCAAGTTCTCCATGATGTAGCTGACGACGAATAATTATGGCTGAAGCTTTTCTAATAGATTCGGGCACTCGACAGCATGCTCGATTCATAATTTGCATTGTGTGGCACCTGGTTGTTCCTTGGCTCTTTTAAGCGCCTTAGTCACTCATATTAACACGACTCTGTTTTTGGTCATCAAATCTGCCTAAGGCCAGTTTGGAACGAATTGTTAAGCACTGGTGTGGCTCTGTGGTAAAATACTGGGCTGGCACGCCGGGGTTCCCGGTTCGAATCACATTGTGTCCTTGGTGTTTTTCCGGCAGTCTACCACTACGGCGCACGTAAGCCTTGTAGTGATCTCATAACAGCTTGCGCAGTAGAAAAAAAGACGGTCCACCCTGTACAGAAAAGCAGAATGTCCGACGAGGCTTGGCCATGACAGCATTCGCCACTTAGAAAACCGTCAACTGCCTTAATAAAGCTGTTTACTACTACTCCAGATGAATGAGAGGACATTAGTTCCATGAAATAGATAGGAGCCGGAACTACATTATACTTGTCACACGAAGCAATAAAAGGTCAAAAAACACCAAATTATTTTAAGAAGGCAGCTTATTACGGCTAATATGGGGCTTAATATGGAGTGACTGTTCGGCCTCTATAGACTGTAACTACACCCGCGAGCATAGAGGGGCTGCTTCTGCGCACTTGCACAGCTTCAAACGGCAGCTGAAACCGTGCAATTGTCTTGCGTTGCTGAAGAGCGGTAATAAGAAAGCAGTGGACGTGCCCGGACGTGGAAGGTGAGATACGTGTCTACATTCTTGAGTGCTCCGTATACTTCGTATTCCTGCTTCCTTTTTCTTTTTGAGTAGAATTTCTAAGGCTCGAACCGTATTGCATTTCCTCCTTTTTTCAGTTTGTTGCTTTTGTAGGGTGCACTAATGCTGACGTTGATATTGCATTCTCCACTGCGATCTCCAAAGTTGTGCTTTTTTCCGACGACCAGGGCCACCATCTCAAAAGTCGAAACACGTCAATCACTTTCTTTTGTACTCAACAAACTATCACACAGACGGTTGTCTCAACGAACTATCACCCAGACGTATACTTTTTTTGGAAGCGTATGATCAGATTTTTCTTGGCGTATCAAAAGGCATTTGTTAGCATACGATCACAAGTGGCCCTCTATTACAACAAATTGACAACTTAATAATATTTCACCGTTCTCACTTGGCTGTAACGTGTTGTGTTTTATACGAGTTGTGTTGTAAACCGCTTAAGTGGCCATAGTGCGTTTCCTGTCACGTGGCCATAGTGCGTTTTTCTATTGTTTACTGGCGCTGTTTCACGTTAGTGTATGTACATTTGCTCGACGTGAAGAAAAATGAAAGGAAACATTTGGTCCTGATCGCATAAACGTTTACAAAACGGGACGTAACAAATCAAATAAACAACTTCGTCCTTTGTGTGGGCCCCTTCTGTCAAGCTTTACAACAATTAAAAAACAACTTTCTCTTTTATACGAGAACTAAATCGTGTAGTTGATTTGTTGGAAGCCATTATCTTTTGTATCTCTGCTGAAAGAGAGCTCCATTCATGTTGACCGCAATTGCAAGCTGTAAAGAAAGAATAGAATCTCCAAATGAACTTCGATTAGGATAGTAAACAAGGCCGCCTGATACCGATGTATTATGAAATGCACCAAATTTTTATTTACAAACTGAGAAAGAAGTTGAGACAAGTGTCCACTGCCAAATAAACTTGTTAATCTGCAACAACAAAACATGCAAAACATTCCCGCAAAAATTGTGACCTTGTATAAGAAAGCCGCTCTAGGAACAGCTAATTTGTATATACTTCTGAACCCTACAAAACAAAGTGCTCTGCCACGTTTTTTTTTATTTGGGCATAACACACACAGGGTTTGCCCGCGAGGTAAGGCAAAAGGAAGACTTAAATCCCCTGACTAGGCCGTACCTCGCAGGGGAAGCAGAGACAGCGGATTCGAAAGTTGCAATTTCACTAGAACACAATAAGTCAACATGAACATATTCACTAGTACAATAAGAACATGATCGCTAATTACAGTAAGAACGTAATGACAGTAATGATATAGTAACAGCAAGAACTTAATCACTAAGCAACAAGAACATACTGCAGTGATCAGTAATGCTTACTTACAGTAACCCTTAGTACCAATGCTAATGCAGTAACCGAAGATATTAACATTTACACAACACATTCAATTCCAAAGCAAGAAACATGTTCATTATTGACTGTTTAAATTGATGAATTGTTTTACAACTTCTGGTTATTTTAACAATATTAGGATACATATTACATAAAGACATAGTTTCATTCTCAATGGTTTGCATACCATAATTTGTCCTGGCCTTCTTCATTACTAATAATGTGCGGCGTAAACTGTACCCTGTGTCTCAACAGAGGTACCGGTTTGAAAATGTCTCAAAGTTGCTGGAAACTTCTTTAAACAGCCGAATGCAAATCTTCGATCTGTAACAGTTTCTAATGTTAAGGATATTGTAGCGCATCATTAATTTAGAAGACCCAATGTATTGATTTGATGAGTTAAGCAAACGAACAGCTCGACGCTGTAGTACAGCTAGTTTTTCTATATCGGTTATGTTTTCGTTCCCCCATACTAATAAGCCATAGCTAAAATGCGAATGTACAAGTGAAAAGTACAGTTGTCTGACGAACTTGACAGGCAGATAGCGTCGGATTCGTCGTAGTAGACCAATAGAGCCTGCTACCTTGGTGCGGACCTTATTTATGTGCTCTGACCAGCTTAAATTTTTGTGAAATATAACACCTAGAAAAGAATGGCTTGTCACATGCTCTAGTTGCAATCCACAGTATAAAAGTTTTACATCGTAGGTCATTTCTTTATTCTTAGAAAAAAAACTGTAAACTTTGTTTTCTTCGCGTTTAGGTTAAGCTGATTTACAATTAGCCATTGGTGAAGTTCTTTTAACCAAGAATTTTCAGTAACTTCTAGTTCCTGAAGGTCAGCACCAGAAAAAAACACATTAGTGTCATCCACGTACCAGATGTACGCGGATGTCAGGTATCCAGAAAAAAAATGAATATTTTCCTTATCAGCAAACTGGATCAATTTGGAGTCTGAAAGATATCGTGCTGCACTTACAAAGTAGCCCCACATTGCCAGACAAGATGGAAGGTCAAAAGAAAGACGGAGGTTTCAAGCGATGAAACACTGGTGAAGAATAAATGCTTGCGAAGCCACTCTTTCGCCGTCTGAAGGGATAGAGGGCAACACTTTTACATGCCTCTAATGAAGCCTGTTCATGCTCGCTCTTCGTGAGAGGGCCAGTTGGCTTCCTGTGGAGCATGCTTGTGCACACCTTGCTCACTCTTCCCTTACTTAACAAGTGGAACAAGTGAAGGACATGCTTACAAGAGAACGAAGTCGGGGTGACAAATGTCTCGCCATTCTTGCACAGTAACACAAGAACACAGGGTCTCACGACGTTCTTTATCGTAGGCTAAGACGACCTATTATTCAATAAAGCCCTCACTCCTTACTCCTTCACCACTTCTTCTTGCTGAGTCACCAAGTTCTTTCCAATACTTTTGATTACGCAGTAGTCTTTTTTGGCGTAATCAGCATCTATTGGTTTTAATAAACTAGTTTTAATAAACCGTTAACGCGCTAGCTACTGCTAATTGCGTTTCAATACTTTCACTTCACTGTTAATTGCTTGTAAATACTTTCAAAGCTCGATTGCTTTGATTCGGCATATTTACTCTGACGTTCAGTTTCCTTCTCACATTATCACATTGTCGGTGCTGGTGCTGCTGCATACGCCGACGTTCACTTGTGCAGTAATAACGTTTTCGACCAGACTAGTTGGTGGAGATTTGTTGCAACTAGCACAATTTGCACTTCGATCCATAATAGCTTAGAGCACACTATGACACACGGACGAGAAGGAGGTATATAAAACGGTGTCTTTAAATGGAGGAGCGAAGGGGAAGTACTGGTGCGTGAATATCAATTTCCGCATAAATCTGTCACTGAATATTCGCCGTGGCAATGTTGTAATTTGATTGATATGCGACTTCGCCGTTAAATTGCTGAGAAAACACCTTTTCAAATAATCTGTTTGGTTTGTCTCAGTTCAGCACTTTTGGGAGTCACGCTTTTGTTTAAAAAAAGGCAATCAAAATGATGTAGCGCAGTAGGTCATTACAGCTTTGTGCATTGTTCTGTGTAAGCAGCCTATCTATATATGTGAGTAAATATAGGTTAAACGTAAGTTCGTTCGACTGCGTTATGTTGCTGGGGACATTTTGCACAGCTCACAACAACTCTTAGGTTTAACGAATTTCACACTATGCATAAACTTAAGCCATCTCCAAGTGATAAGATTGCAGATAATACAGGGAAAAGGCGGAAAAGAAACGCCGGAGTAAATACAGAAATAAAAGTACAGTGTCTGACGAAACAGGCTCCGCAAAGATGTAAAACTCATCTTTTATAACATTAACGATGTCATATTTTGATTTCCTCGCTGACGAATAAGTACCCTATAACTTCATTGGTATAAATTCTTGTTTACCAAGTTGCTCGAGAAGTTAACTAGCATACCTACTCAAGTGGTTCTCGGAAGCTTCGTAAACGCTACTCAAACGCATCATTCAAATATCGTGCATTTAGTGCAACAACAGTTCCTCAGTGACTTAGCGAAGCCCGTGGTGTGAAAAAAAAAATAGAGAAATATTGCAGTCAAAGCAACAACTAAATACATCCCAGACTGAAGTTTTTGTGGGACCACTAGATCGAAGCTGTGGTATTCGAGATTGCTCCTCGTCGGTCTCTATTGAGCGAATGAGGCGGCTTGGCAGCAAACGCGACAGGGAGCTGCAAAAACGCAGAATGCCAGTGCCCGCTACTTCTGCATCAATGAAGGCACCTTGTTTGGGAAGCATCGGCATCTATGAGTGCTCCCTATTGAAGCATCGAGCCGACGCATGAGGATGGCCTTTGATATTGTGCTAAATTCTTCGAAAAGTTCGTGGTAAGCACACTTTTCTACTTCCAATTTTACAAAAAATCTTGGAATCTTCAAACGTATTCAAGTGGTGCATTTAGGAATACTTAATTTGGTGGTTTTGTAGCCTATTCCTTGGTTGTCGTTGGGCGGTATTTATTTATTGACCTTAGAAATGAAAAAAGCGTAAGAACACGTCAAAAACAGATCGCGTATAGAGCATATAGAGGGCTTACCTTAAGTCAATGTATTTTTGGACGTACCTGCACGTCCTTTCAAAGAAACGTAGTTGAGATGATTGCCTGATAATGTATGCTCAATGTTTTCGGCAGTTTATCTGGATGAAGTTAAGATGATCGCGTATGCCTGGTTAGGTGACGTTCAATGTAACCGTGGTCAATAAAAGCACCAAAATATATTACATACAAACTTATTATGAAGACTTGTCAAATTGTTATAATAAGGAAACTGAAATGTAGAACGCAAGCCGCTGTGATTTTGGTAAAATACCCATTTATGTTATAGTTCGAACAATGTAGCGCTTGCATTCAAAATAATTACTCCTATTGAAGTATCAAAAAATGCGGCTAACAGCTTAGTTCTGTACTGTAGCTATGGTCACCGGTAACGCTTTTCTGAAATGAGCATCTAAAATTTTTAAAAATATATTGGTAGCATCAAAAACCTTCGCAGTATTCTCTGCACTATAGGATTCAAAATGACATGAAGGGCTGGAAACGAGAAATCTCAATAAAAGTGCACGATACGTCTAAAACATAAACAAGAAAAACACGCCGCAATATAATTGGAAACTTGACTAATTAGTGGGAAAACAACGGACAAGGTAGTCAGACAACAGACAGAATGGAGCGTGTAACTTCATCTTGAAGTTGAAGTTGAGGCTTCGTCCTGTTCTGCGTCTCTACCTATGCCATTTAAGCAGTAGGTCCGTGTACTTTGCTTGCTTTAAATCAACGTTGAATATTAAACATCTGATAACATTCTTCATGTTCAACCAACGTCTTTTTAGGTGAATGAAAACGGCGTAAAAAATTGGGTGCAAGAAAAATGATGACAGAAACGGCTGCACTGTCGTTTCTGTCTTCCTGGTTCTTGTGCTGCGTCTTTTGCTCTGTTTTTGCTCGGCTTTATTTTACAAAAAAAAAACACCCAGCTAAGGTGGATACCTTAACTATTTTAGAAAGACAATAGGAACAACAAAAGTCAAAATGAACATCAAAGTTCAAAACACGGCTCTTGTTATTTCTCGGGTAAAGCGCTGTGCTGCTTGCCAGACATGGTTGCTAATTGATTGCTAATATCTGAGAGAACTTGAAGACAATGTCAAGAAGAAAAGAGCTTAATGTATTTATGCGGAAAACTTCACTGCCACGTATTTCTGCAAACGCTTAAATTGAGGAGTTTTACATTTAGTGATCGCGGAAGGCAAGCCCATAAAAGTGACGCTCAGTTTCCCTATATGCGTTAGCAGCAAAACTGTATTGCTTTACGTATTTTCTCCGGCTATGTTTGTTAACGTTTGCAGTAGCTTATTTCAAACTTTGTACTATTTATTTTCAACAAAAATTTCTAATTAGTGAAATGTTATGCACAACGATTTTTTTTCTATCCGTCTTCCAATGTTGGGGGCACAGTTAGCATGATAATCTAGATGTAACGCTTTCAGCTGTTCTTTTGTTTTTTCGAGTTAAACTACAAAGTTGCTCATTGGGGCCCTTCGCAAAGGTTTACAATATGTGTATTTAGGCAGAATTAATGAATCATTTAGGGCTGCTCCTGTGAAAAAGAAATTATTCTTTGGACGTTATCTCCCTTACCAAGAGCTCCGTAAGACTGAAACTGGACCAGAGGATACTCTCATTTGTACCGCCTATAAGGCTGCCCTCGGCCTACCAATGGCCACATCACAGATCGGCTTTTTGCCTTGGGGATCTACAACACCTTCGAGCAGCTTAGGGTCGCGGTCCTCATCTCGCAGCGAGAAAGACTTAGCCTTTCACCCACGGGTAGGGAATATTACGTCGCTTAAGATATCCTGCACGGCCCCAATACAGTGACGAGGAACTAGTGCCCCTTTCCGCTCGTGTCCATGCTCAAATTCATATCGCTCCGATACCGAAAAACATGAATCTGTTGTACCATGAACAGCTTCACAACGCCAGCTCACCAGCTCACCTTCACGACGGCAGCTCACCAAACAGTTCAGAACGGACCCAGACAGGCTCTATGTGGAAGCAGCCTGCTGCGCTATCCATGTCTTTTCGCTGGCTGCTGTTGGTTCGGTACGCAGCCCGGGTTCATTCTACTGTGCGTCAGCTAAGACAAATTCTGTGGGCACGACGGAAGCCCTTGTGGTAGCACTCGCCATCAAAACTAAATACGTTACGGGACCACATTCTTGTATCCTCATAAACTCTCAAATAGCCTGTCGATATTTCACTAACGGTCAAGTACCTGCGTGCGCCGCCCGCCATTTAGGTGCAACACTAGACCAGGAACACTGCATCATATGGTGCCCTGGACATATAGTAGAAACGGGTAACGATAGGGCAGACAGTGCAGCTCGAGCTATCACTCACCGACCAACCGTCCCTCGTCCAGATACCCGTTTGCTACTCCAGGCTCCCCACACTTCTCGAGGTACAAGCGTCGACAACGACGCCGATACTCACCGCCCCATTCTCGGCTGAGTGTAAAAGAAGCACATGAGTGGCACCACCTACAGCCAAATATAAATCTGCACCTGCGTTTAAAACATGCGATGCACCCAACCACATACGTGGGTTCTTGCCCGTGGTGTGGAGGACAGCCAACACTTGCTCATAATAAATGAGAATGTAAGTTAAGGCCAGCCAAAATAATACGCCTCAGATTTCGGTGAAAAAGAAAAGTTGGCCGCGTATCTCCCTGTTAATCTGCAAATGTCTTCGAAAGATCATAGTCTTTCGTGTGAAGAGAGTGAACAAAACATTTATTTCATGTTCTGCGCAAGAAAAATAGCGAATGGTATTCTGGAGGCGCTGCGTTAGAGTGCCTCGAACGTGCAGCAGGTGGCGAACGAGCGCATTAAGTCGCATCACACGCGAGACATGAGTGTCATCTCACAGTTTTCTTGGAAAACGAAGCGCGTGGCTCTGAGACGGGTGTGCGCGCCCGTCTTAGAGGTAATAAGGTGTAGAACGCAATGCGACGGGTAGGTGCCACCACCGTGTCGTCTTGGAAATGCGTTGGAAACACTCGCGTTTTCGTGCAAGCGTTACATTGTCAGCGCTGCATGATAAAAGGTACGGTCCTTATAATTACTTATGTATGCCTTTTCTAGAAAAAAGACGCACATACAGAATATATACGTGTTGTTATTGAGCCCCAGATATGCGCAATAATTGCTTTTTTAATTGACAATCACACAAGTATTAACGCTGAACCTTGAGCAACATTGGTGGGTGCTGTGGATGGGGTCAGCCATTTGGGGCGTCGACTGGTGTCTTTCAGAGTACCCGGTACCGTTAAGGGTAGACAAACAGACAATTGTACAGATAGGCCAAAATGTTTGCGTTGAAGGTCCCCAAGAAAGACTATCGTCTTCAAAATTCCCGATGTAGCAGTGAGAGACCTTGCTCGCAAGCGAAGAAAAGGAGGCCGAAGTGGTTTTCCTGGACCAGGCGTGGCGGGCGGCTGAGGCCAGTGGAGCCCTAGGCTGGACTGGGGGCTCCACCCATCTGCTTCTATTCATTGATTCATTTTTTCCTCTGCAATAAATGTTTTTCCATTCTATTCTTTGGACCACCAAAGAAGAACTTGCTGCAATTAACAAGCAATTTCATTCAAATTATTTCGATAAATTTGTTTGCCATCCTTGTTTTATTTTAGTCTTATGTTCCTTCTCAAATTGCTAGTGTAGAACACAGGGGTCCATTACGTTTATTTGCAAAAACCTTCAAACGCTTCAGTGACTCTTCTTTTATGGTATGGCGCTATCCCATCCTACTGTATTTGAGGGCATAACCATCCTAAGATATTAACGCAGTATTGTTAATATTCGTGAGAGAAAAATTTAGAAAGAAGCAAATAAAATAAAGAATAAAAATGATTCATCACATTGAAAATCGAAGCCGGCTGCGGCAAGCAGGTGTCCTACCACAAAGCCACGATGTTGCGTGTAACTGCTTTGGAAAAAACACACTACAGAAATGCCCTAGAGTGGAAGGAGTCTTCTTAACGCATTTTGTTCGGCAAGTGTCACGACGAAAACAAGCCCATTCGGCGATTTGTAGGCGTATTTGGAGGTCATCAAACTACGTTAAAAAAGACCTGGATAGCACAACCATTGCCACTTAAAGCACACAGGAACTCTCAAACAGCTGTAAAACTAAACAGCTATGTCCATCTAGCCGAAAGCATATCATGCCTTTTCAGGGGCGTTGATCATGCAAACAGCAAATTGTAGATAATTTGCTGCCATCTGTGAGGCATTGTTAGACTCTTTACGGCCTCCGAGATGGCGAGCACCCGGCGTGTGTCATGAACGACATGGGACTCTTGCTTTAGATCACAAACCTGTACGTACCAGTCGCGCGTGCACGCTGGTACAATCTATATACTGTGTGTGTGTGTGATAGAGAGAGAGGGAGAGAAGGAGAGACAGAGAGAGAAAGGAAACAAATTAACGAGTATACACTTAGCGTTTGAAGGGTGCACTAGTGACCGAATTTCGCTATCGCGTTCAACTCTTAAGGTGAAGCTTGAGAGTCCCCCAATTTTTGTATAACCCTACCTTACCACTTAATAGTGTCTGTTCAGCAGTTCACTGAAGAAACTTAGTGGAATGAATATACAAAATAAGCTATATTCAATAAAGTGTGTTTTTGAGGGCGTTTAGGAGAGCAAATCAATGATTTTCACACCAAAACGGGATAAAAATGCAATCAAAATCATCGAAACGCTGTTGAAAATATGAGCTTTCAAACACTATCATTATAGTTATGCAAAATCATGAAATTTTATGAATTACCGAGTTTGTGTGTACAAACTTTGGCTATATTCTTGCTTGTGTGTTTCTCTTCGTGATCCTTGGGAATAGAATGGAATGAAAAAACTTTATTTGATGAAAAAACTTTATTTCATCCCCGGGAAAAATTTTTGTTTTTCATAAGCACTCTTATAAATATTTTATAAAAGAATTGGAGGCGTTGTATTAGTCCAGAATTGTTCACTAAATTTTGCGTCTTTATTCTGTCTGAGATATCGCATGCTGTTCGTGTCACGCTTGCAGTATAATCGTTCGTCCAGCTCCCGTGGCGTTTATTTATTCTTTTCAATTCAGTATATTGATCGCTTGAAATTCTTAAACTTCATGACAAAATTGTAACAACCAGGTGCTTTTTCATCACCTGTGTACTCGACAGAAAATGTGACACGACACCTTTTAATCTAGCCAAAATCACTTAGGTAACCTTTAGAAACGATTGACAGTGTCAGCCTTCTTTTTAAACATCGCCTTGCGTTAAATGGCCGTATCAGGTTTTTTGTGAACATACAAAGAAAGTGTAGTCCGAGAATTCAGATTTATTTTACTGTACGCCATTGCTTCCACCCATAAACCGTAGACGATCGGAGTATAATAGACGGGTAAACGAAACTCGTGTGACAGGGGCACATCAAATTAGCACTTGCCAGCGCCACTCTTTGTGCAGGAGCATGAATCCCCCTTAGAGGCGGTCCTATTTGACCAATCAAAAAGATGCATTCGCCTACTACGCTGTTCCGCACAATTGGTTGTCGCTGGCCGCGTTGCTTGTTCTGCCTATGCAGGGAACAGGAAACGGTTCACTTTGAGATAGAGTTGCTTGCGACAGACTGGCCGACCCAGAGACCTTTAAGTGGCATTGTAATTGTAGGACTTCTGTGCACCCCGACATACGTTTTAGCGACATTGTAATTGTAACCCTTCCGCGCAGGAGTCATGCAGAGACCTTTCAGTGGATTTGTAGTTATAGGTATTCGAAGCACAATAGAGCAGTCAGCATACAACGCCCCGGAAGAGTCTTTTAGAACGGAGCTTCGTGTTACGGCCTGACCGAACGGGGAAGACAAAAAAGCGAAGAACAAATCAATCGTTGCTTGTCTTGTGAGTACCTTTTCGCAGAACGGTGGCAACAGAAGAAGGGCACGTTGGCTGCAGATTACCTTGCACAAAATTTATATGCGCCCTTCAGCAGTTACCCTCTCATATTGTGACGTCAACTATCACCGTGTTCTTGAGCCAGCTGACGATAACCTTCCGCTTTCATTTTCTTAATTGCCCAACTAGAGTTCAACTAGACACAAGTGACGTTACTGTTGTGTAATGTATGTCTTCTTGCGTCACTTTCGTAAACGTCTGGTTTTCAGTACAGGGATCAGCATGAAAGCAGTCTTCTCGAACACATAAAATAAGTTATATCTAGAGCGGCCAAAAAAATGAGCCACTGTTGGACGCTGCTGAAAATTGTTATGGGTCACTTACTACTGATCTCTCCTTCAACATTAAAAAAAGCATTGCACACATTCTCATACTGGTAATTCGCAACTGTTGTATCACTCCCACAAACTCTAGCCATTTTCTTGTGTGAGCCTATAGTGGGCATACACCTGTTGAACAAAGCTAAAAAAATGTTTTTTTTTTCAACCACTCTAAGACCAGTACATGGAAACACTAATTTATATTTTGTTTGCCAGACACAAAATATAGTACGTGAGACTCTTGAGACATGAAAACCTCAAATGACAGCGCATTTCAAATATTCCCAAACAAAGAGCATCCCGGGCAGAATCTGCAGATCCCATGCAACGTATTTATGGCAGGAGCTTGTGTCAACCAATCAGTAACATGATGCAGCAGCGTGTTTTGAGGGAGATGGAGCGCGAGCATGATACGTCATGAACCATTTTGTGAAGCGTCGAATCACTCGATGTCACGCGTTGAGTGGCCAGAGGCCGACAGCGTCAGAGTCGGGTGCTTCTTTTCATACACACGGCTGGTCTATAGCTTTGTGGCGCTGCATGAAATCAGGGAAATTATGTGTTGTCTTTTAACAGCTTCCGTTGTCAGGGCTGCAAATCTCTACTTCGACCTTATGGAAACGAGTGTACAAAGAAGTTCAGGGGTGGTAAATTCGTGCACAACTCTGACCTCATTCGCAACGCAGAAAGAACGCTGACGCAAGGACACCATAATGAAGACAATTTATTATTTTTGGAGACCGTTTTCGAATCACATGCTCTAAAACGGCGGAGTTGAAGGATATTTCCACGTGTTTGTTTTGGTCAGTATCATCCACATCGATCAATGGGAGCTTTTTGATGTCAAATCTATCTTTGTAAACAGCTTGCACTGGTTTCAATTTTAAAGATACATATTTGTATACTTACCGTTTCTTATGAGTGATAAAGCTGCGCTTCGCGAGAAACACTTAATCGCCGGTAATCTTTAATTACCAAGGCAACTTAAGGGTACGTGTGCGATATTTCAGATCTTTGTTTTAAATATACTAGGTGTTTTATGTTTTAAATTTACACGGAGTTTTAAAAAGCGTGTCTGAGTACTAAAAATACATGGTTGACCCCTCCGTCATGGGCATCGTTACAACGTGTGCTTACACAAACAGTTGAGTGTTTACTCTAAAGTTTTTGTCGTTGAGCTGGGGGAAAATTATTTCGGTAGTCAAGTTGCGACATAACACCTAGTTTAAATATTAAAAAAAAGTATCTGAATAGTACAGTGGCAGCTCTTGATGGTTCATTTACTATCATTTCATATATCGAAGTAACAGTCTGAATTCAGTTATCAGCTCACGTGTTAGTGCAATGGTGCTCATGTTTGCCAGAAAAACTCTTTTGCCAGAAAAATTTTAAGGCAACGCAGATTAGGCAGTATCATCGCAAAAAGGACTCCGTACATCACAAGAGTTTTAGACGGATGAATTGCTTACTGCGACTCTCTTTTCAATGAATTCCAAAATATTTTTGGCATAACGCCAGAACACTTTGCAATTTTTTCACGCCTCTGAGAATAATCAGGGAACACTATAATTTATTCATATATTGAACTTCATATTTACCCGTGCTGGCTTTTAATATGCTCCCAGCCTTCTGTTAAAAAAAAGCAAGAAAAGTGATACGAAAAGAAACAGAACGCAATCGCTGAGCCAGCAGCCCGATTATGAGCACCCAGTCTCCTACAGTTGCAGCAAGCGTGCTGCGGGGCTTTATTCTTTATGATCTCTTCAGACTTCTTTGGTATGAAGAGCGAAACTAAATTGAACCGATGTCCTAAATCTCATTTTCGGCTACGTTTCCGAAATAATATGGCAAAACGAAAGGAGTCAGGAACTTCAGTTTCTTCAAGAATCATTTCTTCGATATGTTCAGCTCGCTTCGTAGGGTTTTTACATTAGTGTGAGCGAGAAAGCGTGTTCTGTACTTTTTTCTGGGTGAAGCAGATCTCGCAATAAAAGCCTATTATAGCGATACGCCTGGAGGAAAGACCCTCTCTGCTTTTCCGCAGATAAAAGCTCCTATCTCTGCGTCTTGTGTATTGCATACTTATACTCAAGCTTCTTTACTTTTCCAACTTTTTTTGCCAAAAAGTTTTCAAGGACACGTGCGGCTTCCTGTGGGGTGGTTTATTACGTCGTGCAGAGATCTTAGAGCTGAGAGGCTCATTGGAAGAAAAATGTGCCGTACTATTTCTTTATTATAAAACAATGAGATTTACGTATCTTGAGTAATTGAACACCAGCGCTATACTTACTGAAGAGGAGAATAATCATAAAGAGGCACTGTGTTTTTTAAAGACGATAGTCTTTTTTGAGGACCTTCGATGCAAAAATTTTACTCTGTCTGTTTGTACATTTCTCTGTTTGTCTATTCTAATAACACAGGGTACTTGTAACAGCCAACCCCATTCGTAGCTGCCGCCAATGTTGCTCAAGTTTTAGCCTTCATACTTGTGCAATTCTTAATTAAAAAACAATTAGTATGCATGTCTGGGGCACCATTACAACGCCTATATATTCTGCATGTGCGTACTTTACTAGAAAAAGCATACATAGGTAATTTTAAGGACCACAGCACTTATCACGAGTCGCTGACCATGGAACGCTTGGACGAAAAGGCGAGTGTTTCCAACGCTTTGCTAAAGCAAGATGGTGGTGGCACTGGCTGCTGTAGCGCTGGCATTACTGGACACGAAACGCACCACGGTGTACACCGATTCCCGAGCGGCCGTTAGGGCGTTCGCATCGGGATTGATAGCCACAGAGGCAGCCAGAATTCTCCACAGCAAACCCCCCTCAGACGTTATTCATCACATAGTCTGGTTTCCCGCTCACATGGGACCAGACGTACTGCCGGGTCACCTGAACCCAAACGAGATAGCCCACGACTGTGCGCGAGGTTTCACAAGCCGCGACGGGGTGGTCTCTCGGGTGGGTTCGGGAGAGCTCGTCCACAGTGATCCTCTCGTTACTTTTCACGAGATAACATCTCATTACAGAGGAGAGCGACAGGCTTTTCCCTTTCCCCATCATAAGCTCCACAGATCACAAGCAAGCACGCTCCGCATGCTCCAGACGGGGTCTTACCCCTCTAGGGGCTTTCTGAGCATGCTTCATCCGGATATTGATCCACTTTGCCCAGATTGTGGTGAATTTTGCTCTTTGAGTCACATGCTCTGGCAGTGCCCTGCGTTACAGGATTTTAAAACAGAAGAAGACTGGACGACGGCAATCACAGACCCCAGACAAGACGTCCAGCTTCAGGCTGTCCAGAGGGCCCGTGAACGAGCGGAGAGGCATGGCCTCTCTGTTCCGACATGGGACTAGCCAACGGCTGGGTGGGGACCTACATAGTTGGCCCGCTGCCTTGCCTCTCAGGACCAAATAAAGTTGTTTGTCCTGTGGTGGCACCTACCCGTCGCCTTGCGTTCTGCACCTTATCACCTCTGAGACGGGCCAGCACACCCGTCTCAGAGCAAAGTGCTTCGTTTTCCAAGAAAACTGCCAGGTGGCACTCATGTCTCACGTGTGACATAACGATGTGCTCGTTCGCCTTCACTATAACGCAGCGCCTCCCGAATACCATTCACCAATTTTCGTGCGCAGAACATCAAACAACTGTTTTGTTCATTCTTGCCGCACGCAATACTATTGTCTTTCGACGACGTTCGCAGATTAACATGCAGAAACTGGGCCAATTTTTAGGAGTGAAGATTTAGCTTTCAAGTTTTGATCTTGTGCCATGGAAGAACATTTACCTTTTATGCTTGCTTCTGGCAACTCGGAATGCATAAAGCTGTAGGTCAACTTGCCTTAACGCAATGGCCTTTTGTTACTTTCTCAGCAGCGTGCCCCACTTGGAAGATAAACTGCAAGCTCCTAACGAGAACGCAAGAAATAAAACAATTGTAGGAGTGCGTTTGTAATAAACTATCCACTGTGACCAGTTGTGATTCGGCAGCATGCTTTTGCAATATGCTTCAGAAAGCTGCTTAAGGAGTTGGTTAATTATTGAATAGCAATTAAATAGGGCCTCTAACTTTTATTCGAACAGCTTATGTACGAAAATGGCTTCACTGCCTGAGTAGTATACTTGCTAGACAACTTCAGTTTATTTTGTTCATTGAACGACTAACGTCGTAACGTTTGAAGACGTTTTTACGTGGAAGAGTTTCCCATCAGATAGATTAACTGCTGTTGAAGCAGAAAAGAAATAAACGAGCTCAGGTGAAGACAGAAGTCGAAACGATTACTGGCTGGCGATTTAGTTCCTTGGCTGATTGATAGTTGTCTTTACAATTTGGCGCCGAAATTTCTCGCATGGCCACGCCTCCTTCACTGCACGACTCGAGGATATCTTCTAGCGCTTCGCTCTGTGGGCGGCGGCCATTGAAAGACGATAATTAGTGATCGGCGTGGATCAGTCTTTTACGTCTAATCCAATGAATCGCCTCAAGATCCAGGGATCAACTCGACCAGCCTAGAATACGAATCTTCTACCGAAATAACAGGATCTACTGACAGATTGTACTGCGGACAAGCCTCAACTGATTGGTATTTCTGATGTAGTGAAGCCTTGGGACAAAAAAAATGACTTGCACCTTTGAGCGCCATCTGACGGGTCATCGCCAAAAAGTACGCCGCTCGCGCTGGAAGTCCATGCTTGGCTGTGACATCGTGCCGGCTAGCAACAGTGACCTCTCGAAGATTAATAATCTGTTCGAAGAGCACCCACCTGACGAGGAGCTGAAAGCGGAGTACACAGCGCAGGTGTAGTATAACGACCAAGCTATCAGCATTTCCGCCGAGATTCGATGCAGACTAGCAAGCATGAAGCGCTGGGATTATACAGTGGTGACTGCTTCTCAGAACGCAATCACATCAACTCTGGATGCTCCGACCAGAATTGGTCTAAGACTGCCGGACCTTCGCCTGTCAACATTTAGAGGTGACATTCATCAGTAGTCAGCTTTCTGGGAGCCGTCCAAGTGAACTGTTCATCTCAAGAACGTTCAATCAATGTCGAAGAAATTTTTTTTCTTTCTATGGCATTCTATTGCCGGTGAAGTGGCAGCACAGATATTCAGGATTGTGACTCACGAACGCTTTTGCGCAGACGTCATATAGTTACTGAAAGAATGCTTTTGAGATCGGAAAGTAACAGAGAAGCACCACCTGTCAACACTTCGCAATCTTCCGCCCGGGAAGTTAGGAAGTGAAATTGAAGTCTTCAGGTGACTTTAAGATACTGTATAGCTAACCATTCTATGTCTTCCAAGACTAAACCTACTAATGGTAACCTTTTTTGTGATGCTAATCTATATTTTGCAAGAGGCTTTCCCATACGAGATTGTGTTAGCATACACTAATAAAGTGAAGCCAGACGCTGAAAGACTGAGTCGCCTCGTCTCCAGCACTGGCCAACGCCACCCCGGATGCAGAGTTGAAGAAACTGCTTACCTCTACACGTATTGAACTAATGAGATCTGGGAGCCATGTAAGCGAATCGCGAAATGACCAGTGGATGAAAGTGCAGTGAGCACGCAAGGCAGCCGCACCAGAAACACATCTGCGCCACACAGCACGGCTTACAACGGCAGCGAATGTTTTTTTTCTACACATCAAAGATGCATGACACACGCACTTGCGTTGTCAACATATACATACCTTCTAAGATAAAAATTCTGACTGAGAACAACCGCTTCTGCAAATGCGCATCTCGTGGTTATCAGGCACGGTCTTGCCAGATCGAACGCACCTGTACAGAAGTGTTACGGGAAGCACGCTGCAGGTATGTGCGTGCCTCTCTACAGAAAGGAAATAGCAGTTCAAAATTTCATCAACAAATGCTTCCAGTAGCACACGAGGTAGGGTCTCCTCGCAATCGGTTATACTGTGCAACAAAGTTTTTTCCAACAGTTGCGAGAGAAATGGAAGTGTACTAGCAGTCCTTTCACGCCTTCGTCATTAAAAATAGCAGTTAAAGGTAGGTCCGAGTGTCGCTCTCTTGAGGTATAGTTAACAATGCTTCGTTACCGAAGATCTCACCTGGATATTATTTACAGGTACTGGAAGATGTCAAGAAGAATGATGTCAGGACCCCATCAACACCGACTAGCAAAGTGGCTGACTTTTCTTGTTGGTGGTGCACACTTAAGGTTAACAACATTAAAATAACACGCCCCGCCGCGGTGGTCTAGTGGCTAAGGTACTCGGCTGCTGACCCGCAGGGCGCGGGTTCGAATCCCGGCTGCGGCGGCTGCATTTCCGATGGAGGCGGAAATGTTGTAGGCCCGTGTGCTCAGATTTGGGTGCACGTTAAAGAACCTCAGGTGGTCTAAATTTCCGGAGCCCTCCACTACGGCGTCTCTCATAATCATATAGTGGTTTTGGGACGTTAAACCCCAAATATCAATCAATCAATGAAAATAACACACGGCGGACAGGAAAACGATTGAAGAAGCGCCCAAACCGGGTCACATATTCACAAGTGCGCATGACAGAAAAAAACGAGTGCACACGTGGCAATGAGTTTCGTTTGCGGCCACAGCGGTAGCGTTTGCTTACGTTTAGCTGGCTCTCCCAGCGTTCGGTTTTGCAAGTTTTCTCAGGACTCCCATACACGTGACCACGACGTCATGGTTCCTGCACCGTCGGCAACTAGTTCGCTCACGCCTTGGCTAGCCAGAAGTGCGGAAATCAAAGATCACCACCAGAAAGTGGTGCCGACACAACAAAAAAATGAAAAGTATACACTGCTTTCGTCATTGCTATTTTCAAGACCACTTGAACGGGTTCTTATGTCATCGGTTGTCTTTTCAACCCCATCACTGATGCCCACGTTGTTGCAGGTCATATTGACCACGAACGTATAGTACTAAAGATTTTTATGCTGCCTTTAACTTTCACTCGCGACTACGAGGCTGAATCAAAACAGCGTTTATTTATAGATAATAATTATGTCGCGCAGGCATCAAGAAACAATTTGCAATATGCGAACTTTGCAAAGCTGTGTTGTTATTATGCAATTTCCTTCTCAGGGGCTCGTCATATTGTAGTTTTAATGCACACGCATTCTTCACGAGAGTGGGCAGTTATATTTTTTGTAACATTCAGTTTTATTGGTTTGTAGCTTTTAAATTGAACAGTAAATGTTTATTGCATTATAAAACACGCTTGTACTAGTTTATGCCTTTCTAATCAGAGTCTTTTTCGAAGGGCAGTATTTATCGCAGGAATATATAAAACAAAATCGTGCATAACAACCAGTTTTTATCGTCTGTGGCGTTCTCAATTAATAAATCAAGCTTAGGTATTTTTTGCGTAATACAACATCAATGTAGTTACCGCTTCTACTATTTGCGTACCTTCCTATGCATCTATGTAAAAAATTCAGCTTCTGTGTACATTTTCATAAAGCTTTAAGAAATCAAAATTCTGTGTTCTAGATCAAGTGAAAAACAAAACTGTGTGTATTTTTCGTAGCAACAAAGCTGAATAATTCTTCCTTAACTGCACTAAAGAACAACTCTAAAGATGCAGGTTAATAAGTCTTTTTATTGCTACCAGAGGATAACAAACTGACTGAAAAAAAAGATAGTGTCCTAAGGTACTGTTATTAAAATAAAGTGTACTTTGATACACTAAGCTTAAAGTGCCGTGCATGAAATGTTATATTTTCAGGACAGCGAGAATGCACACGAAATCTCCTATGTATTTAATCACAGTAAAAAAGGGAAACAAAAGGACAACAGGAGCCACTAACGCAGTAATTATGTTTTGTCTTGTTGCTTAATAAAAAGAACACGTAAATATCTCCCTGTTTTCCGCAATTCTACCCAACAAGTTTAATTATCAAGGTACATCATCAACTATCTCTTACACACATGACCTTAGAAAATTGAGAGTACAAAGAAATGTCTTTGTTCACAACGGCCTTCTTCCGGAGGGTAAAAGTCTATAGAGTTATTGGTCATGAATCTGTACTTCTTGTGTTTTCCTTGCTTCGAACAGGCAAAAATCAAAGCATGAAAACAAAAGCGAAAAGCAACATCAAAAAAAATTTTTCGAGCTCGCACATGGTACGTGCGCACAGAATGAATGAACTGTAAAGTTTTCACATTACTTCGACGTCAGTGGCGACGAGCAGCAAGAAGAAAGAAACAGCGGTAAGACACTGACGAAGTACGTCACCAACAGTTCTCTGGTGAATGTATCGCACTCCGGGGACTTAAAGGTTCGTGTTTAGAGGTCAAAAAGAGAAATGTCGATCCAACAAACTTGACGAAAATCTACTGGCACTTGCCTTTTTTTTATTTACTGGGCCGTTTGTAGCCAACACTCACGTCATTTTGTAGCTTGGCGCTGTTTTTGAAGAAAAACCATTTGTCGCGAAACAACTCCCCAGATGAAGGAGCCGTATATCAAGGCCGTAGTTCAGGCGGTGAAAACAGATAGTGGTGGCACGGATAGGGAGCGTGGGACAGGCACAAATCACAGCAATTTATCTAATTTTTCCGCATTAGTTGTGTGCAGTTCATTGGATTGTATATAAGTATTCTTATATGAGCGACCTTCAGTAGTTCGTTGCATCCGCATTGTGCATCTCAATGTCTAAAAGCTAGAAAATGGCAGACTTAGGGACAACTTTTCAAGGCCAGCTGAAATCAATGAAAAATGCGTTTTGTGCAGTGCATTCTTAGAAAAGAAAAGGCAATACGTGAGACAACCTTATTGCTTAAGACCGGATAAGGTCGAAAAAGTCAGCTTCCATATTGTGCATCTTAAATAATAAAGGAAACACAAAACAAGAGGCTGTCAATTAGACTTAGACTTATAAAGTGCCACAGTTGAACAAATTATAATATGCTGGATGTGAACATTTTGACAAAATCTGACTGGCTGGCACGAAACCTTTAAGTGGCTCCAGCGAAAGTTTCTGAACGGGGCGACGATTCTGAACCAATTGGGTCTCATTGTTTCTTGTAACCTCTCTTACAGTTCTCATTTTGGTTGCGTTGGATGCTCTTGCATCTCTACTTTGGACACAGCTTCCTGTGCGAGCCGTAAGTTTGTAGGTGGTGTTCTGAACGTGCAGGGAATCAAGAGGAAGCATTGTGCAAAGATACTATAAAAGAACGCTGTCGAAATTGAATATATGGTCGTGATTTCTACAGTGCTCGGTAGAAAATCTGTCCACGACTTCGTTTCTTCAGTAACAAAAGCTTGTACGCTGTATATACACGAATGTCAAAAGAGCATGTGAGAGGTATGGTTACTTGTCGTTACTAAAGTGTATGTTATCTATTGTTCATCTCTTTCACTAACATAGACGAACACCAACACGCGCGGAGTGACCTAAAAACTATGGCGGAAGAGTGAATAAAAAAAAGAACTTCTAGTCGTCGCGTGATGGTGATTAAAATTCCATGACAGAAACAGCACCTGCAGTCTAGTTTTGAATTGTTTGCTGCGAACTCGATACTAGAATCAGCCCACCCAAGTTTAATGGCTACGTTCACTGCCTAACACTTCTCTAAAATCTGCGCTAATCAAAAATGAGGGAATGAAAATGCCTTTTCTCTCCCTTTTATTTCTTAAATATCGGAAAAGACCACTTAGGGCATCGTGAGTCCTTACGCTGAAGTCATAAGCTAAATTGATACATTTACTGAATTTTCTTTTTGCGTAGTGGGAAAAACGCTCCACCATAACACTTTTTAAGCTTGCCGTTATTAACATCAGAATCTACGCTAGCTTTCATGGGAATCAGCTGTTAGTTTCCTTTACATGCGTTAATCATTTTTTATAATGCCACGTCCCTTTCCTCAACTTTTGTTATCAGCCCGTTACACTACGTTCAGCGAAATCCGCGCCTACGATGTCCGAGAAGCTTCGAGGCTTTAGTAGATCGTTTTCATAAATTACGGCCACTTCGGGAACGTCACGAATTATTCGGGAACCTACATCGCCACTTGCTGTAACGCTAGAGTATTTGATGGCAAGGGTATAATTGCCGACACGATACATCGTGAACGTATTTACAGTGCAACTCCAGAAAATACAGACAGGGAAGAAGCAAAAGAGAAAGAAAAGACGGCGCTGACTCACAAGTGTTGTTTATTAGATAAAAACGGGTCGAAATGTATGTATATAGGTACTGGCAGCTTAAGTATGGCAGAACAAGAGAACAAGAGGTGCACCGAGGTAGCCTTGTCACACGTATGGCGATAATCAAGACTGGCCTAAATACCTTAATTCTTTTTCATGCAGTTAGACGGATGGTTCACTAATGCCCTTGCTACCCTTGATCTTAAAAGGATATGCCTCAGTGGTTTCCCTTGTTAGTTGGTTAAGATGCTTGAAGATGATGGTGGTTCTCTCAAAAATGGGACGACAACCGCATGACCTGCAATGTTCCGGTAGATGAAGTTGTGCGACCCCTTGAACAGATAACTCATGCTTTCAGCCGAACATTCACACATCGTTTCGTTTGTCCCACGTACTCCCTACCACCCGATAATAGAGGTAAATACAGTTTTTTTTACGCATGCGATGTACTTGTTCTTATGATTAACAGCGCATCTCCCTTTGGCTTGTTTGTTCCTCAGCGCATTATGAATTATCGGGCAATTGCGACCTAGCTAATTTTGGCGGAAAAAAGAACGTCGATGGCATACCCTGAATTTACGTTTTTCAGCCCATGCGCCAATTGGTGTACACAAGAAAAAACAGCGCTTTTTCTTTTTTCAGCACATTTTCATTGACCTCCTCTGTATTTCACGAGCTTAACGCTCCGAACGATCGACTCACACACAGAAGAAATCCCCTTGTCGGGATACCCGGCACCCACTAAGCGTTTTACCTGTTTATGAAAAGCAGTATTCGACACATGCACACAGGATTTCCTGAGTGACACATTTAGGATTCTCTTTGCAGTCGCTCTCTTCACAATCTTAGAATGGCCACACTTGTAGTTTAAGATAGGCTTCACTGATCATAAGTCTTATTTCCAGCACACATAATTTCTACCAAAGGTTAGGTTTAGGTCCAGAAACTGTAGCTAGTAATTCGTACAGACCTCATGAGTGAAGGCGAGACCTATACCTTGCTGGCTAAACAACTTGAAAATGTGATCAATGTCCTTATAGTGAATGTCATTGTGGGAAAAAAATACAAAATTGTCGTCATAACGAAAAACGGCACTGCAGCACTTACTAAGGTGACCCTCCAGCTGCCTGTCAATGTAGCCTAAAACAATGTCACTAATGATAGGGGCCACGCACTACCCTACGCAGACACCGAACTTTTAAACATAAAGAGCCCCCACCACGACACAAACTTACTCTCCAGGTAAAGCAACAAAAGTTGAAGAAATGATTCTAAAAAAATACCGCAACCGTCGATGAATAATTCTTCATCGTTGTCAAACACAATGCAGGCTTTTACGCATTTCATAACCTAGCAATGCGGAAGGAAATAATATAAATTTTCCACGTCGACGCTGAAGGCATTACGTAAGCTCATCGAGTTATTTTTCAGGTACTCGCACACAAAATCAGAATTCGGTATGCGGAAAGGGTCAAAAATATTCAGGAGTGCTAGGTTCCTTTGCAGAAAACGCGAAACATCTAACTGCCAGCTACCTTTTTCCGAGACTATAGCCCGGAAAGGCATGTCTCTCTTGTGCGATTTCATCGTAAAGAAAACCTCTAACTCCAGGTTTTTCGTCCTCTTTACGCTGGCTGCCAAAGTTGCACATTCATTCCTTCTAACAGAGAAAGTGATCGGTGTTTTATTTCTGTGGCCTTAACACTGACACGCCTGAAAATTTTCTTAGATGCTGCCTCACTCTTCTGTGAATAGGCTTCAGAATTCATAACGGCAAAGTATCTTTCTTTGTCGGCTACTAGTACATGCAGTTTGTTTTCATAACGAAAATCAACTAGCGGCCTTAGCGAGTCCGTGCCGCCCCGTGCCTTTCCCGTTCTGGCAATGGTATCAACACAGTCCGAAACACCTCCTGAACGTTCATCCTCTTTGGCACACTTTGAGATCGCCCTCGCCGTGGCTACCTTTTCAAAGGGATTCAGGCGAGGTTCGAAGCAGTACTTCAGGCAAAGTTTCAGCGCCATCTAGTGTTCCTCCTGTATAAGCGTTGCACTAGGTTTAAGTACATGGCCTTGAACCAGGTTTCCTTTCTTCTTCACCAAAAGCGTCGGACGTACAATGCGCCAGAGAAACTCGCTGGTGAATTCGACCGTGTTGCACGACTGTCTGTACCAGCGTAAACGCAGGTAGTGATCCAGATGACTCGAGCAGCAATATGAAGTAGGACCTTAAGCATCCTAACTTGTCGCCACCATTCAGACTTGAGAATATTGCAGATCCTTCGCCAATGTCTATCCGAAGGTTTCAGCCAACCACACAACAACTGCACCTTGGCTGGGAAAATTCTCTGTCCTTAGTAGGGAGTACGTGGGACAAACGAAATGATGTGTGAATGTTCGTTTAAGGAAGCACGAGTTATCTCTTCAAGGGGTCGCACAACTTCATCTACCGGAACATTGCAGGTCATACGGTTGTCGTCCCATTTTTCAGATAACCGGCATCATCTTCAACCATCCTAAATAACAAGAGAAATGACTGAGGCATTTCATATTAAGATTAGGGGTAGCAAGTGCATTAGTGAACCGTCCGTCACACTGCACGAAAAGAATTAAGGTATTTAGGTCAATCTTGATTATCGCCATAAGTGTGACAATGCTACCTCGGTGCACCTCTTGTTCCGCGCATGTCGGGATGTAAGCTGCCAGTACCTATATATATACATTTCACCCCGTTTTTATCAATAAACAACAGCTGTGAGTAAGCGCCGTCTTTTCTTTCTCTTTTGCTTCTTACCTGTCTGTGTTTTCTGGTGTTGCGTTCTAAATAAGTTCACGATGGATTCTAACTAACTGGCCGAACTTATCGTCTTACTGCCGACAAAATTCGAAGCGTGTCAGTTGATCGATGGCTGATGCTCTGTTCGCCGCAAGCTATCAGTGCAATTGTTTTACTGTTATTTTTCATGGCCACAAGTTCAGCCAGAATAAACAGTTTCTTGTTCGACGTGGAGTCTGCTCCCTTCATTCACGTTGTGACATCTGGTGGAGATGCTGCTTTGTTCATGTACCGGACACTTCCGTCAAGCCGTGAACCCAGCCCACATCGCGAAGAAGACACCAACGCTAGCCACGAGTACCGAACAAGCCGCTGGCAGCAGGGTTTACCTGCGGAATACGGGCCTCTGCAAGACAAGGCTCAGAAGACCAAGGCCATGAGCTCGACCACAGCAACGATGACAACTGCTGCGCCACAGCTCGCGATCGTGATGCAGCAACCAAGGGATCCATAAATTTTCCATAGGTCGTCCTTGGAAGTCCTGGAGACCTGGCTAGAGACGTTCGGCTGATTGGCCGCCCTCAATCACTTGGACGGGCAAGAGAAGCTCGAACGCGTCTACTTTTATCTGGAAGACACGGCAAGGACCTGGTTCGAGAATCAGGAGTCTGCCCTTCAAACGTGGGATCTTTTCTGCGGCCTATTCTTGCAAACGTTCGCAAGTGTCGCACGCATAAAGAAGGCCGCTGCGTTGCTGGAGACTCAGGTGCAGCTTCCCAATGGAAATTCCACCATTTTCACGGAAGAAATGACCCGCCTTTTCCGCCACGCTGACTCCAACATGTCCGAGGAGAAGAAAGTCCGTTTGTTCATGCGAGAGGTAAAGCACGACCTCTTCGCTGGGCTGATGTGGAACCCACCAAAAACCGTTCAAGTGTTTGTCTCTGAGGCTTCGACAATTGAGAAGACTTTAGAAATGCGTACCCGCCAGTACGATCTCCGATCGCACTTTCGTCGCCAGACGGAAGTACGACGGGGTGGTGAGGCCGGGGACACCTACCGCCGTCGCCAGTAGCGACAGATGGGCCTAAGAGGCTTCGATATCAACGCGCCGTGCCCACAACAGGGTGAACGATCGCACGACATTGACTACCTCCACAGAGCGCAGTCAACACCCCGACGACCTTATCGTTCACCATCGCCGGGCCGCTATGCCTCACCGCACCTTGGGCAGTACACCGGCTCTGTTCGGGGCCCATCTTCGAGCACTCAGGGCCGTTCTATGTGCTAGCCGCACAGCCGAGACCCACGTGCCAGCACACCTGCCGCACCCAGGTAGAGGGTGAAAGAGCGTCGCCAATTGGCTTATTTGTCCCCCCCTTGCGTGCAGCGGCGACCCCGACACGTGCGTTGTGGCTGTGCGGGTAGCGCGTGGAACGGCCCTTACTCAGAAAACTAAGGGCAACAAGTGATTGAGGTGCGGGGTCTGTACGATGAACTACCGAAGATCATCCGCCGCCGACGATGATGATGCCGCCACAAAATCGAAAGCACCCAACGCAAAACAAAAAGGGTCTTGACGTCGAACCTTCAAAGCCTGCAGAAGATGTCACGACGCAACGTATAAGCAGGGGAGCAAATCGTCGTAGCCGTTATCCGATGCTTCAACCCAACCGCAACGCCAGGCGACGAACGAGCGATTTCGACATTCTCATTGACGGCAATAGCGTAACACCTCTCGCAGACACCGCAGCCGACTATTTCATCATCCGTGGGAATTCGCCGCGAGGGTGAAGAAAGTTAGGACCGCTTGGGAAGGCCCGGAAATCCGTACAGCCGGCGGTAACCCTTTAACACCAGCGAGAATCTGCGCAGCCAGTGACCAATAACAGCCGAATTTATCCCGCAAGCTTCGTCGTACTGCAGCACTGCTCAAGAGATGTTATTCTTGGAATGGACTTCCTAAACTTCCACGGTGCGGTCATCGACCTGAGAGCAAAGTCGATAACACTATCCACAGAAAAAGCTCTACTGCCATGCACGCCATCAGAAAGCCGTGCCCTGAGTATGCTAAAAGAAGCCACCGTCCCTCCTAGCTCAAGAGTTGTCATTTCCGTCGGCACCCCAAAACCAGAATACTTCGAAGGCGTCGTTCAAGGCAATCAGAACATAATGCCCAACCGCAATATTAGTGTCACGAAAGGAATCGCTGAGCTACAGGGAGTAAAAGCCACGGTTATGCTCACGAAATTCAGCAACGAGTACAAACACGTCAACAAAAGTACAACGGTCGGCTACATCGATGAAATTATAAAAGTCACCAATGCTTTTGCCCTCACCGATTATACAGAACCTACTCCGTGGAACGGAGCTCTTCACCCAGCTTTCGACGTCAATCCGAGCCTTCCGAAGCATAAGCACAAACCACTCAAGGCCCTGCTCCTGCAATACAAGGACTGCTTTTCGTTGTCGTCGAAAATTCGCCAAATCATTGTCGTGAAACATCGCGTAATAACAGAAGAAAACGCCATACCACAAAGGCAGAACCACTGCAGAGTTTCGACGCGAGAACGCGAGGCCGTTAAAAAACAAGTTGATGAAATGCTATGCGGCGACATCATTGAACCGTTCGTGGGCGTCACCTGTGGTGTTAGTGCATATGAAGGACGGAACCCTACATTTCTGCGTCGATTATCGCTGCCTCAACAAAATCATACACACACAAAAAAGTGTTTATCCTCTCCCACGGATAGACAACGCCTTAAATTAACTCCACAAAACTAAGTACTTTTCGTAGTTGGACCTCAAGGCTGCCTATTGGCGAATTGATGTCGACGAGAGAGACTTAGAAAACACGTTGTTGAACACCAGACGGCCTTTTCGTGTTAAAGGTTATGCCCTTCAGTCTTTTTTCAGAACCTGCATTTTTAATGCGCTATGGACACAGTGCTGGCAGGATTGAAGTGGCAGACTTGTCTCGCTTACTTAGACGACGTCATCGTGTTTTCCTCAAGCTTCGACGAGCATCTTTGGCGCCTTGAAACTGTTCTTCAAGCCATCAAGACTTCAGGACTCACCATGAAGCCAGAAAATTGACGCTTTGCTTACGAGGAACTTTTGTTCTTGAGCCACTCGAGAAACAAATCTGGAGTAAGACCCGATCCGCAGAAGACAGCCGCCATGACTGCATTTCCGCCGCCCATTCACAAAAAGCGCGTGCGCAGATTTCTGGGCCTGTGCGCCTAATGCGCGCTTCGTCAAAAACTTACCCGCATCGCCAAGCCACTTACTAACCTTGCGAGGACTGACGTCGAGTTCAAGTGGAAAACCCTTAAAAAGGAAGCATTTGGGGAACTAAAGTGACGCTTACTGACGCCTTCATTACTCGCGCATTTCGACGAAACCACCGAAACAGAAGTGCACACTGACCCAAGCAGTGTAGGACTCGGCGCCGTTCTTGTGCAGAAAACTGACGGAGTGGAAAAGGTTATTACTTTAGCCGCTCACTATGCAAGGGTGAAAGCAATTATTTCACAACAGACAAGGAGTGCCTTGCCATCTTCTGGGCGACGACATAGTTTCGCCCCTACCTCTATGGCAGGCCCTTCAAAGTTGAGAGCGACCACCAAGCCTTGTGTTGACTGGCTAACTTGAAGGACCATTCAGGTCGCTTTGCGCGATAGAGCCTGATACTTCAATAATACGACATTACCGTCATTCACCAGTCCGGCATAAAACACTCCGAGGCCGACTTCCTGTCTCGAGCCCCCGTCGACCTACCATCGCCCGAAGGTCTGAATGACGACTGCTTCTTGGCAACAATAACTGTCGACGACTTCCATGAACACCAGCGGGCTGATCGAGAATTTAGGGGCCTAATCCAATACCTGAGGGCAGGACCTTTATTGTTCCGAAGGTATTCAAGCGGGCACTTACGTCGTTTTTACTGCGAAACGGCCTTCAGCGAAAGAAGAACTTCTTGCCGCTTCAAGCCTCTTGTGGTGCCTTCAGCTCTGTGACCAGAACTCCTCCAGGCCCTGCACGATGATCCAACGGCGATCTGATTGCAGGACTCCTTAGTATTTCGCGCACGCTCGCAAGTATACAAGAAAGTTATTACTGGCCGCGCCTTACCACCAACGTCGCTCGTTACGTGAGGACATTTCGAGACTGTCGACGACGCAAAATACCGCCGACAAGACCAGCAGGCTTTCTTCAGCCGATCGAACCACCTCGCCATCATTTCCAACAAATCGGGAAGGACTTACTGGGGCGTTTCTAACGTAAAACTCGGGAAACAAAATGATCGTCGTAGCTACTGACTGCCTCACTTGCTACGCCAAAACAAAGGCCCTATACCAAAGGTATCGTCTAAGAGGTAGCCAAGTTCTTTATTGAGAACATCGTTCTTCGTCTTGGCGCCCCAGAGGTTGTCATCACCGATCGAGGTACGGCCTTTACTGCTGATTCGACTCAAGCGATCTTGAGACATAGCCAGACAAGCCATCGCCACACCACCGCGTACCGCTCACAGACAAATGGTCTCACCTAGCGGCGGAAATAGACAATCACCGACAGGCTGGCCATGTACGTCGATGTCGAACACAAGACGTGGGACGCCATCCTTCCGTACGTGAACTTCGCGTACAATACGGCCATCCAAGAAACGACGCAGCTGACGCCGCACAAGTAGATCTATTGAAGGAGCTCGGCAACGACCCTCGACCCTATGCTTCCAAACGTCGCGGACGAAGAGAACCTCGACGTCACCCCTTACCTTCAGCGCGCGGAAGAAGCTCGTCAACTCGCCCGCCTGCGCATCAAAAATCAGCAAGTGACCGACAGCCACCGTTACAATTTTCGACGAAGCTTCGTTGAGTACCAGCCCGGAGACCGTGTCTGGGTATGGACGCCGATACGCTGACGTGGGTTCAGTGTAAAACTTCTGTGAAGGCACTTCGGACTGTACAGAGTAGTTTGACGTCTCGATCCACTCGACTACGAGTTCATTCCCGACGGCAATACAACCTCTCATTGGCGCCGTGCTCGACCTGAAGTCGTCCATGTCGTGCGCCTCAAGCCATTTCATGCGCGAACCAGAGGACTGCATTTTGTTGTTGATGTTGTATTTAACGTTTATTATCAGGCTGCGGCAGCTGCATTTCCGATGGAGGCGGAAATGTCGTAGGACCGTGTGCTCAGATTTGGGTGCACGTTAAAGGACCCAGGTTGTCGAACTTTCCGGAGCCCTCCACTACGGCGTCTCTTATTATCATATGATGGTTTTGGGGCATTAAATCTGACATATCAATCAAATATTTATCGTTTATTGTCTTCATTATTGTACTTTTGTCTTTTGTTAAAGCATCGGGACGATGCCTTTTTTAGGGAAGGGGGCAATGGCACGTTCCTTTCCTGAAGTTTTGTTATCACCCCGTTACGCTACGTTCAGCGCAAACCACGCCTACAATGTACGAGAAGCTTCGAGGCTTTAGTAGATCGTTTTGTTAAGATTACGCCCACTTAGGGAACATCACATATTATTCAGGAGCCTAAGTCGCCGATAGCAATACCACTAGAATATTTGATGGCAAGGGTATAAATGCCGACAAGATTCGCCGCTTGTCAGTTAATCAATGGCCAACGCTCTGTTCGCCGCTATCTGTGCCGTTGTCTTACTGTTCTCTTGCGTGGCCACAAGTTTAGCTCGAATAAATAGTTTCTTCTTTGACGTGGAGTATGCTCCCTTCGTTCACGTTACGACCCCGTGACAATGTTAGCGTTTTCTTTGGGGGGAGAGGGGGAGGGCATGATCTTTAATGGTGATATATTTGGTGTTCATTAGAGTAGAACGATGTTCACTGAGAAAGAATCATTTTTTGAAAGTCATGTTGGAAGAACCTACATACTTGTTTGTTCATTCACTTCAATGCCGGGCGAAAAGCTCCCGGGCTCCCTCGAACCCGAGACGGTTCGAGGACAAAAGCCACCTTATTTGTTTTGTCAGTGGATGCATAGACGTGCAGAGAATATGAGCCGTGGCGCCACGGGCCTCTGCCAAGCGTCGTTTGCATTTTTTTTCTCGTGGTCACACGCTCTCTGGCTTCTTTGTTTCACCACACAAAAGAGGGGGCTTCCACGGTATCATGTGTTGTTGCATCCCATTACGTCACAGCAGAAGTTGTGACGTCGTGATGAGATGAGAATTCTTCCGCGTGGTGACGTCACGTGAGTAAGCCATGTGATGTTTCGAGGACGACACGTATGGCGACGTATTCTCATAATGGGGATTTTTCGTGCCACTCGCTCCCTACTTCTCGAGATGGTCACTGTGAAATTTCCTGTTTGTTGAAGTATCCAAAGCTTTCGCCATATTCACAATCTTCAATATTTAAAATGAGGCGAGCGCAGAGTGGCGATCGGCCACCATGACTTTTGTGTCGTCGACGAGCTCAAACGAAGCACTTCTGAACCGAAAGGCGGGTTATTGAATGCACAATGTACCGTAGAAAATAACGCTGAGCCGAAAGAAATAAAACACTTCAATTTTACGGCACTGCGAGCACATGGTTGCCACAATCCAAAACAGACACCGATTTTGACCACTTTCACCACTAATGTTTACCACGAACAACGCATCCATCAACGGTGGCATAATACGGATCTGCATACTTCCGTATTTCGTCCAGCAGTAAACAAGGCTACAGCATAAGTCACCGGGCCCGCTGGATGAACTTTGTTTCGCGTTACTGACAACATACTTGGTGAAGTCTAAGTGGTGAAATAAGTGTAACATATGGCATCTTTACCTGAGTAGAAGCTTCGTATGCCGTCGTGTGAGCAGCAAACAGTGAAGATGGTTGGTTAATCGAGATAGATATCTAGATCCTCTTGATAGAAAGGCAAAAAAAGCTTGGTTTAGAAATTCCAGCCGTTTGCTCTAGCAGATCTTGTTTCGTCCTACTGAACTCACTAGATAACGTAAAGAAGATGGCGTGCAAAAAAACAACAACAACACTCATAACAGACGGGCACACAACCGCCCTGTCTCGCTGCAGGTTTGATTATAATGAATTAGGAGGTGGTGCCCTGAATGGCGCTTTTCTCGTGATTCAATGCAGTGTATTTTTATTGCAACACCTTTCATGAGTTTAATGGAAAGAAACGTATGATAAGGTTTTGTCGAGGAACAGCATATATTGCCTGCCGAAAACCCTCGCCTTTAAACAGGCTGTTTACTTTCCTTTTGAAAGCCTTGGCCCTTATCATTTCACTTTCAGTGAGACGTACGGCGCTCACGAATGCTACACTCCACGTTGGTAGCAAAAAAAAAGAGAAAAAAGGCACAGGTAGGAATGCGATATGAATGACTTCAACTGATATACAAATCTACGTAAGCAGCCAGGTTCGACCTGGCAAAGCTGTACACAAAAGTCTGCCAAATGGTAACTTGGTCGATACTTTGAACGCGGCAATCTTCGTGCTTCGTATTGATTCATAGAGAAGGAACTGGTTGGAGCACACCTCTTACGAAGCCATTTCAGGTGACACTGATGAGCGAAATGTGTCCTGTGTGTACGCAGAATCGCTATACCAATCAATTAATTTTTCCTAACGACCTATGGGAAAGTATTATTGTTATAATTACTCTATTGATATAGCTACAGAGAACGATGACGGGTAAGAGCAGACCCTTGAATATATTATGGTCGCCTCCTCAAAAATAATAAACCTATCAAAATAGTTAAACGAAATCCTCTACGTTACTTCTGCGGCATTGAATGCTTGCCTAACTAATGCAGTGTTGATACCTAGCAGCAAATACCGAGAAAAGACCATAATAATGGAGATTTACGAAGATGAATTGCAAGCTCTGCGCGAGATTTTCTGTCAGCTTGATAGAGCTGAGCGGTAGCTGCTCACAATTAAGTCGGCTTATAAATGACCCATTAGTTTATGCGAACTCTCAAGAGACGTGTAGTGTCACCTGCTACCGAAAAAGATGGTCGCAATAGAAGCCCGAAACAAGCAGTAACATAATGTACTTCCCCATTTCTCAGAGTTTTTTTTTATTTTTCAAGATATTTCTGAAATATAATGGAGAGTTTAAAGTTTGCCTAATAAAATTAGCAAATATGATCGAAAGACCATAGGTACTTCTGAACATAAATTCCTGGGTAATTTGTCCATTTCGTTGAAGGCACTCCGTAAACGAAAATAACCTGTATTAACATCAACGGCTGGGTAAACCACTTGTCCTCTAGCGCACAACCTTTTCTGTTTTTTTTTACCACCTACCAATCAAAGTCTAAATTTACTCTCGTACTTGCAGCAAAAGCCAACAATTCGCGAACATATGCAGAACAGCTTTCAAGCAGGTTTTTTTTTTCCTTGGCGCCCCCCCCCCTTTTTTTTTATTTCACAGAATGCTTTCCTCGCTCGTTGTACTTATGCTGCTCCCAGTTCCAGTGAAAGTGCGTTGACTCGAACTCCGTCGTGAGGTACAACAATGTCATACAAAGTTTAGAAAAGAAAACATCTGTAGTCTTCGCTTACCTTCACGGTTCACTAAGAGCATCATTCGAGGGGTATGAGCCAAAAGCCGCCGAAGCAGCTGAAGCTTGCAGCCACGTGGTAATAAACTATGAAACTCAGGTTAAATATCACGTCATAGAATACTCCCCACGAGGTAAAACTGAATTCTGACATCCTTTTATCTCGTTCCTCAGAGGTGGTGGTAAAACTATGCCATGTTCCACCTTTTACTGCAACACGAGGTAGTAATTTTAAACGCGAGAGTGTTTTCAGAGGTCATGAGCCGCGAAAACCCCAAACTAGGATAGTTCTTGCTTACAGTGCAGGGTTTCCAGTGAATAATTAACGCCACTTTTAATTTTTCTTAACGCAGTTTGACTGAATGTTTACTTGAATTTCTCCCAACGTATGTTCTATCACTCAACTTTAGGTGTGTGGAGGGGCGTTCGTGTTAATGTGTGTATGTGCTCGTGCGTGAATCTGCTTGTGCACACGTCTTACGAATGCCACAGCGGAAGCATTTCTATAAGGGCGAATCGCGACCACACCCATGTTATTCATTATAGGTCCACGTTCAAAAAATGGTGAACGTTATTCATGGGTATTCTGCGCCCACTTTAAAGACAAACTGCTCGATGTTGCGTCGATGCCCCGCTCTTGGGCGCTTTGTAACCATATTGTAGATGCAGACCGCTATGGCGTGATTTGCCGAAACAATGTGATAGATGCGGAATGTGAGATCCTATAAACAAATACATGTAAATGAATGGCAACTACTGCTCATTGCAGTCCATATAAACGATAGACATGCATATCAACAAAGACAGCTTTTTGAACAATCTCTCCAATCAACGGTACTTAAAGCCGTCCCACTAATATTACCACTCATTTTTTTTTTCGAAGATCATTGAATAGAACACTTTGAAGCGTGGGTCCTGGTATATTAAACGAACCAATTTGCCGCATATCGCCAGGCGTATTAAAACGTGCCATCATTCTTTTAGATGCTAATGGTGGAAGCCCTGCTTGCAGAGCGCATGGTTCGTACCGCAAGTTTCAGACAGAATTTCATACTGCCACTATTCTCTCTTTTGCTTTGAAACGCAAGGGTATTGTTTTGAAAATCAGCAACGTTTCATGATAAATCTATCCCGTGCCCTAGCTAAGTGATGCGATCATTACCTAAATGGCTTTATAATTGAGTGCTCGTCACTTATTTACACTGATGTTTTTCAGGACCTGTTTAAACGAGCAAGTTTTGGAAGCAAGACTGTTTTTTTATTGTGTTAAGTGTTAAGCGAGCTGGGATGACATTAAGCACTTGCTAACATCCTGTTATTGCCTCGGTGCGATATTTTGTTCGAATAGGCGGGAAAGTTTACCATGATACAAATTAGAAACTGCTCACTCACACATATGTTTTTGTATATTTGTTTTTCTGTGTTTTGAAATAATTTCCCGCCAAGTAAAAACACAGCGCTGAAAACATGTGTTTCTGCAATTACAGTAACAAATAAAATAAAAAGAAGCCATGAAATGCTTATAGAGAAATAGCTGTTTCTTTTTAGTGCTCACTTAAACAATTTGCGTTTCTGTTTAACGACGGAAGGTTTATACAGACAACGTTATTGAATTTTCCTGTTTATCAGGAGCGAAACCTGCCGCATATTTATATCACAACTATTTTAGAAATCATTGGACACGACTACGTAAAATATTGATCACACTTATAATTTTCGCACTAGTCATTAACGATTCATATTTCGCTGAAATCTGCTAGGCCAGCCACCGCTTCACTCATTCGTCACAATGAGAAGCTTGCAATGACCATGTCCTCTCACATTACTGTCACAGGCAGGGAGATACAGCGCTGAACAAAACGGAAACGTTTTTAAAGATAGCGGGAAACTATGCAGTTTCAAAAGTACTAAAACATGGCTACTTGATCACAAATTGCTTCGACTACCAGAAATTCGACCAGAGTCTCACAACAATGAATAGTCCCTTCCCAGCTTCCATTCGAAAAAAGCAAACACACTTCGTATAAGTATTTTGAAAAAACTGGTGTTATAATTTGGGGTTGACATCTTGGCCTCTCCCTAAATTTTGAATATTGTTTTGTCATTACCACATTCTTTATTCAGGCTTCTTTGACAGGTCGAAGGTTCAAGGAAACAGTGGTACGGAAGGGGTCTCATTTGCGCTTCATCTTAGACGTAAGGACTACAATCCTCATATATGCAGTGGATGATTTTCCCACCATCGCACGGTCCCATTTAAGCCGTGTGCAAGTGGTCGCCTCAGAAAACACTTCATTTTTATTTCTTATAATAATCATTGTTATGTTTCATAGATATCATATGTTCCTTAAACTGTTGTTGGCAGTCTCTCTCTTTCTGTGTGCGCGTGTGTGTGTATGGGAGTGGGGGGGGGGGGGGGGGGCTGGTTTTTTTTTTTTTGCCGGCATTGCTGTTTCATAACTTTGGGTGTTTTTTCCTAACTGTTCATTTTTTGCGTCCGCAACTCGACCCAGATACATTTTCGCAAAGTAACCTTGTTGAATTGTACCATACCTTACTTCTCCTCCCTATAAGTGACCTGCAGAATTTTCGTAAGTACAAAAAATGAGTGAATGATTCTTGTTATAACAAGAAGTGTGAACACTAATTGTAGTCATATTAACATCTACGCAGTTGTGCAGAGATGTGTTTGATAACATGTCTCGCACTTGGTTCACTCATTTCCAATTGCCTTACAAATTTTAAACACAATTAAAACAACGAATATGCAAGACAACAAGAAGCTGTCAGTGCTACAATATTGCAATAACACATTTTTGAGTAGTGAATGGTAGTTTAGAAGCAGGAGTAATTACTAATCAGTCATTCATTACACAAATATTAATGGGCAATACTGAAGAAGTTCTTGCAGAATCGCAGCCAGTAGTTAGGAATACAGCTGAGATTCTTCACATGGAATAAATTTCAGGCATGGCAAGTTAGTCGCCAAAGTAGAAAACAAATTCTCCTCTATAGATTAGTGATGCCACTGCTCTTTCACAGTGTATCCATAGAAGACATCCAAAATTGAATAACTTGATTGTCTGAAACATTTCTGGCTGCACTACATGCTTTTTATAAAATTACAAACACCGCTAACAGATGTTTATTGCTTGATTGTAAAAATCTATCCTAGCTATAGCATTCTACCTTTTCTTCTTTTGGAATAAAAAGAAACATTACTTCAATATTTTGGGTCAAATATGCCAATTTGGAGCACCTACACAATTTTTCATTTTTGCCGCAATAGAGGCTTTTTCTACTTGATCACAAAATTCACGAACAATTACAATATTGTCTCTTGCAAATTCAGAGCACCGCCTCGTGTTGCGGTGTTTTTTCTGTTTCTGATGTGTTGTCTTTCTGAGTTTTCCCTGACGTTTCTAATTTTTTATCTTCAAGGTGTTTACTACGCCATGTATTATAATCACACGGGCCGTTTTGATGTGCTACTTCAAATAACTCTAGAAGGATGCAGAGCAAAATGATTACGTTTGTCTGCGATGGCCATAGGACCTTTTCGAGCGGCAGTCGCCAAGGTGCACCGGTGCACCAGATCATGATTACCACTTGCTTGCTTACTTTTTCTACATATAATGTACACCGACACGTCGTGACGATTACACAGCGAGCGATTGATAGACTTTTTCGTTACGATGTTCTCTGTATAATCTATAGATGTACGCATGCTGTTGCGATGCGACGGTCCACAAATTATGCCAGCGGCATCGCGAAACCAACACGGCAGTGCACAAAAACCGGTTTGTTGGCAAAACATGTCGTGATAATGAATTGCATGGCGATGTTGTTATAACTGCTCTGACTAACGGCACCTCTGCCATATTGCTACAATATCAATTCGCCTTTGTATGCTGTTTTGATTACACATTCAGCTTGTAAACAACTTCAAATATAAGGTAGCACAAAGTTGAGTATTTCGTACCCATCGTTTTGTTTTTCTGGTGCGTCGAAATTATATCTGCCATTTTCAAAACATTGCTCTGCTTTGTAAGGTTATGGGATACTATGCACCGTCTACGCAAAGTTGTTGCTCTGTAGTGTTATGAAGTGGTTGCTATTTGTAAGGCTGGTAAGGCGGCAGATATAATTTGAATACTATGAAATAGGTGGGTCTGTTATGTTTTGATAGATTATTACCCACATAGGAACTAAACTGGCTGCTGCTCTTCACTGAACAAAAAGAAAATTCCGTTGTGCTGATTTTTTTATGCGCCATCGCACTGTTATGTGCGAAGCCTACCTTAAAATTCTAGTAATGGGTGTGGGAGACTCAATGTTGAAATTTTCACGTTGGAAGAATTTGGATTTTTAAAGGTTTACTTATTTATCTCGATGTACCTACGCGTAAGTCTATGTGCTTGACCTCATTCTAGGCTATGGATCATGCATTCATCCTAAATCTTGCTGGCCAGGAAAAAAATGGTTTTCAAGTTTGATATTCCGGTTTCTATGGTAGAGTGCGACTACATATTTCAAAAAAAATTAACAATTCTCGCCGATGGCTATAGTCTGAGCTTTAGACAACAAAAAACAGAATTTTTCCTCTCAAATTGATCCCGAAGCAGA
This sequence comes from Rhipicephalus microplus, assembly GCF_043290135.1. Taxonomy (NCBI): domain Eukaryota; kingdom Metazoa; phylum Arthropoda; class Arachnida; order Ixodida; family Ixodidae; genus Rhipicephalus; species Rhipicephalus microplus. The sequence goes on from NC_134705.1 coordinate 133,899,083, forward strand.
TAAGTAAGGAATGCTTCAAGTAAGGCTCTCCCCTGCCAGCCCGCAGTCAGGGTGAAAGGATAGTAAAACGAAATCATAGTCTTTGAAAAAAATCTGACATAACATGAACGAATGCTTACTATTAAGGGGATATATCCGAGGGCCGGGTAATTATGAAAGTTTGTGCAAAATGAAAAAAGCAATAACTTTATCCTGGCAATCCTATATGAAGCATTGCTAAAAAGAGATCCTTTATTCTCCAATCTTGTGTTCACTGTATGAACATTTCATTCTACTCTCTCAAGAAGTCCAAGTCACTGCAGTGGGACCACAAAGCTTCCTTTTTCTGAAACATCCACAAATTGCAATGCACCAAAAGCACGCGTCTGAGTAAACGCCATCCATGCTTGTTATCAAAACCCAACAAACCGATTATTAGCACCGCATAGAAACTGCACAAAATTGCTCGGCAAGTGTGCATTTCTTCGCTACCTGACATCAAAGCTAACTCGAACAACTGCTACGTTGGACTTGACCACTTTCTTTTTTCCAGGGGAAGCGAGTGTTTAAGCAAATGTTATTGAAGTACTTCTTTTCGCATTCCCATAGGCTTGTTTATACATTAAACTGTGGAATACTTTTTTGCCTCAAAACCACATAACTGACAATATACGAGGCTTGAACAAGCAAGCCTTGCCCTTATATATTGAAAACATTGTGCCTGACGACATTAGGCACATCAAGGTAAACACGAGAAAAATATTTTGACAATCGACGTGACGGATCCGAGTGCTCTGAACACGATATGGCATATATCGCAGCTGGGACACATCGAAGTCCAGCTTTTCACACAAGCGAATAGTGCCGCCGTTACAGGAGTCAACGATGACACAGGCACTGATCTCGCTAATGAAAATTTCTAGTACTGAAACAACGTATTTGTGCATGCACATTGCCTAGGCAACACACGTTGTGTACGAATAACATTACAAGGTAAGTTCCTTCTCTCTTATGTGAAGGTTGGCCATTTTCATCACTAGGTTCGCCCATTTATTCCGAAGCTTTTGCGGTAATTCAATTGCCGAAAGATTGGCTACGTAAAGGCGTTTGCCGTAATTTAGTAATGTGCCCCCGATGCACCGGACACCACTAAGAAGACATGTGAAGTGCAACTACATTGAAATGGCGCTCACAGTACTTCCTCCAAGAACTGTATTCAGATTAAGATGGAGATTTTCATACAAAGACAAATGATGCGAGACAATTCGACTCACAGAGAAACCACGCGAAAATTCCGAGAGGAAGCCGTCATCGTCAAAGGCCTTCGCGAAGTAAAGTACCACATCCAATGAGAAAGTGACAACCTCAAGAAATACCGTCAGGCGTGGCTCCTATAGCACGGCGAACATCTGCGCCGAAAGAAAACAACCTGGAAGATCTCACTCTCCGAAAAAATGTCCATCTGTTAAGCCTACACGATCAGTCGAGCCTGAACAGAAGCCACCTCAAGAACAAGCGCGGAATGCAGCAACGGCCAGGAAGAAAGATCATCACGTGATAGTGATGCTGCGATCATCAGTTAAATAACATGAATACATCGTCGGCCAGACGTGCCTCCCAGTAACGGACGCACTGAGTCTAGTGGCGGCAGCCCTGGAGTCAAGTGCTTGCCGCCATAGAGTGTATGGTTCATGGCTAACCCACTACTGTCTTTCAGGGACGTGGTCTGACAAGCAGCAATACTTCAGTAGAATTCCAGGGCACCAAGATTGCGCATTGCTGATTTTCGTCGATATGTGGATGTCAATAGGTTTGTCGTAATCGTCATCTGTGAGCCAAACCTATCGAGTGCGATAAGATGTTTTGGATACGAACCTGTTAGGTGGCCTACTGTTATTCAAAGCAGCAAGCTTCTAGTGTCCGTTCTTCGAGACCTCACTAACATACTACCTCATGACGGAACTCAATACGTGGGCTGAAGAATGAAAAGTAGGAGGCTTACCATCAATGTGGTTGGTCCATATCTTTCACAATCAGGTCACAATGGCCTACAAGACATTATAGCATCAATAGCTAAGCGCACGTGCGTTATCACCGAAGATTTTAACGCTCATCATACTTTATAGGGAAGCCAGAAGACCAACTTGAAGGGCAGACATTCGGTGTCTTTTGCCTCCGACAATGAACTTTGGTTACTAACGCTGGCAGTCTTACATTTTTACGTGGCTCCACATACAGCAGATTTCGTGGATTTTGTTACGCAAAGCTTCACGAAGCATGCTGAGTGGGTCGTGGATGAAGGACCACATGAGAGTGAACACATTCCCACATACGTCAAGATCAAAGAATTGTCCCCAAGTAAAATTCGCGACATGATTAAAAGAGTGGACTGGACGAAGTTTCAGTCTCGTATGGAAGACCAATGCCAAGAACGCATATCATACAAAAGACAATCAAGAGCACTGTACAAGAGATGGTGTGTACGAAGCTGTGCTCTGTGAAAGCCACGGACATGGACAAAGAGCCGGAGCAGCTGTGATCCTTACGAGGACGAGCTGAAAGAAACCAGCACATGAATAACCTAAAAAATTTACGCACTGCTATACGTATGTTGAAGAAGATCCAGCATCGGTTGGAAAAGCAGGAATTCCAATGATGGATTACTTGAAGTGAGTCCTTCGACTGTCGTAAGCATTTAACGCAGTTATGGAGGACAGTACAAGGTTTGCTGTCATTTCCTAATCATAGGTCACCATTCAAGGCCTTAGCTCTTTACGAAAATTGATCAGGTATTCACGTTGTTGAAGAATTGTGAATCAGATTATCCGGGAAAACAACTGCGCTTAATAGCATAACTCATTTGAGCATTTTCACGCCACCACGTGACAGTTGCCCACCACTACGTACCTCAAGGGGGCGCTCGCTTCCTGCAAATGTACATCAGCACCAGGACCTGATGGATCTCCTATAGAGCCCTGTGTCATCTGGGTGAGCACACGAGAATCGCTCTGCTTCAGGTACAGAATTATTCTAAGTGAGACGGCACTCTCCCTTAAGCTGGAAAACTAGTCGTCTAGTACCAGTGCTTGAACCTGGCAAGTCACCCTGGGAACTCTCATTCTATCGCCCCATTGCACTGGCTAGTTGCTTGCGTAAAGCGATGAAGATAATGGTGCTTGGCCGTCTGGAGTGGTACTCGGAATATAATGAGATCTTCCCAGATGACATGGTCGCTTTTCGACGTGGTCGATCATCGATTGACAGCATCATTGACCTAATCACATAGGCTGAGCAGAAAAAAAGCTGTAAGCGTCTACGTGCCTCTTTGTTCCTCGACGTCAAAGGAGCCTGTGATAACGTTACTAATGAAGTTGTCCTTGCCGCACTAAAAAAAGCCGAGTGGGTGCCCTAATGTTTAAGTGGATACGCAGCTATCTCCACATGCGATACGTTTTGGGGAGCATGGAAGCCAGGAGCACCTCTGCACGTTTCAGTGGTCGTGGCGTTTTTCAGAGTGGTGCACTAAGCACCATGTTTTGAATCTAACACTGATCGCTCTCCATACGCACCCACCAAGCAATACCTCTCTATTAACATACGCAGATAATATCTGCGGTAACTCGCCTGCAGTTACGAGCGAGTATCCATAAAGCTACTTCTGCCACTACTTTATACCTCTGCAGTCCAGGACTAAAAATGTCCTCCGGAAAGTGCACTTCTCTGGCATTTACGCGCGAACCCATGACAAATTACAGTGTGGCAAGCAACGGTCAAAATATATCGTACTGCGAATCTCATAAATTTCTGGTTGTCATCATGAACAGAGACATATCGTCGGGCCCTCATGTGTCGTATCTGAAAAAGCGATTGACGGGAATTCGCCACCTTTTTAAGCTTTCTGCTGGCAAGACTTTTCAAATGCAGCACAGTGGTATGCTTCGACTGTACCGGGTGTTTTTTCTCGGCTTTCTACGATGCAGTTTGCCCGCATTATCTACCGTTAACAAAATAGGTCGATGAATGATACAAAGCGTTCAGGCAGAGGCCCTCGGAATCTCCCTGGGCCTGCCTCAGGTCGCCTAAATGATGGCGACTATAGTCTTCGCTAAACACCTTCTCGTGCACACCTATTTTGAAATTGAAACTCTGAGAACACACATAAGACATGTTGCCCGGACTCTCCGCCACCACTTAGCCTCTCTACCAGCGGACAGGCCTGACACTGCCTTTTATAGAACAGTAACAGCCCATGATGACTCTCTGCCAACTGGCTTCATACCTGCAGTGGTACCCTAAGTTTCTACATGGCTCCTCAAACAGCCAGTCATAAACCTTACAATACCAGGTATCCACAAAAAATGGGTCTCGTATCAGCATATTAATCTGCAAATTTTGTCGTAAGACGACAGTCTTGAGTGTGAAGAAAGTAAGCAAAACATTTATTTCATGTTCTGTGTAAGAAAACTGGCGAATGGTATTCTGGAGGCGCTGCGTTAAAGTGCCTCAAACGTGCAGCGGAGGCGAATGAGCGAATCAAGTCACGCCACGCGTGCGACATGAGTGCCATCTGGCAGTTTTCTTAGAAAACGAAGCGTGTGGCTCTGAGACGGGCGTGCACACCCGTCTCAGAGGTTATAAGGTGTATAACGCAAGGCCACGGTAGGTGCCACCACCGTGTCGTTTTAGCAGAGCGTTGGAAACACTCGCCTTTTCGTGCAAGCGTTGCATGGTCAGTGCAGCGTGATAAACGCAACGGTCCCTTGAAATGATTATGTATGCGTTTTCTAGTAAAAGACGCACATACAGGGTATATAAGTATTTTCTGGTGCCTAAGATACGCCCAATAATTTCTTTGTAATTGTCAATTGCACAATTAGGCACGCTAAATATTGAGCAACGTTGGCAGGCGCTACAGAAGGGGTCGGCTGTGTGGGGCATCAGCTGATGCCATTCCGAGTACCAGATACTGTTAAGAGTGAACAAGCAAACAAATGTACAGGCAGACAGACCAATATTTTTGCGTCGAAGGTCTCCAAGAAACCCTATCGTCCTTAAAACAAGATTAGTCAATACCAGCCCTTCAGCAGCCCTTCTCCTGTTATACAAAGCAAGACTGAACCCATGTGTACACAAACGACTTCTTCCTGCCGAACAATTCAACAGCGGTGGTCTTTATTATAACGCATGCTGCTACCATCAAGTCCAGGACATCTCAAGGAACAACATCAACGGTAGCAGAGCTAGCAGTGCTTTGCACTAGACTCCGCTTGATTACAGGTGTTTTTTAGACGGAAGAAGTGCTATACCTAACAACAGAGAAAAAGCACCACGTCATATTTGAGTGGCTGCCAAGCCACTGTGCGATTGTCAGTAATGAAATAGCCAATCAAGCTGCCCATTCAGTTCATACAGAAGGCCACGACCTCTGAATATCTCTTTCTAGGACCAACGCTGCTAGAAAGCTTCGCATCCTTCTTTGCCAACGCTTCAGGCCAAACTGAAGGGAGCCTCATATTACACATGCAATATTGTGCTCCTTTATACCTTTGTTAAGCTTACGGCTTCCAACATGGCTCCGCGAGGTTAGGCTACAGTTCTGTGCAGACTGTTGTGTACTGTTCTGTAGTGTTCTGTACTGTTCTGTACACTGCGGAGATGAAGAGCCTATTCAATTCATCTTGTTCGACTGCCCAGAATGTGACATAAAACCCAATCTCTTTCTAATACGCTTAACAAGTAATATGACCAGCCTCGGTCAGAAGAAAGTATACTACGTAATCGTAAGACTCATCATCGCAGAAGGCCGTGCAACAGTAATTGAGCTTTTTCTGAATTACTGACCTGTCTTAGGGACTCCGAGCGAACCTATTTTATGTGTGCGTGTGTGGCAGCGTTTTGTTCTTTATTTTTTATCTATGTCCTTCTACCTCCCATTTCTCAACCCTAGCGCAAGATAGCATACCGGATCCTGGAATCTGGTTAACCTCCCTGCCTTCCTCTTTTATTTAGCTTTTCGACACTGCTGCTGAGTATCACGATTTTCCAAAATTAAATCCACCGCGTTGGAGAGTTTTTGTAAGCAATCATTAGGTGCTGCAAAAGATGATTAGCTTCATATGGGCTTTGCGGTCGAAAGAAGTGGTTATCAATTTATAAAGGGCGCAAGACTTTTCTTGAGAATGTTTTCAAGGTTAGCAAAGTAATGATCGCGCAACTGCTTTTGGCTTACTTATTTGACAAACATTCCTTGTCTCATTATTTCTCGCCTACAGAAACACTTCCCACGCCTCGTCTAGTTCACCTCCTTTTAGCGTCGCCAACTATGCCGTCTGAAACAGATGCGCCGACCACTACTAGAGCCAAATTACGCTCAGACAGGCGCGGGCTGTAGGCGGCAACTAGAAATGAACTCGCGTGCTTCCCAGTTAGCAGCCAGCTCATTTTTGTCTCCGAAAACAGACTTCAGTCCTTTTATAGTCTACGAGAGCCGTGTTGGATTGTAAAGACTGACTTTTAATTACGAGTGCGTGCTTTCTGCCACAAATATATTAAAAGAGCAAGAAACCATATATTTTATTTGACGTAGTTTCAATTCGTAGAGCTTCGCCATCCAATTCGAAACATAATACTAAGGACATTCTGCATATTGTAGTATCGACGGTTTTTAGATCTGAAGCGCCTTATGCCGGAGCTCAATCCGGTGTGTGGCGTGATCACGTTTACTGTGTAATCGTCAACTCTCTCCCCTTTCCCTTTTCTCATTTGAGTGCGAGGAGGTGGAAGTAGTTGGGGCGTAGGAGGCGACAGAGCGCTTCCTCCGTTTCGTTTCTCCTCTCCCGTTAATCTCTCCGACAGATGCGCGCTCGCTTCGTTGCACTCGCCTATCAGTGCTGGGTGCCCACTTTGCGGCACACGCATGGTGATACACACAAATTAGAGGGGAAAATCATAAACTGCACACAACATATAAGCAGCTCCACACACATATGAAGCATGTACGGGAACATACAATTGGAAACACAAGTGAACGCCAGTGCTCTTTTGTATTCCAAGGTGCTTCCCTCTAGTGCGAGATGGTGTATTTTTTTCTACAAATGGTACCAGGCGATCAACCGCGTCTAGATGGGCGTTTCATGTGCTTGATTTCCGCTGGTCAAAAGGCGTTTTACGCTTTCATGTTCGCAAGGTAGTATCACATGACCAGTTGGCCAACAGATGACTTGATTGCCCCGTGTATACAAAACTAGGCAAAGAAAGGTACTGGCCGGCAAGTATGCTTCGTTCCACTAGATACGCTTCTCTCACAGAATACTTGAAAAATGACGTGTTAGGGAGAACCAATGAAGCAGAAGCTGCCTTAGTACGCCTTACTAGCCTAAACATGATTATCGGGGTTAATTCGAGTGCACAGGTACACAGAAAGCAGTCACACATTAAGTTTAGTTCACCAAAAGTTTATAGAACAAAAACGACTTGTTTAGCCTCTAATTTAGAGGCCTTGGAAGTATTGCATATCACGGAAACTCTAAAAGATGTTCAAAGATACTTCATTTCATTTCAGTTTACTCGAAGCAAAATTGTTACAGTTTGCCTTGCGGCACACGATCATAGGCTGAATAAACTTGTGTCTATAAAATCCATTGCTAATACCATGTGAACGCCTCTGACATTTTGTAGAAATATACACGCTGCAGTGAAATTGCTGTCAGTCTCTCCCCCCTTTTTTCTTTTCCCTCTCTTCCCTTTTTCTCGTCTTTCTTGTCCTCTTCCCTAATCTCCCAGTGAAAGGTAGCCAGCCACATGTCTTTCTGGTTAACCTTCCTGCCTTCTCCCTTTTGTTGCTTCCTCTTCCTCTCATCATTATAGGAATCGGTACAACACAAAAGGGAACCATATCATGAAACACTCTATCATTTGATATACAGTTTCATATGTCAGAGATTGAAGATATTCTATGGTGCTCGGCAGCTGCATTATTAACTGATGCCTAAACAGATGGATGGGCGGACACATAAACGGACGTATGAACGTACTGTTACACGGACGGATATGTTTGGTCGGATAGACAGATGCACGGATGGATGGATATATGAATGGTCGGATGGACAGATGAATGGTCAGAGTATCGTACCCACACAACAAACACTCGATCGTGCAAGACTACGGAACTTTCCTCCTAAAATTTTCATCACTATCAAATCATCATCATCATCATCAGCCTACTACGTCCACTGCAGGACAAAGGCCTCTCCCATGTTGCACCAGTTAACCCGGTCCTGTGCCTCCTCCTGCCAATTTATACCCGCAAACTTCTTAATATCATCTGCCCACCTAACCTTCTGTGTCTCCCTAGCCCGCTTGCCTTCTCTGGGAATCCAGTCAGTTACCCTTAGTGACCAGCGGTTATCCTGTCTACGCGCTACATGCCCGCGGCCCATGTCCATTTTCTCTTCTTCACTTCAACTATGATATCCTTAACCCATGTTTGTTCCCTAATCCACTCTGCTCCCTTCTTGTCTCTTAAGGTTACACCTACCATTTTTCTTTCCATTGCTCGCTGCGTCGTCCTCAATTTAAGCTGAACCCTCTTTGTAAGTCTCCAGGTTTCTGCTGCGTAGCTAAGTACCGGCAAGATACAACTGTTATATACCTTCCTCTTAAGGGATAGTGGAAATCTACCTGTCATAATTTGAGAGTGCTTGCCAAATGTGCTCCACCCCATTCTTATTCTTCTAGTTACTTCAATCTCGTGGTTCGGCTCAGCGGTTATTACCTGCGCTAAGTAGACATAGTCTTTTACAACTTCAAGTGCACTATTACCTATCTCGAAGCGCTGCTCCTTGCCGAGGTTGTTGTACATTACTTTCGTTTTCTGCAGATTAATTTTAAGACCCACCTTTCTGCTCTCCTTGTCTAACTCCGTAATCATGAGTTGCAATTCATCCCCTGAGTTACTCAGCAATGCAATGTCATCGGCGAAGCGCAGGTTACTAAGGTACTTTCCATTAACTCTTTTCCCTAACTGTTCCCATTCTAGGCTTCTGAAAACCTCCTGTAAGCATGCGGTAAATAGTATTGGGGAGATTGTGTCCCCTGCCTTACACCCTTTTTGATTGGTATTCTATTGCTTTCTTTATCTAGCACTATGGTAGCAGTTGATCCCCTGTTGATTTCTTCCAGGATGTTTTTATATACTTCATTGACACCCTGATTCCGCAGTGTCTGCATGACGGCTGATATTTCTAGTGACTCAAACGCCTTCTCGTAATCTATGAAGGCTATGTATACTGGTTGGTTATATTCTGAGCATTTCTCTATTACCTGATTGATAGTGTGAATGTGGTCGAATGTTGAGTAGCCTGTTCGAAATCCTGCTCGTTCCTTTGGTTGATTGAATTCTAATGTTTTCTTTACTCTGTTAGCTATCAAATACCACTACGTCAAATCGCATCTCTGCGGCACCTACTATCTCTACAGCTAGGTCTAGCGCGCTCAGCGCAAGAACTTGACCAGCGTGTGGTTTCTTTCTTTTCTTCGTCATTTTTTGCGTCGCTCTATTCGAATAGCGTATCTCTGGCAGCCCAGCTCCGGGTGAAACCGTTGTACAAACAAGCTTTCATACACTCTACTCTTCGAACACGCACGCCCAGCTCGTGCTCCTCGACTGCACCGCTTTATTCAGCATGCAATGCATGAACTAGGATGCTTGAGAGAAGAGATGAAGTTTGAAAGAAAAGTGAGACAACAAAAGGAAAGAAAGAAAACTCTTGAAAGGCAGAAAAAAAATTCTTGGAAAAAGCACTGAATAAATGTTAAAGAAAAGCCACCCAGACAGAAAGAGAGCTAGAAAAACAAAAAAGAAAGATTGGGCAAGAGAATAGAGGGAGACAAGCAGATAGTAAAGAAGGAGGAAATGATGTATAGTGAAGAAGAGAAGAAAAGAGGCAAGAAAGACAATTAGAGACAAAGAGCGAAGAAGAGACAAAGAGACACTGAAAGAAATTAGGAAATAGAAGGAAACAAAGAGAGAATGGAGGTAGTATTACGAAGATAACAACAACAAAAAATAAAAACAAACCAGAAATGGCTCCAAACGCCACTGTTACTGAAGGCTTTGGGCCACTAATTTGACGCTGCATCATTGCTTTTTTTTCATGTGTATGGTTTTGCTTTGTGTCACTGGCTTGATTCATACCTCGCGAAGAAACAAATTCACACACAAGCCCATACTTTTATTGAGACCCTGTCTTGCACTCAACGACGTCCTCCGTAGGGATGTCTCCTCCCGGATTTTGCCATTGCCTTATAGTTTCCTGAAATATATATAATGCGCCACTGTTGCATCGCTTTGTGCCACGGGTTATCAAAGTATTTTCTGCGCCAGTTCATCGTCTTTTGCGCTGCGCTATTTCCACAATCACGCATAACCAACTAGTCCACCTCGACGCCATTAGGAGGATGAAAAGCAAATCAAGCCCTACTAGTAATTCATAGCTATAGCTTGATAGTGGGAACACCTTTATCCGTCATTTTGTAGAACATGAAATTTGTGGTCTGTAAAAACCTCATGACGAAAATCCTCGCATGACTCCTAATACTAACCAGCAAGCACTTTAAGGTTGCGGACAATTATACGATATATCAAAAACGTCGTTGTTGCGGAGGCGTCTTCTTGTAGGGGCGAAGCAAACATATGAGCCATAATTGGGCAGCCATCCTCGGCCGAATGATGAATCACCTGTAACCAGTTTAGCGCTTCAGGAAGATAAAACGTCCTAGTTTTCGTTTGGGGACATGACAGATTGTACGTTAATACAACTTTGATTGAGCTTGTTGAACTCAATTTGTCCTTCACGAACTGAATAAGACGATGACTGAAGAGGAAAATCAGCTAAACGACAACGTTTCGTGGTGTCCGAAATATAAAGGGTGAGAAACAAACACATTACACCTCTTCTTTTTCTTTTGGCGTGAGTGTCAGTTGCAAGCGCTATTTTGTCTTGCTTCTCCTTCCTGTATAGATGTCGGGTGCAAATTTGAGACATGCGCTGTAAAGTTTTCCTTATGTTGCGCAAGTATTTTGAAAGACACCTTCTAGTGTTCGTGCTATAATACGAGCGAGACCGAGTAATCACACAAGAGCTCTTGCCTGCAGATAACTCACAGAAAGCATAACTTATTCTGCCGCTGTAAGCTTCACATCTCGCATTACGTGCGAAGAAAGAAGAGAATGTTTGATCTATTCGTCAAATATTTTTGGGCTGTTTACAAGGAGGCTGGGATATGATAGATGTAGGATGGTGTTTTTACGTGCTTCCGTGGATTATTAAAATACCAGTTTTATTTCCCTAAGCACTACATGATATTTTCTTTTTTCTGCTAGAATACTTAATGAAACAACACTTTGGGAACAGTAGGCTTAAGGGGAAAACAAAATGATGTGTTTAGTAGCAAACAATTTCTTTCCTCCTGCCTAACAGCACTAAAGGTCATCCTTTTTCACTGAATGAATGACGTGGATTTTAATCTAGAGGAAGCAGCAGCTCTTGGCCGCTGTTTGGGAGGAGGTTGAAAAGAGGTAAGGCGATAAAATGATCATCACCAACTTCATGCCACGCCTTCACGCAAAGTATACGCTATCTCAAGCACCACTTGAAACAGGCTACTTTGACTACCGCATGCTGTGAGAGCTTTCTACGCTTCGTGCTCAGACTTCAATATAATTTTTTTCTCTGAAATTTTTTTTAACTACGCCGGGACGAAATACGTTCAGCCAGAAAGTCACAGTCCCGAGCCAAATGACGGATTTGGTGCGCCGAAACAATATTGCATGCTGGCTATAACATTTTATCTTGTGTGCGCGTAGAACTATAGGCCCGCATTTTCTTCCATGCTGTTACATAAAAACAACGGCACGATAACATGCATGGTTTACTAGCTCTGACCATGAAAGAATGCGAGCTCGCGATGCTGGCAGGCTCGCCTCTAAACCACGCAGTCATGGAATGCACGTCCTCTCAGACGAGAGCGATTTCGGAGAAAAAAACGAGAACTAAAAAGAGATTTGTCATTTGTCATTTGTGAACCCTCTTTGTCATTTGTGAAACCACTGTTATTAGTTCCAATGTTATTACTTGCTTTGTATTTTTATTAGTTATTAGTTATTAGTTGCTGTGTAGTTGCTTTGCTTTGTAGTTGCTTTGTATTGTGGCAGAAGTATCACCCACTAGCATTCTTTCCTATGTACCCCCCTTACTCTATGCTCCGTAATAGAGCCTGTAAGGTATTTTTAAATAAATAAATAAATAAATAGATGCAATAGTGGCATGGTGTGTTCTTGCAGCACGCTAACGCAGTTTCATCGCTTCGCTGACGTCACGAAAGACGTCACTGGCAGGTTGGTATGCCATGGCTGCTAGGCCCAGTTTGCTTAGGCATTTCTGTGCGAAAGAAATGAAACTCGCCCGGAATCTCCAGTGAGATTCGACGAGCATAGCATACTGTGTTTCGTCGTCATTCGTTTTATGTACAAGCTGGCTAACTCTGATTTTCAAAATGGTCCCGTTTGTTGTTGTTTTTTACTCTGTACTGCACGAATTGTTTGGTAATCAGTGTAAAAATGTTATAAAACAGATTCGTTGTTGTCTGTCTTCCCCCATTGATCACGCTGCTACTCGCATTTAGAACTGCTCTTTACTAATCGAGTGCTTTTACTGTATCATTCAGAGGAAACTCATCACGTGAGTCATTAGGAAGCTTTCATCGGCTCATGTCTACGTAAAGTTACATTTCAGCAGTAGGTTTTGCTGTACATCCATGAATGACATTGTGACCACCATTCTGTCACTACCCAATACTGAAGGCAGGACTTCAGCTAATGGTAAGTGAACCTATTTTGGCAACAGGCACCAGAGACGACGTACAAGACAACGTACTCAACATGCAGTGGTACTTCGTTGTTTTGGTGTTTTACCGATGAGATATATAACTCCCCGTTAACCACAATAGACTTAGAGGACAATTCGAAGAAACGGCTCCCGAAGTGTTCATTTGACTGCTTAGGACTATGCGCCACGTTTTTTCATGCAACACGATCTTGCTACTTGACCTAATAAGTTAACACATAAATACTTGCAACTCAATTCCGCACATAAGGAAAGTTGAATATGTGAATAAACTTCGTTAAACTCGTTATAGTTTCATGTTTTTTTTTAGTTTCAAGTTAGGTTTGTCAACGTTTTCCTAAATATAAGCACACTGCTATAAAACAGAAAGAGCAAGGTGATAAAACGCAGCGAGCTTGCCCACACGTAAAGTTATGGCAAATTCTATTCACAACAGGAGTGGAGGGGTAGTAGATTGAAATGCGGGAGGCAGTGCACTCAGAGCAGCACTCGATCTGCCACTGGAATGCGGAATGCTCCTGGAGAGGAGGTAAGATGTTGAGGAGTGAGGAAACCATGTGATCGAAACTTTCCAAACCCTAGCATTCTCAGTGGGGCCGCAGCAAAATCGCCAGTCACATGTTCTTCATTAGTCTCGTGCATAGTATGTTTTTGCAAAGTCACATTCGACAGACGTCTAACTGCCGTCATCGCTGTCCGTACAAAACAGCGGTGTGGAAGTACACATGGTTGCTACCACTGCCACCGCACTCGCTGGCTCGAGAACAATTCAGACGCTGGGGAGTTCGAAGGTCACGTGAATCTCGTAAACTGCACCTACCCCTCTGTTCAGACAAGAGCACTATAAACTGCTACAAATATTCCCAAGTCGAGCATTCAATCAGAACATGAACTGAAGTACATCTGTAGACAACCATACATTGCAGCCGCATATACAGGAGGCGTCGCTTCTTGTTCAGAAATTTATGCTGGATTCTCTATGACGCCGGATAGTGTCCACTTGTCTCTGTTTTTACATGAGGTTACAAAAGCCTCAATCGCATTTTCGATGCTTAAGAAACGCTAATTACAACCACAGTATGACAACCCCTGGTCGCTAAAACACGGGAGCTAAGCAGTGGTTTACAAAAACCAATTCTACTGTCTTTATTCTATAACTTACCTATAATAAAATCAGTTTCGCCATGGAAATGTCTCGCTTGAGCAACTTATAAAACGGATGCTAGACGTGGAGTATTGCAGTTTTTGTAAAACTCACGTTAATGCTTCAAAATGAAAGAGCTTGATGTAGGCCAGTTGGTGTAACTTGTGTGTTCGTGTTTCGTGCCCTCGTGTTCTGTTCCTCTCGTTTTTTACTTCACAGCTTCTACTGTAGCCTTAGTCATCAACTTCTTTGTATTAAGTGTTTTCCTTGAACAACGTGGAAAACTGTGGGGTTGCCTCTTTTGCATGCGTCTTTTTTCTGAAGTTTATACGGCTTTTCGTTGTCATGCCAGTAGGTGAAGCGTGTTGTACACAAAGAGAAAACTTTGCTCAACTTATCGGTAAATACCTTGGCTGTGCATCGCCTTGTCCTCGGAATAACTATTATCAGCTTTCAAATAGATCCCGCAGCTTCACCTTTTCAGAACAATTTGTTCTTACGAATGCACAGCTCCGCAGTCGCACTCTTCCGTCCCGTCATACGCACTTTCATTAATGAGGCCACGGTATAGCGGCTACGTAGGCGTTCCATTCAACAGCGGGTCCTCGTGTCCTGCGTAACACCGATGCCCACTCAAGCAAACTTCATGTCTTCATTCGACTATGCCTCATCGATGAATGAAAGCAGCGCCTTGTGTTTCGCCATGATCCTAAAATTAGCCTGAGAAGCTTAACACGTGCTTGGCACGAGCACATTTCCTAGCTAGCAGTTCATGAATACGGGTGAAGTACATGCATGAGTAAAGCTCAGACCCAGCAAGTCAAGGTGAAGTCCACACATTGCTGCCCGTTGTTCGAAGGCTATTTAAAGCATTGTCGTGTTTTGCACACACCTCAAATAGCCACGGTGGTGCGCGTACGCGGCATCTCGCGGACTCTTGTGGAACAGGATGAGGCGATCACGCGAGGACGCCAACTGAAAAATGTTGTCCTCGCTCCCTTCTTCTCTCGATGTTTGATTACTCCATACAACTGTGAGTCACTGTGAGGATACAAAATATCACAGCAGCTGTTGAGCCCAGTTCATAGTCGCAACTGCTGTTCATAGGCTTTTTTAGTGTAAGGCGCTAGCATAAACACTTTGGTACAGTTAGAATTTTTGCTCAGTGCTATACTGCTAGATTCTGAAGTACAGTACTGAGCTGTGACACCGTGTTCTGTTATTTAGCTCCACTTTTAGAAGGTCGCAAACAGATGTCACCATAGTGACGTCAGCTCAGAAAAACTAGGGGTAGAGGAATGTGATCCTTCTTTTAGCCTGGATGCTTTAGTTTAAAAACAACAATAGTCGAGTAGTAATACCACCCTTCCAAACAGCGTGAAAGCGGAAATAAGTAGAAGTAACGCACAACATAAGCAGTGGCTCGTTTGTACTTGGCTCCTTTTTTGCGCTCGTTGTACGCAGCATATCTTGTACGAAATGGTTCTTTTGCAGCAATAATTTAGTCATCATTTCTGCATGATGCAATGCACAATAAAGAGTTCACAAGCTGGGTGGGTAGAAATAAATATTGATTGCGTGCTTGGAGATTTAGTCAACGTTCATTTAGCCCCGTTTGTCATGTTTGATCAGAGTGATGGCTGACTTATGTTTATGTTTGCTATATGGCGAACGGAGGAGCAATCAAGAATGAATCACAATTATGTATCAGTTTGCGTTTTGTCCTTCCAATGCCAAATGCTTATACTGCGTGGGTTAGCATTAGACTAAGTGGCATCATGTATATACAGTGAGAGAGAAGAAATCAAAGGCAGGCAGATTTACCACATGACCGTCTGCTTTTCCGCCACTCGCTGGAGAACATACAAGGAGGCAATGAAGTAGCTTTTGTACAACACAGGCACCACCAGTCGCATGCAAACCTCGGGGAGCACAATTATTCAGTTGGTTGTAAAAGTCTTATCGCCATTAGGTGCACCAGCAGAAAGAAAAACCTTTACATCCTGCACACCCTTCTCGTATGAAACTGATGAAAAAACTTTTTTCATGCAATTCTGGACTATAGTTCCTGGTCGCAAGGATGCTTGGCTAAGTTCCGTATACATGACATCTCATCCGATGATCGAATGCTTGGGATCGCAAGGGTATGCTACAGCTAAATAAAAAACAAGAAATGTTGGGAGGCCATGTGTTCTCAATTTGGCCTGAAAGTCCACATCCCTGGCCGATCGGCCCAGTGTGTTCGTGAAGTTCTAAGGATTTCTAGAATGAGTAATCCCTCCTTATGAGAAAGCAGAAGTTTGCCTGTCTGACTCTAGAATACAGTGTCCCTTATACGTAAAACGATTCGTTTCTTACTTAATCCAAACCCCGCAGGGGCGCCTGCGCAAGTAGGCGTTTGGTGTGTAGCGACACCACGGACCCGAGCTAACGGGGGAGTTTCTACTCCCTCCCACGCCTAGCCGTGCGTGGCTTTGCCGTGTCCGGGGAAAAGGGGATCCTGGGGGTTGAGCCGACGCTGGGTGATTGGACCTTTAAGGCCCCCTGGCAGAGGCAACACACCCCTTTGGTCCCGGCTTCACGTAGACGGCACCCCTGGGCTGACCCACCCAGGGGAAATCGGCAGTCGCCTTTTGCTATCTCTCTCTGCCTACATCTTCGTCTTTATCTCTCACTATCTCTCTGTCCTGTCTTCTACTCTCTTCTGTTTACTTCCAATTTTCCTGGCGGCAAGGGTTAACCCTGTGCAAATAGCCTACCTTGGTCTAGGCGCATTGGGTTATGGCAGTGTTGTATGGCTGACGTCTGCAAGCTTTCAGCACCTGTAAACTTGCAGCGTCCCCTTGTTGGGCTCCGTGGTGGGTGGCTGCCAACGCTGCTGAACAAAAATAAGACCGGCATGCATGGCGCATTCCCTCTACTATCTGATCGTACCGGCCTAAATCGGGTACGCTCGGACGACATAAATCTCTTCAACCAGCCAACAGAAACTTTTCTCCATTTCCACGTCATTCACTGTGAAAAAACTGAAAAGCAAGCCAGGACCATCTCTCCTTTCCTAGTTTCTAGATGTCTTACCGAAACTCTTGGCACAGGATACAAGGTAACCAAAATGGCTAGTGGAGACCTTCTCCTCGAAATCCGTGACAAAAAACAATTTAAAAAGCTAGACCGTCTCTCAGATTTCGGTGGCATACCAATAACCGTAACACCACATAGATCAATGAACACAGCTCGCGGAGTGGTATCTGACATGGACTTACTTGACTTGACTGAGACTGAACTTTTGGAGGGGTGGAAGAGCCAAAATGTCACTAATGTACAGAGAATCATCATCAGAAGAGATAATAAGGAAACACCGACAAAACACTTAATACTTACATTTGCATCCAGTAAACTACCGGAATCAATTCAAACAGGGTACACAAAGACATCTATCAGGCCATACATACCAAACACTCGTCGTTGCTTCCAATGCCAGAGGTATGGCCATGGCTCTAAAACCTGTCGTAGTCGCCAGACTTGTGCGCAATGTGGAGTCCTAGGCCACGTGTATGAGAGCTGCAAACAACCGCCACACTGTGTAAACTGCGAAGGAAACCATGCCGCATATTCACGCTCCTGCACATACTGGAAAAAAGAAAAATAAATAATTACGTTGAAGGTGAAGGAGAACATTATATTTAAGGAAGCACGGCGAAGAGTCGCTCCATTCTATGGACCTACATACGCTGATGCGGCGCGTCAGGGGGCACCGCCGCACCAGCCCTCGCCACCCCTTCGGCCCGCGCATACCGAGCCGGCGGTTGTGGCACCTGCCCCCAAGGCGGCTGTAGCCAAGGCTACACCGCCTACTCCCAAACAGAGACCGGAGACTCCAGAGTCTTCAAATCTCAAAGCCTCCCCTCACCAGGCGAGGCCCAAAATCCAAACTAACAGCCCGCATGTGCGGGCATCCAGTGCCTCCGAGAAGGCAATGGATACGTCGGCACCCTTGGTGCCGAAAGAGCGGCGTGGCTCCTTGGAGCACGCCAAGAAAACAAAAAAGCAAATAACAGGGCCTGGTGATGGCCCTGTTAAGTGAACTCAAACTCCCCGTCTAAACAGCCACTCGCTTTTCGTACACACAGCACTATTTCACATTCACCATGAACACTCAAATTATACAATGGAACGTCAGGGGCCTTCTTAGAAACCTTGACGACATCCAAGAACTCTTACATGAACACTCACCAAAAGTGCTGTGTGTACAAGAAACACACCTTAATTTAAGACACACAAATTTTCTTCGTAAATACGTTATTTTCCGAAAAGACCATGTTGATGCTATGACATCATCCGGAGGTGTTGCCGTCATAGTGAATCAAGGAATAGCATGCACACACTTACAACTCCAAACACCCCTTGAGGCAGTGGCTGTTCGAGCGGTTCTTTTTGATAAACTGATCACAATCTGCACTATTTACTTTCCTCCTAGCTATCAGCTGCAAAAACGCGATTTACACTCTCTAATTGATGAACTTCCGGAGCCTTATGTTCTCCTTGGAAACTTTAATGCGCATAGCAGGCTATGAGGTGACTCTCGGTATGACGCGCGAGGTCGACTGATCGAACAGTTCTTTATCTCGTCGAGCGCGTGTCTTCTAAATTGAAAAGAACCATCCTATTATAACCTCGCTAATAACACCTACTCCTCCATAGACCTGAGCATAGTATCTCCATCTCTTGTGCCTCTACTCCAGTGGAAAGTCGTCAGTAATCTGTACGGAAGTGACCACTTCCCCGTAGTTTTGAGCACAACGACAGTAACTGAGTGTCCACCACGTGTTCCCAAGTGGCTCATAAACAGAGCCGACTGGGAACAGTTTCATACTATCGCTTGTCTAGGTTGGAATGACATCTGTACTTTGAACATTGATGTTGCTGTGAACTACTTCACAGCGTTTTTGATTGATGCTGCAACAAAATGCATCCCACAAACAAATGGACACCCTGGAAAACTATGTGTGCCATGGTGGAACTCTGAATGCCGAAACGCGCGCAAACAGCAAAACAGAGCTTGGAGGCTGCTTCGAAACTCACCGAGAGCCGAAAATCTTGAAACCTTCAAGAAAATAAAGTCTCAAGGCAGGAGAACGCGTCGGCAGGCCAGAAGAGGAAGCTGGCAGAAGTTTTTATCATGGGTTAATTCATACACACAGGAGGCTAAAGTCTAGAACATGGTCGGTAGGATAGCAGGAAAACAAGTACACAGGCTTCCACTCGTAAACACTCAGGGTGATACCTTGGAAGATCAGACAAACTTCCTCGGTGCACACTTCGAACAGGTATCCAGCTCGTCCCACTATACTGACACTTTCCAAAAATACAGAACAAGAATAGAAACCAGAAACTCGAACACAAATCCACTAGATACGAGGCATATAACCAAGCTTTCAGTCTAGCTGAGCTCCAAACATCTCTAAACTCCTGCAGTACTTCTGCCCCAGGTTCTGACCGTGTGATGTATGAAAGGTTAAAAAACCTACCAAACGAAACCCGAAAAAGCTTACTTTGTTTGTACAATGCTATTTGGTCTTCTGGCACTATTCCTACCTCCTGGAAAGAGGCTATTGTCATTCCCATTTTGAAAGAGGGCAAGGACACTTCTTTACCCTCGAGTTATAGGCCTATAGCACTTACAAGCTGCTTGTGCAAGGTCTTCGAAAAAATGATAAACTGCCGACTTGTACATATCCTTGAAACAAACAATTTGCTCGACCCATTTCAGTGCGGGTTTCGAGAAAGTAGATCCACCACAGACCACCTTGTTCGTATCGAGGCACAGATCAGAGATGCGTTCGTCCATAAACAATATTTTCTCTCTGTGTTCCTCGATATCGAAAAGGCTTATGATACAACATGGTGTTTTGGAATTCTAAGAGACCTGTCCCACCTTGGTGTGCGCGGAAGAATGTTTCATATAATCGAAAGTTACCTGTCAAACTGGACATTCCGTGTCCGTCTGGGCAGTGTGCTCTCCCAAACATTTGTCCAGGAAACAGGCGTGGCACAAGGTGGTGTGCTTAGTTGCACACTTTTTATTATTAAAATGAATTCTTTGCACTTGTCCATTCCCCGCAATATGTTCTATTGTACTTATGTCGACGACGTTCAGCTTGGCTTCAAGTCATGCAACTTGGCCATGTGTGAGCGGCAGGTTCAGCTGGGTTTAAATAAGGTCTCCAAATGGGCAGATGAAAAGAGATTTCGACTTAACCCACAAAAAAGCACGTGTGTCTTCTTCTCTCGAAAGAGAGGCATGCACTCGGAACCCGACATTCAACTGAACGGGCAACAACTGTCCGTCAAAGCCGAGCATAAATTCTTAGGCTTAATCTTGGACAACAAGTTGACCTTCGTACCCCACATAAAGTATTTAAAAACAAAATGTTTAAAAGCCATGAATGTTATAAAAGTGTTGTCACGTGCTACGTGGGGTAGTGACAGGAAATGCCTCATGAACCTGTATAGAAGCCTTATTCGCACCCGCTTAGATTATGGGGCCATTGTTTATGAGTCTGCGACTCAAAGTGCTTTGAAGATGCTGGATCCCGTGCACCATTCGGGCATCCGCCTTTCTACGGGTGCTTTTCGCACCAGCCACGTAGAAAGCCTTTACGTTGAGTCAAATAAGTGGTCGCTTCATCTGCAAAGAACCTACATGTCCTTTGAATATTTCCTTAAGGTGAAAGCAGACAAGAGGCACCCCTCATACTCTACTATTAATGACTTGTCGAGCTCCATTCTTTTTCAAAACAGGCCTTCAATGAGGCAGCCCTTTTCAGTTCGCCTGAAGGGTCTAGCTGAGGACACTGGAGTGTCACTCGAACACAGTTTAATGGCTCCTGTAGCATACCCGCCACCGTGGCAGTGGCAGACTATAGATTGCGATGTGTCTTTCCTAGAAGTTACTAAACATGCGCCTATTGCCCATATTCTAACATACTTCTTGGAACTTCAACACAATTACACATGTCCTGAGTTTTTTACAGATGCCTCTGAGTCTAACTCCTCTGTGTCCTACGCTGCTGTTGGCCCTTCCTTTTCGGATGCTGGCCCTCTACATCCAGGCACAGGTATCTTCACAGCGGAAGCTTACGCGATACTTGTGGCAGCTAAACACATCAAACAATCACAAATACAAAAAGCAGTAATTTATACAGACTCCCTCAGTGTGGTAACGGCTCTGCACAGTCTTAAAAAAATAAAAAAAACCCTGTCCTCGTTTCACTTTACTCCATTTTATGCACACTCTACACACTCAACCGGCATGTTGCTGTGTGCTGGGTGCCAGGGCACCGTGAGATTCAAGGCAACATGATGGCGGATCAGCTTGCTGCATCCGCCCACGAAAGCACCGCCATTAAACCCACATCAATCCCGGCCCTTGATCTTAAGCCGTCTCTCAAACGAAAACTCAGGGACTACTGGCAGAGCAAGTGGGATACACACACACAAAACAAACTACACGTTATCAAGCCACACCTTGGCCATTGGCCACCAGTATCAAAATCACGTCTAACAGAGGTAACACTAACAAGACTCAGGATAGGACACACATACACGACACACACACATCTTTTGTCCGGTGGTGATCCACCATTGTGTAATAAATGTGGTGAGGCATTAACAGTTCCTCATGTTTTAATTCAATGTAAACATTTAGACACTCTAAGAAGACAACACTTTCCACTATCCTACCGACAACATATACCTTTACACCGTGCAATGTTCGTCGGTAGGGAACCGCTTTTTAGTCACAAATCATTATTAGCGTTTTTAAAGGAAATTCATAATTTTCATATCATATACCCGGGCATACCGTAGCAGGACCTCTCTAGAGAGGTTTTTGCTGCCGTGGCTACACAGGAAAGCACTTGCCTCACGGCCCTTGGACGCAAGGGTATGAACGAGTGAGGTACTTGTGCTAATGCCATACATGTCCACCATCATTTTTCATTATCACTAACTTTTGTCACCTATTCACATCACACACACCTTTCACGGCATGATCATGATTTTATTACTTGTATGTTTTTACCCGCCTTATTGCGAGGAATTTTATGGCCCTTATACAGCCGCTAATCACAATCATTGTCCACATTCTTTGTCCCATGAACTGGCGCTCTTTGGCCATCAAATGGCCCTTGCGCCAAACCAAAAACACCATATATCATATACTTAATCCAAACAGAGTCACAAATCAGCAAATAATACCACTTGTATTGGCAGATGAAGGAGACTCTTCCATGTTCTTGGGTGTTAATGGATTGTGATTAAGTAACAGCAAGAGACTTCGGAGCACATAAGCCTTTGTCAACATTTGCACACAAAAATGGCAAGCAGCACATATTCTCTCAAAGCCAAATACGCGACGCGCCTCTCCTTTGACAGTCAGTGGTATCGTTCCTTAAAAATTAGCTCGAACGTTGTAAACAAGCCGCCAAACAACAGGGCCTATGCGTCCGCTCAGGTGGAGCTAAACAAGCTTTAGCAGGATCAAGCGGGGGGTGTTTACGTGTGCAAAGCGTTGCATTGCTGCACTCAACAAACAATGGATTACTATTGAATGCATTGAACAAACATCGAATACATTACCGTATTCGAGCGTCACGGTAGACTGTTTTTCATTGTAACGGTACATATTGTAGTAGCCATGGCAGAGGTAAGGTGAGTGCTGTTGCCTTTCCCTCTCAATACACAGGTAATGCAGTTTTACGGAGACATTACCTTCATTCATAAACTTTTATGTTACTAACATCCCTACCATTCCGTTGCCGCAAGCACCTTTTACGGTTCTAACACTATTTTGGCCTACCATTCTCCTCCTAGAGCATTTTCGTGCTCATTCCATTTCGCCTATACACATTTTTACAGAAGGAAAAAAAACCGCCATGATGGGCTGCGCGCGGGAGTACAAAGGCCAAGGGCGCAGCCTTGTTAGAGCATTTTAAGGGGTCACGCAAATTTGGGCAGCCCAGGGAGGCGTTTTTGAAACGTCTATATGGTGTACCTATTCTCTTTATATATTATTTATCGATGAGCTTCACGCACACACACTCACACACACACACACACATATATATATATATATATATATATATATATATATATATATATATATATTTATATATTTATATATATATATATATGACGCTATGATGAATGGGCGACGTGGCCTGGCTCATACCCCATGTTTATTGCATTCCGCACTTCTTCCTTCTCGGCTTCTACCAACCATCGCTTCATACGTCACACGATTCCCCCTCCCCCTGAAAGATGGCACTAGTTACAAACTATAACAATTAAAAAAGTGAATGAACAAAACAATGCCCAAATTCACAGTTTCACGTCCAGACGGAGTTCCCCAATCTCACGAAATCTTCAAGGCCGATTGAGCAGTCCGATGAATTTTATGACAACTTTGGTGGGCGAGGTTGACTGTTTCATTCTGGCCAACTGAAGCATGTCAAAAATTACTGATGACACAGCGATTCTCGTTATGAATGAACAAGGGTCGAAGTACTTGTAGCATATGAGAGTCGGATGTCGTAGGCATGAAGTTCTCCGTCGAAGACGCTGCTTTCTGTGTCGTGGCTGAGACAGAACGAGTGCTTGCAGCCTGCATGTCCGAGAATCGAAGCTGATGGTATGATGCCTTTGTTCCTTCATTGTACACGTGGTAGCTGCACGTATCTTTCGTAGCTTTCTGTGGTCTTCTCTCAGTTTGTTGAACCGTAGATACGGCGTTGAGAACTGGTGCAGAAAACTTTGTCGACGTTGCTTTCTGCGAAGATGGCTTAGGCATCGACTTCGCCTTTGTTTCTTTAATTGATGTTGTCTCTCATGATCTTTCAGCCACAAGTGTACTCGTGCGGAGTTTTCACTTGATCGTTGTTCTTGTTCGAGTAGCCGTTGCAGTTCTTGCAGTTCGTGGCGTTGCCTTTGTTGAAATTGCTCGTCTTCTTGTGAAAGTTCGTCAGATGGACCTCTTTCAGGAACATGAGCCTGCTTTTCTTTAGATGGTGATGTGATCAGATGATTGTCGGTAGTCGACACTGTACTGCTAAGCTTGTCCTGCGATGAAAGCAGCGTGGCAGGCTGATGAGAACGCTTCCGAGATTGTTGTGAGTCATCCTTGATTGTAAATGCTTCTGTCAGTTGACAATGCGCGGGCGTTGGTAGATTCAAAATTGCTGCAGTGCTTTGACTCACATGTGTGTTGTCACTTGACGATGAGAGCACAACAGACATGGCTTCAGGTGCTTCTGATGGCGTATGTTTTTCTTTTTGCAGCGTAGTTGGGCTGACAATGTCTGTCGAACGACCCTGGTCCGGAACGTCAGGGTAGGGGCTGGTATTGTGAGGATTCACTAGCTCGTCACGCGTAAATTCCGTCGCACGCTCGAAAACGTCTGGGCCTTGTGTGTGACGCGAAGCATCAAGGGATTCGGGTGGTTCAGTGAAATATGAAGTGTTGTGGTGCAGTGAACACGTTGAAAATGCCGATTTCATTGTTCTTGGGAAAGCCGGCTTTAGGTTTAGTCTTTTGCCGAAATGGTCTAAATTCCTTCCGGTATACGGAGGCTTTACCTTGTCTGTTGCGACGTGCAAGTTACCAGTCGGTGTTCGAATGCGCGTAGGCTGCGTATGGATGTGATTGGTGAATTTGAATGCGTCGATATGGCTGGTTGTAATCGAATCTTGATTATAGTCCTGAAATCAGATGATCATTTCTTCTTTCATCTTTCGCCAAGACTCATCGTTCTCGAAGATGTGGGTTAGGTAAAACTTGAATGTCTCACCTGAGATGTAGTCAGTGAAGTTTATCATCATCTCCCGTTCCGACCATGATGGAGCGGTGGCATGGAGCTCAAACAGGTTGAACCAGTCCTGTACGGGTCCGTCGTCCGCTGATCCGGTGTACTTAGGGATGTCAAGGTCTTCTGATGCTGCTGTCTTGATGCTTGGTGGTCTTGGTGGTCCGCGTTCGGTCACTGCGTCTCGCTGAGGTCTTCGATGATGATGGCCGGGCGGTGAAGTGGTTGCGAGGTCTTCATCCTGTCGACTTGTCTGACGCTATGATGAATGGGCGACGTGGCCTGGCTCATACCCCATGTTTATTTTGTTCTGCACGTCTTCCTTCTTGGCTTCTACAAACCATCGCTTCATACGTCATATATATATATATATATATATATATATTAGGGAAAGAGGTGTATACCTAAGGGTTTTTCCGTGTTTTGACATGATAATAATGAGATCTACCAGACAATATTGCAAGAAATGTATAGGGGAAGTTATTAGAACAAATGTAATGTAAATAAGAAGAAAGAAAAGTGGGTGAACAAATACCCAGCCGTGAGCAGGAATGGAACCTACGACCTTCGAATAACGCGTTCGATGCTCGATGCCGATTTGTTCTAATAACTTCCCCTATACATTCCTTGTCATTATTGTACTGTCTGCTAGATCTCATATATATATATATATATATATATATATATATATATATATATATATATATATATATATATATATATATATATATATATATATATATATATATATATATATATGCATCTTCAGTGTCAACAATTACGTGTTCAAAAACGCCACCGAATATATTTCTTTCGAGAACAGCAGTCAAATCTTGAAATTTTCGCCGACACCGCAGTTCTTGCCTCTGGAACTGCGCCCGTCAGATGTTCTCTTGCGGTGCGCTGCTGCGACGTCACATTGGAGAAATCGATCAGTGACGTAGAGAAGGCGAACCGCTTGAGCCGGATGTTCGGTGACCAGAAGGTACGTCCGAAGGTGAATCAGCAGGAACGGGATATTGAGGTTCAGCAGACATGTAGTGTGGAGCCCCTGCATTGTCGTGAAAAGGGAAGCTGCAACGATTGCAGTGACGAGCTTTGTCACCTGGAATGCCACAAGAATAGCATATTGGTCGATCATCAGAACTTCCACAGTGTCTAAAGATGGGGGCACTGTTCACTGAATAAGAAAACACAAACGTGCGTGGAGGGGGCGGTGACGTGTAAAGATTGCGAATTGCTTCGCAGGTAGCCGGAGACGACGAGGCACGTGATGCAGCCACAGTGCCAGCATAGGTCAGTGGTTCGGTAACAACTGCTGGAACATGAAAAGACGGCAACGCTTTGGCAACTTGCAGTTTCTTGACCTGTTGAATTGAAGGTCACTATCGTGTCATCGGCGTGGTTGTTCTTGTAGATATAAATAACTGCCCTGCTACCTCTTCCCGATCGAATTGTGTTTATTCAGGAAGCATCTAGAATGCGCCGTCATCGATTCCTTTCATGATGTGCTTATTACCCTTCCCTGCCTCGTCTAGAGTCGAGTTGACGAGATTGCAGTGAAAGAGCACATCTGCGAAGTAGCTTGTGAAAGTCTCATCTTTGCTTTGTACACTAACACACAAGTGCTGCTCAGCACATGAAGCCAGCGCACTGCAGGAGTGAAGGAGTTTTTGCCAATTCTGACCAAGTAGTGAAATCACTTTGATGATTCCTGTATCATAGTTTCGCCACATCCTGAGGTAAAAGCTTACCTTTGTGAGCTTCTCAGCTGCGTCCCTCTTATTGTAAGCGCTCACCAGTTGATACTTTGAAATCTAGTTGTCAGTAGCTTGGTCGCCTACACCACCAAATAAAGTGCCAGGACCCCGGATCAGTCATTGGAGGAGGTCGTTGGATTGTGTGGCTGCGAAATCTCAGCAGTTCCGGGGGAAGGAACAGATGTACCCAGTACTTCCAGCACTTGAAATGGAATGTTCTATAAGCAGCAGTTAGGAGTTGACTAGGGGATCGAAGAATTTATTTTAGCGCAACAGATATCGCACACTGACCCCATTATTCTCTTCCTTTCCTTTACAAGAAAGCTTATATATATTGTGGGCATTTAGTATACGCATCCTCTTCACCGGTACATTATCATCATTATCAGGTGTGGCTCGCTTCAACGATGGATCAGCTGTCCTCGCTGCTACGAACACCACACCAGATAAAATTTTACTGCCGCGGGGCACTACTGTCGCCTGCGTTGCCGATCTGGAGCCTGTGTGCGTCGTGCCTCTTACCCCTGCCTCCTCTAAAGGCCATCCTGGAGATCATGCTGCTTCCTCGGCCTTTACAGCAGCCATCAACAAGGACTTGACAGACTTGCAGAAGCAGCAGCTGCTTGATTTGTTGCAAAAGCATGCAAACTATTTTGACGTTCATTCATCCAGCCTGGGTCAGACAACTGCTACAGCACATCGTATTCAGACCGACGGAACATCCATTGTGCATCGTCGTCCGTACCGCGTCTCCCTAGCCGAACGAAAAATCATTGAGGAAAACGTAGACGATATGCTGCAACGGGAGATAATACGACCCTCAACCAGTCCTTGGTCGTCTCCAGTGGTTTTGGTGCGTAAAAAAGACGGTTCCGTACGATTTTGCGTCGATTACCGAGCACTCAATAAGATCACTAGAAAGGACGTATACCCCATGCACGAAGATGATAAAGAAAAAACTGCGTTTGCAACGCCGGACGGCCTATACGAATTCAATGTTATGCCGTTCGGTCTATGCAATGCGCCCGCAACTTTTGAGCGCATGATTGACACCGTGCTGCGTGGCCTGAAATGGAAGACTTGCCTATGTTACCTCGATGACATTGTTGTCTTTTCATCGACGTTTTCTCAACATCTGCAACGCTTGGACGAGGTCCTGACTTGTCTTGCGGGCGCTGGTCTTCAAATTAACACCAAAAAGTGCCATTTCGCCAGCAGATCTATCAAGGTACTCGGTCATATTGTGAGCAAGGACGGAATTCGCCCAGACCCTGATAAAACTGCTGCAGTGCTTCGCTTCCCTCGCCCTGACAAACCAAAAGATTTGCGAAGTTTCCTTGGTCTCGCCTCTTACTTTCGGCGATTCATACAAAACTTTGCCTCCATAGCCGCACCACTTCATAAGCTACTTGCTTCCGGTATGCCCTTTCAGTGGTCTCAGGAATGTGAATCAGCTTTCGACAGGTTGAAGAGTGCCCTCACGACCGACCCTGTACTTGCTCATTTTCACGATGATGCACCGACCTTCCTGCACACAGACGCTAGCGGCCGCGGTTTAGGAGCCGTGCTCCTGCTACGCGACAACTCTTCGCGAGAGCGAGTCGTTGCATACGCCAGCCGCGTCCTCTCCGCAGCCGAGAGGAACTACACGATCACCGAGCAGGAGTGCCTCGCCATCGTTTGGTCAGTACAGAAATTTCGTCCATACCTGCATGGCCGCCATTTCACCATTGTGACCGACCACCATGCTTTATGTTGGCTTTCGACACTCAAGAACTTGTCGGGACGCCTCGGACGCTGGATTCTATGCCTCCAAGAATATGATTTTGAGATCGTGTACAAGTGTGGCAGGAAGCATAATGACGCCGATGCTCTTTCTCGCTGCCCACTACCAGCGACTCCACTCGGGGTTTCAGCCGTCAATTTGCACAACACGCCCTCGGAGTCCACGTCTACGGCGGTTTCCTCTCTCGCCTCTATGGACCAGCTGCCTTCGGACGACCCGCACGATTTTCCTTCTCGACAGTTGGCTGACCCATACTGTCGACGTATTATAGACTACCTCACTGGCAGTTCCCGTCCACCTAATGCAAGGCTCCGTCGCCAGCTCTCGCAATTTAAGCTGGACAACTCGGTGCTGTACCGCAAAATTTACCATCCTGACGGTCAGCGCTGGGTTCCCGTTCTACCCCGATCGCTTCGGTCCGAAGTCCTCAGGGCACTTCATGACCATCCGACTGCTGGTCACCTTGGTTACCATAAAACCTACGATCGCCTTCGAAGTCGGTTTTATTGGCCAGGCATTACCACTAGCGTAGCTCGGTACGTCGGGTCCTGCACTACCTGCCAATGTAGAAAACTACCAACATCTGCTCCCGCCGGTAAACTACAGCCTCTTCCGTGCCCAGCCACACCATTCGAAGTTGTAGGCGTCGATCTTTATGGCCCCCTCCCAGTCAGTGCTGCTGGAAACCGGTGGATAGTAACAGCCATTGACCATTTGACGCGCTACGCCGAGACGGCATCCGTTACTACAGGTTCAGCTTCTGAGATTGCCGATTTCATCCTCCGAGCCATTATACTGCGTCATGGTGCTCCACGTGTGTTGCTCAGTGACCGTGGAAGGGCCTTCCTTTCACAACTAGTGAACGAACTTCTTCAGGCCTCCGGCACAACTCACAAGACTGCCTCTAGTTATCATCCCCAGACTAACGGCCTCACTGAGCGATTCCACCGCACTCTTGCTGACATGATCGCCGCCTATATTCAACCAGACCACAAAAACTGGGACGTTGTTCTCCCATTCGTCACTTTCGCCTACAATACGGCCATTCAGCGAACAACCGGCTACTCGCCATTTTACCTAGTTTATGGACGCTCCCCTACTACTTTCCTGGACGTCTCCTTCTTTACCTGCCAAGTGAATTCATCTCCATCCTCTTCAGAGGAATACGTTTCACGACTCGCACAGTGCCGCCAACGAGCTCGTATAAACACTGAAGCCCGCCAGGAAGAGAGAAAGCTAGTTTATGATGAATCGCATCGTGATGTATTCTTCCAACCTGGAGACGAAGTGCTCCTTTTGACGCCTGTTCGCACACCTGGTTTGTGCGACAAATTTCAGCCTCGGTTTATTGGACCGTACACAGTTCTTGAAGAGACTTCACCAGTGAATTATCGCGTGACGCCACTTGTAGCCCCAGCAGATCGCCGTTATCGAACTACAGAGGTCGTCCATGTCTCCCGTATGAAGCCCTTCATGCGACGTTCTTTGTCCCCTTGACTTGCCGCGGCCAGGCTGGCCGCTTTCACGTGGGGGGAATTGATGTGGGCATTTAGTATACGCATCCTCTTCACCGGTACATTATCATCATTATCATGTGTGGCTCATGCATCCCCATCGTTGTCGCGTAGCATCATCATCTTGGTCCGATCATCTCAGCTGTCGGCTGCCGGTTCTTCGGGCCTAATAAAGGTCTTCCAAACCAAGACTCCATAATATATATATATATATATATATATATATATATATATATATATATTCTTAGGGACGAAGACGCACGTACGAAGGGATTTTATTGACGTTTCGGCCGCGGGTCTGGCCTTCATCACAATACGGTTTATGGCACGAGTGCCATAAACTTGTGCATATTGTAACGCACTTTTCAATAAACTCTTTTAATAAGCTAACGTAGGCTGGGCGAACTTGTGCCCGAGAATTATAGCACAGCTAGATTGTCTCGAGGATTGCCTTCTGCCTCTTCTTCTACGTTCTCCTTTTCTTTCAACCCGGTTCGCGCGCAGCTGGGTCCCGCAGGCTCGTGCATCGCAAATCATCTAGAAGGCACAAGTATTTGCTAGCGCGCGTAATTTGAAGTCACATTGTGTCATTGCCCCCCTTTCCAGAGTGCATCGTCCTGATGCTTGTGTCAAACTGGTTGCATGGCAGTCATTCACAAACCCTCGTCGGGGATGTCGTTAGCGTCAAAGAACGTCGTATCTTCAGCGTTTCATTGCCTGTCGTGATATGGTTTCATCCTGACGACATGCACAGTTTCCGTGCGATGCCACCGTCGGGATGAAATATCCTGTCCCTCTGGCGTAAATTCGTAGTTGAGCGAGCCGACGCGGCGGAGCACTCTGTACGGACCGAAATAGCGGCGAAGCAGTTTTTCTGACAAACCACGTATTCGTACAGGAATCCACACCCACACTCTGTCTCCTGGTGCGTACTGGACGTCTCTTCTTCGCAGATGGTATCGATGCGTGTCGGTTTTCTGCTGTTGGAGAATGCGATATCGTGCCAGCTGTCTAGCTTCTTCTGCTCTTTGTATGTAGTCGTGAACGTCATAGTAATTCTCGGGCGTCTCGTCAATAGGTAACATTGCATCTAAAGGTGTCGTTACCGTCCGGCCAAAAACAAGTTGGAATGGCGTCATCCGTGTTGTCTCTTGCATCGCAGTGTTATAGGCGAATGTTGCATAGGGTAATATTTTATCCCAAGTACGGTGTTCTATATCAACGTACATTGACAACATATCAGCCAGCATTCTGTTCAGTCGTTCCGTTAGACCATTTGCTTGAGGATGATATGCCGTCGTTTTTCTATGACTGGTGTGCGTCAATTTCATAATACATTTCATCAGGTCGGCCGTAAATGCAGTCCCTCGGTCCATGATCAACGCTTTTGGAGCTCCGTGCCGCAGTACTATGTTGGAGATGAAGAATTCGGCAACTTCAACGGCTGATCCTTTAACTAGAGTCGCTGTCTCGGCATATCTGGTAAAATAGTCGGTCGCAACTATTATCCACCGTTTTCCCGATGACGACGTAGGAAATGGGCCCAGTAACTCCATTCCCACTTGTGTGAATGGGGCTTCTGGTGGTTCTATCAGTTGAAGGAGATCTGCTTGTTTTAGCGGTGGCGTTTTGCGTCTTTGGCAGTCCCGGCAGGTTCTGACATAGTGTCGTACAGAGCTAAGCAACTTCGGCCAGTAGTATTTAGTGCGGATGCGTGCTAACGTTCTGCTTACTCCTAAGTGTCCAGCTGATGGATCGTCGTGGCAAGCCTCCAAAATCTCTGGTCGCAGAGGTGAAGGGACGACAAGCAGGAATGTCGCTGTATTGTTGTCAAAGTTCCTTTTATACAGGATGTTGTTTCGTAGGACAAACGCTGACAAGGCGCGGACAAAAGGTCGTGGAATATCGACAGACTGTCCTTGTAGGTACTTGATCAAGAGGAGTATCTCAGGGTCGGATCGCTGCTGATGTGCCATCTCTGATGGTGTCACAGCTACCAAGAAAATAAAATCTTCACCATCCTCGGTGGAAGCAGAAGCAGCAGGTTGAATCGGAGCACGTGACAAGCAGTCCGCATCACTGTGCTTGCGACCTGACTTGTACACAAGCGTGATATCATACTCCTGTAATCGCAAGCTCCATCGTGCAAGCCGTCCACATGGGTCCTTGAGATTAGCCAGCCAGCATAGCGAATGATGGTCGCTTATAACTCGAAAAGGCCTACCATATAAATATGGTCGAAACTTGCTGATAGCCCATACCACGGCAAGGCATTATTTCTCGGTCGCTGAGTAGTTCACCTCAGCTTTCGAAAGAGTGCGACTGGCATGCGCAATGACTCGTTCTTGTCCGTTTTGCCATTGGATGAGCACGGCCCCAAGACCTAAATTGCTTGCATACGTGTGGATATCGGTTTCCGCTTCCTCGTCAAAATGCGCCAAAACAGGATGGCTTTGAAGGCACTTTCGTAGTTCATTGAAGGCATCCTCTTACTCGGCAAGCCATACGAAAGGCATTTCCTCTTTTGTCAGCCGTGTCAGTGGTTCAGCAATTCGTGAAAAATTTTTAGCGAACCGTCGATAATAGGCGCAGAGACATAAAAATCGCCTAACAGCCTTTTTGTCTGTTGGCTTCGCAAATCTTGCTACGGCCTCAGTTTTTGCAGGGTCTGGGCGAACACCTTCTGCACTGATGACATGGCCGAGAAAAAGGAGCTCACGGAAGCCGAAATGACATTTCTGCGGTTTTATCGTCAAGTTCGCTGATTTGATCGCAGTGAGCACGGCCCGGAGCCTTTACAAATGTTGCTCAAAGGTAGCAGAGAAAACAACAACATCGTCGAGATAAACCACACATGACTGCCATTTAAAACCACAAACCACTGTGTCCATTATCCTTTGGAATGTGGCGGGTGCTGAACAAAGGCCAAAAGGGAGCACCTTGAACTCGTATAAACCGTCCGGTGTCACAAACGCTGTCTTTTCGCGATCTCTTTCGTCCACTTCTATCTGCCAATACCCACTTTTAAGATCCAATGAGGAAAAATATCTGGCATTTCGCAGCCTATCCAGAGTGTCATCAATTCTTGGCAGAGGATAAACATCCCGTTTGGTGACGGCATTAAGCTTCCGATAATCAACACAGAAACGTAAGGTTTGGTCTTTTTTCTTCACAAGAACAACAGGTGACGCCCATGGACTTGATGAAGGCTGGACTACATCGTCTTTGAGCATTTCTTTAACCTGATTACCAATAGCTTCTCTTTCTTTTGGTGACACTCGGTAGGGATGCTGGTGTATTGGCCTCACTGACTCGTCGACAATGATGCGATGTTTAGCGACAGGAGTGCGTCGAACCTTAGATGACAACGAGAAACATTCGGCGAATTCCCTTAAAAGACTCTCTATTTGCTCTTTTTCGCTTGGTAGTAGGCCCGGCTCGATGTCGATCGCTGCAAGGACAGACTCCACGTCTTCGAAATCAGAATCATTGGTTTCAGAAGTTCGCAGCTCCTGTCTTCGCTCATATTTGGATCCGCTCGGCGGAATAAGCGAGACATGTCTTCCAGATACATGGCGACAGTTTCATTATTGCGCTGATTTCTTGTCTGGAGCGCAGCTTCAGCTCTCTCTTTGCGGTCTGTGTTCGGGAAAGCAGCGAGCAGCTCCCGTCGAAAATCATTTCATGACCGGAAGGTGGCTTCGTGGTTTTCATACCACGTTCGTGCGCTATCTTCCAGTGCGAAGTAACCACTTCCAAGTTTGCGCTCTTCCCCATATCCGTTAGCCTTTGCGACGCGTTCAAAGTGCTCAAGCCAGTCCTCTGCGTCCTCGTAGCTTTGTCCGTGGAAAGGCTTTGGTAGCATTGGCTAGTTTACGACAATGTTGGCTGGAGTGACCTGAGCTGTCATGTCGGTTGCGTACCCGTTCACAGCCGTTGATGTTCCAAGCGAAGTCGATCAAGGTGAAAATTCAGGACCCTCACCTCGTAGGGGTCAACTGCAGCGCTGATGAACAGGCGTCAGCTCATTGGGTCGAAATCGCTGTGGTTCTAGACTGCGCTCTGTCACTCGAGAGGGGCTTGGCATCACACCCAGCACTTCCACCAGATTTGTAACGCACTTTTCAATAAACTCTTTTAATAAGCTAACGTAGGCTGGGCGAACTTGTGCCCGAGAATTATAGCACAGCTAGATTGTCTCGAGGATTGCCTTCTGCCTCTTCTTCTACGTTCTCCTTTTCTTAAGACCCGGTTCGCGCGCAGCTGGGTCCCGCAGGCTCGTGCATCGCAAATCATCTAGAAGGCACAAGTATTTGCTAGCGCGCGTAATTTGAAGTCACATTGTGTCAATATCAATAAGATACAATTATGAAAACCGCCATGAAAGGCGATATATGGGCATATATATATGCAATTCACACAATTTGAAGGGCACGTGATACACGAGTAAGAAGATGAAGCAGCATCACCGGGTAAATATATCGACAGCAACACATTAGCAGTATTGCTCAGGCTCATTTTAGAGCTAAAGAACTTTCAATTTGAAGGGCAACACTACGTCCAAGTTAGCGGCACGTCAATTGGTACGCATATTGGACCCAACTACGCCAATATATTCATGGGCCAGCTTGAAAGTGAATTTTTGCAAACTCGCGCGCTGAAACCTTTTTATTATAAATGTTACATCGATGACATTTTCCTTATTTGGCCGCATGGTGAACAGGAGTTGCTCTCTTTCATATCTGACTTCAATGATGCCCATCGAACAATATCATTTTCTCGCACCTATTTCACATCAACGCTTAGTTTTCTTGATGTAAGCATTTCGATTGTAAATGATAACCTATCCACTGCTCTATACAGGAAGCCTACAGACTGGCAACAGTATTTGCACTTTGACAGTAGCCACATGAAACATTGCAAAACTATCATCCCTTGCAGTCAGGCCTTACGCTTTAAAAGAATCTGCTCAGAGCAATCAGAGTTTCAAAAAAATTGCAGAACACTAAAGGATGCCATAGTCAAACAAAAATATCCGCCGCATTTATTGGATGACACAATAAAACGTGCCGACATGCATAATCGTAGAACGCTGTTTTGCGCTGCTAAAAACTCGACTCCCTCATCGCAGACAAACTTAGTTCTTACCCATTCAGCGTCAGTTCCAGGTGTTTAGAATGTGCTGAGAAAGCACCACAATATTCTAATGCAAAGTGAACGCTTAAGAACCATTTTCACCGAACCACCTAAAGCAGTGTATCGCAAAGCTAAAATTATTCGAGACATACTCTCATCGTCATCATCGTCGAAAGCAGACAGTCCTGACACGATCGGTGCCATCTTTGCCAAAAACCGCGATGCAAAGCATGCCCGTACATGCGCATATGCCAACAAGTCACCAGTACTGGTTCCAACTTTTCTTTAAATATCAAAGGCAATCTTAACTGCGATTCTAAAAACGTGATATACATGATAGAATGTGCGCTATGTGAAATACAGTACATTGGTCAAACAGAAGGGCCTTTTAGACTGCGTTTTAATAACCATAAATCTCATGCTAACGACTTGCCTTACTTGCTCATTTCAAGACACGTGCACCTCCCTGACCACTCTTTTGAAAATCTACAGGTCACATTACTAGAATCTGGTTTCCGCACAAATTATGATAAAGAAGCCGTGAATCATTCCTCATCTATAAGTTCGACGCCGTCGCATCTGGTCTAAATGAAAACGTAGGAAAACTTAGTTGCCTATCTGCGTAACCTGTATAACCCAGTCCATCTTTCTTCAATCTTGCTCAGCAAATCGCACTACATTGTCTGTATCGGTTGATTACGTTGCAGCTTTGTAACGTCTTGGTGAATTTTTATTACTATTATTTTATTATTTTTTCTTCCTTTTTCTCCTTGCTACTACCGGTCGGACTACTCTTCATGTTATGTGCTTCATCTTTTATGCGTTTTATCTTTTATATGTAAACAACGTGCTCGCCACGTGCTCGCGCATGGAAACAATATCTTTTTACTCGTGTATCACATGCCCTTCAAATTGTGTGACTTGCATATATATATATATATGCCCATATATCGCCTTTCATGCTGGTTTTCATATTTTTATATTATTTATATGCACATGTATATAAACAGCACTCGTGCCATAAACTGTATTCTGATGAAGGCCGGACCCGCGGCCGAAACTTCAATAAAATCACTTCGTACGTGCGTCTTCTTCCCTACGGATAATCTTACCCGGAAGCAGCATCCCTTTTGTTTTTGGTGTATATATATATATATATATATATATATATATATATATAAATATATATATATATATATACACCAAAAGCAATATATATATATATATATATATATATATATATATATATATATATTATAGGTAAAGAGCCGACCCATTAAGGGGAACCCCTTTGTTTACGCACACCGTCACGAACCCTGCCGCCACCGCGGCGACAATCTTGGGTGGCCCGACACACGTCGAGAACTGAAAAGCACGTGATAAGAACCGTATGTGGACGTACACGGACCGTTGCTTTCATTCTCAGTGTTGACAGTGGTTCTTCCTCTTTTTTACTTTCTTTCCTTTCTTTCTTTTTCGTCTTTTTTTGTCCCCCTTTTTTGTTTTTTCTTCGTTCATTTTTTAGTTCCCTCTCACTCTCGCAAACATCTTTCAAGGCGAGAGGGACGCGGCCGCAACTAAGTTTGGAAGTTCATGTCAGTATAACTCAACAGTTTCGGGAGGACGCCTCCCGAAACTGTTGGCCCACTGAATTATTACTCCCACTATATATATATATATATATATATATATATATATATATATATATATATATATATATATATATATATATATATATATATATTATAGGTAAAGAGCCGACCCATTAAGGGGAACCCCTTTGTTTACGCACGCCGTCAGGTATATATATATATATATATATATATATATATATATATATATATATATATATATATATATATATATATATATATATATATATACCTGCGGCTGAAGATCGCTCTTTCTTCATCCCACCCTCGCCCTGAACAAATGGTGAACCTGCGCGTCTACGAATATAGTTGAGTACTCTACTGGGAGAATATCAGTTCGTGGAAAGTTAAGTTCGTTAAGATGATGATGATGATGATAGAATCTTGGATTGTAAGCACCACCCTTAGACGTAATGGCAACTGTAGAAGGCGCTTTCTTTTGCGGAGATCGGCTCACGCAAAATGATAATTTTTATTGCGACACTTATATGGACGTGATCGGCGGATTGTGCCGTTGCTGTCGCCATCATGGCTCAGATATGTATATGTATATATGTATATACGAAAAGGCACACAACTTCATTGGTAACAACATCAGACATGCAATCCGAAAATTGCCGTTTCAGTGCTGGTCGGTAGCTACTTGTATATTTTTCCCGTTTTTTTTCTTGGCATTTACACCGCAATTATATAAAACACACTTTAAACAATGCCAATAGCATTTCATACACCTTTCATTGTTCCATTTTTTGGAAGTTTTTATTACCGTTAGGTCTAACAAAACTGTAAAAAAACATTAGAGAAGATTCGGTTGAATTCGGTCACTTGTTCATCTACATTTCTGCATCATTTTGTGTATTTCTCTTTGCAGGAATAAATTAAATGCGAACTAAATTACACCACGTTATTTTGACTGTGAGACATGTGTACATGATTGAGGTACATGGTAAAGAGCCCCCAGGCGGTCGAAATTTCCGGAACCTTCCATCTTTGATATTCATATCGTGGTTCTGGGAAGTTGAATCCCAACAAATGTAAATATTTTATCACTATTTCAATTTGAAGCGAAGGTCCCCCTAGTGAACTCTCACCCGCAAGCTGTCTTTTCGTGCCGTGAAGTGCAGTTTCTCACCATTAATAAACCTGATAGAAACATATTATTTGATATAAGCACATAAAAATAGCACTTCATGAAATCAACATAAAAAGTAAATGAAGCAATCAGTGTTAGTG
Source organism: Rhipicephalus microplus (assembly GCF_043290135.1). Lineage (NCBI taxonomy): Eukaryota > Metazoa > Arthropoda > Arachnida > Ixodida > Ixodidae > Rhipicephalus > Rhipicephalus microplus. The sequence goes on from NC_134705.1 coordinate 133,937,054, forward strand.
GAAAAATTTAAAGACTACACCAGAGGAAGTCAAAATCGAAAATATAAATAAAATTGCTAATTTGGACGTGTCTTTAAACGTTTCAAAAAAGAGAGAGATGGCCACTTCAGAACACTATGTCTTAACAATACCTAATTTTGAACAAGCTCTATGCTATCCTAGAGGCATCCACTATACTTATCTTAGACACTCTTTATCATCTATAAAAGGGAGATGGGAAGTTGTGTTGCATTAAAACGGAGCAGTTGCACCAACAAAAAATAATAAGCACTACTTCACGTTACCCTAAAAACTGAATACTGTTTTGTTCAAAGTTCAAAGCTGAGTGGATTATAACGCGAAAGCGCCTCCATGAAAAAGACACGTGGAATCAGTCTTAAAGCTGCAACTGCGTATTTTCGAGAACTCCTTTTTAATCCACTCTACTCGATGAATGGCACGTCGGCACCAAGCACCGTGCGAAGATCATGCTCAAGAAAACTATGGGGCAAGCTTTGAAACTGGAAGAGCTCTAATCCATTGCCTTTCGAAAGGATTAGGTCGCAATAGCCGGTCGAACGACCGAATGAAAATATTTCTACAGAGAAGTTGTGTATGGCTACACTATTCATAGATCCTCAAACATTCAGCATTCGTGGCTCCGTGAGCAATTACGTACTCAAGACGAAAGCCGCATTCACTTGACGGGCCAAATCAGAATTTGAGCCTGCGGATTTCCTACTGCGTCACCATGAATCAACCGCGCCCCCGTTCCTGCTTCGGTACGAGCGGACCGATCCGCGAAAGCACGGAAGCCCAAATATCTGGGGTCTTTGGGGACGCTTGTGGAATGAAATTTCCCCTTTCGTGTGAGTGGTGACAAGTATTGCTTCGTGATAAACGGTGTTCTACGCTGCCCTAATGCCCCAAAATAACGCAGTAGGTGTGTTTCCATAGGCCAACTCTTCTTCAATTGGTGAGATGAAGGCTATGACATTATCAGTTGCAGACCTTTTGACGGAAGTCTGTTATTTCCTCAGGGTAAATTTTCTTAATATTGAGATAACAATAGTGTCATTATATGGACACTCTCGGCTGGATTTCGCTGCCGGCGTCGATTTCATGCACCGTATTAGGTATATCTATCTATATATATATGAAAGCGCAAGAAAGAAAAAAAAATAGATCCCACGTACAGTGGGAATCGATGATATGCGAAGCGTGAATGAGAAAGGTTGCTGTCACTTCAAAATCAGCACAACGATACGAAGTGCAGGTAAATGATGGCGTACAGGACTTCCGTGTCATGATTATCAAGTTTAGATGTGTCGTTTACCTCCGTCATTTATTCACGTCACGTGATACCAAATTTAGTATATATGGAGCTAGCAAAACAGCCGCAAGCACGCTGTGAGCGTGGTATGTTGTCATGTTCTTACATGACATGCGTGTCAGGATTACCATGTTTCCACCAGTCATATATTTCGTCATGCATTGACGTCACGTAGCACCAAATTTGGTATATGTGGAGCTTGCAAAACTGCCACGAGCATATCATGAAGGGCCTGATGTACTCCAATGTAGCGTTTACGAGTGCGCACGCTGGGCACAGCGACGCCACGTGAGCAAAACGCTAGAAGACTATATAGTCTGACGCCAGGTGCGACCAGCAACCGTCGGTGCGGCCTGACAACAACCAGCGCGAAATGCGACATGTTGCTCTTCGCGCTGATGCGTTACCCAGACAACACAGCGTCTCCCTTCTTTTCGTGACAGAGGGACGCTGGACGCACTGAAACGCGAATGCGTCACAACAACGCAGTGTGGCGTCTGCCTGCAAGTATATATGGCAGTACCGGCGCCTGGCGTGGCAACGCCGCCGTGACGCAACGAAATGAACGCCGCTGAGCACGCGCACCGCGTCACGTTGAAATGTATTGGCGCCTTGACTGTAGACATGTTCTCACATGACACGCATCTCATGTACATCATGTTTGCACCAGTAACATACCTTCGTCATCTATTGGCGTCACGTAATACCAAATTAAGCATATGTGAAGCTAGCGAAACTGCTGCGAGCGCATCATGAGTGTGGCATGTAGTCATGTTGTTACATGTCACGCATCTCGTGATTATCATGTTTGGATGTGTCATTTACCTATATCGTGCGTTCGTGTTGCATAATACTGAGTTTGGTACATGTGAAGATAGCGAAACGGCCGCGAACACATCATGAGCATAGCATGTAGTCATGTTGTTACATGACAGGCATCTCATGTTTATCATGTTTTCATCAGTTCATTTCTCGTCATCCATTCGCGTACCGTAATACCGACTTCGGTATCTTTGACGCTAGCAAAACGGCTGCGAGTGCATCATGAGGTGGCATGTATTCATGTTGTTACATGACACGTATGGCATGAGTTTCTTGTTAGTGCTGTCATTTGTGTTTACCATGCAAATATGTCATACCATATCAGTTTTGAAACATGCCTCGTGAGCGAAACCACCGCAAGAGTTGCAAGACCATGAATTGTAAATCATGACATTCAGACTATACATGTCACTATTTTCATGTTATGACTAGTCAAATATGTTCTTAATACAGTCGTGTCATGCCAAAGCCAGTTTGGTATCGATACTAATATCGAAACGGCCAGGAGAGTTAAAAGTTGTAGGCGGCTAGATAGATAGATAGATAGATAGATAGATAGATAGATAGATAGATAGATAGATAGATAGATAGATAGATAGATAGATAGATAGATAGATAGATAGATAGATAGATAGATAGATAGATAGATAGATAGATAGATAGATAGATAGATAGATAGACATTTATATGCTCATTGCCGTCAAGGTTCGCTAAGAAATGCTTCGCATTTTAGAAAATTTAGAAATAAAGCACTCCGGAGGGCGGAATCGAAGGCGGAACCTTATCGTCGTGAAGGCAAGGCGTTAACTACTGAACCACTCCGGAGCACGCTCTTCACCGATCAAACAGCAAGAGAGAGAGAATAAACTTTGATTATTACAAAATGCACACTGAGTCTTCTTTGGGTGGGGCCCTCAGTCCAGGGCTTCATTGCCTGGCGCGACCCTGCGAGCCCGCTGGGCCAGCTGCTGCTGTTCTTGCCAGAGTAAGCTGAGCAATGAAGACTCCGAAAAGGAAGGGGTGGGGTTGGGAATGGGAGGAACGCCCTGTAGGGCAGAACATTCCCACGCGGAGTGGTACACCGTCAGTACGGATCCACAGAAGGCGCAGTAGGAGGGGTAGAGAGTCATATGCAAGTGATTTAGCATAAAAAGGCAAGGAAATGAATTGGTCTGTAGTTGCCGCCAAGCAACAGCATCTGCTCTGTTAAGTGAAAAATGGGGGGGAGGATACGTATAACGGCTCTGTCGGTAGTACTCCAGCGTAGCGTTGTAATTTAGTGGTCCTGTCGATGTATCGTCTGGATTGGACAGCTCTTCCAATGGAGCCCGGCCGGTCAGCTCTCGGGTGACCGCATGAACGCGTTCATTACCTGTGAGAGAGGCGTGTCCAGGAGTCCAGACGATATGCACGGGACGTAATGCGGACGGTGAGACAGAAGAGAGGATATTGTGTGTATGTGCAGCCACAACTCATTGAGCGAAAGCACGGCAAGCAGCTTGTGAATCTGTTACAATAGTGACAGGGGAGTCATGTGAGAGTGTCGTAGCGTGAACAATTGTCAGAGCAAGAGCTCCCTTCTCTGCAAGACCACTGTCTGTAGTGCGAAGTGTGGCAGACACCACAAGGGTGTCTGTGTCATCTGTCAAGGCTAAACACATGGCTGACTTCTTTGCGTAGCGTGCTGCATCGGTGTAAAGTACTTGTAATTCTGAGATACCATCACCAAAGACGCGTGTCATAGCCTGACCTCGGGCACGTCGACGACCGGCGTGGCGGGAAGGATTCATATTGCGTGGAATTGGAGGCACTTTGATGAGTGCGCGGACAGTAGAAGCAAATTTATGTCGTGGTACTTGTGCGGGTTTTTTGGGAATCGGGTAACCAAGACGAGACAGGATGGCGCAGCCCTGATGGGTCTGCCTGAGCCGTCGGAACTGACTGTTGTGCTGGGCCTCGATGAGTTCAGTTACGGTGTTGTGGACTCCTAGTTGAAGGAGGCGTTGTGTAGATGCGTTTGGAGGCAAGCCGAGAGCCGCCTTCACAGCGGTGCGTAGAAGGATGTCCATCTTTTTGATCTGAGCTAGCGTAAAATTGTGAAAGGGAAGATGATAGGTGAGCCGACTAACTATGAGTGCATGTAAAGCGGAGGACATCCTTCTCACAGAGGCCTCTCCTGCGATTGGTGATGCTGTTGGGCCACCTGTGTAATTTGAGTTATCTGCTGAGCCAGAAGATGTGTTGTGTGCGAGGCCTTGCCGTTGGACTGAAGGTAGAGGCCTAAAATGTGAATTCGTGGTACCAGAGGGATAGCACGGCCATCAAGAAAGAGCGAAATGTCAGGAGAATCAGCGGTTTTGCGGCGCCACTTGTATACCAATAACAATTCCGAGTTATCCACTGAGCACGTAAGGCTGCCGGCAGCAGCATAGTCTTGTACCACAGACACAGCTTTCTGTAGGGCGTCCTGAATGGTTCCGTCTGATTTTTTGGTTGCCCAAATTGTAATGTCATCTGCATAGATGGCATGCTGGATGTTGGGAACCTGTTGTAATAGGGAAGGGAGCTTAGCCATAGCCACGTTGAATAAAGTGGGTGAGAGAACCGAGCCCTGTAGTGTTCATCTGCCTGCGAGACGAATGACGTCCGAACGGAGGTTTCCAATTTCAATAGTGGCCGTGCGGTCAGAAAGAAAGGACCTGACGTAATTGTAGATACGTGAGCCACACTGAGATGAAGTGAGATTGGCAAGAATAAGGTCGTGGGCGACGTTGTCAAAAGCACCCTTCAGATCCAGGGCCAGAATAGCTTGGACCTGGTTTGAAGTGAGGCTATCCAACACGTCCTCCTTAAGCTGTAATAATACGTCCTGTGTAGAGATACCAGGGTGGTAGCCGAATAGTGTATCAGGAAAAAAGTGATTGTCTTCGAGAAAAGGTTGTAGTCGAGAGAGGACAACGCGTTCATAAAGTTTAGCTAAACATTAAGTTAAGAATATAGGGAGAAGATTCTGGAGGGATAGCGGCTTGCCAGGCTTTGGAATAGGTATGATTTCTGCGTGTCGCCACTCCTGTGGTAGCGTCCCGTTGTTTCAATGTTCGTTGTAAAAGGCGGTTAAATATTCGATGGACTGGTCATCTAAATTGCGCAGAAGTGTGTACGTAATCCCGTCTGTACCTTGTGCTGTGTTACGCTTACCGCTTTGCAAAGCTGCCCTAACCTCTGCTTCTGTAATGTCCTCATCTAGAGGCGTATCGTGTAACTGTGGATAATTACGGTAGGCGGGACGGGGGCCCGTGGATACATAGTGTTGCTTGAAGGTGTGCAGCAGAGTGGTATAGTCGAGCCCTGATTTGTGGAGAATGGTGCGGATTGCGTTAGCAGTGTGTGATTTTGTCTGCGTGGGATTTAAGAGAGCACGGAGTATACGCCACGTTCGAGGTGTACTTAGTGAGCCGTTGAGTCGATCGCAGAAGTTATACCAATTGTTGCTAGGGAGGATGTTCGCATAGTCATGTGCCTCAGTAGCTAGTTGGGCGATTCGAAACGAAGTTATCAAACGGCAAGTTATTTATATCTACCACTTAGCGCTGCTCACGAGCATCTCGGAGTGAGTTTTGTTTTCAGTATCAGAAGCTAGATGGCGCAATGAGCACGCGTTGCAACATCGCGCGGTGGCGCCCACTCTAATCTACGTGTACCGGCTTAGAGTAGGGGAGTGAGGCTCTCTCGCGCACCCTTATCTCGCGGTAGCGAGGAGGGGAGGATAGTAAGCGTTGGCTGGCCACAGGCTTTACCTGGAACAATTCTGCTGTAATTACCGAGTGCATACAGGTCACTTCAATCATTGCAGTCTCCATTCGCAAAAAGCGTGCGGCTTTATGACACAGCGAAGTAACAAATGGGCTGCTTATTCGCGTGTATCCGCACTGGTTAGTACGTTTCGTACGTCATTTGTGCCTAAAAAACGCGGGGCACGTTTCGATCTGCTTTCCATTCTGCGCGTGACCTTTCAATTTGTTGCTATTGCGATCATTGCTTCGCCATTTCGGCAAAGCTGTGACTTCTTTCCTGAAACAAAGTGAGTGATTTCTGAATTATTTTTTCGGACAGCTCTCCTACGCAATTCAGCAGAAAAATGGGTCTGAAGAAGACGTAATTTCTCGGCTGTTTTTGTGGCTTCAATATTGCAATAACTTTTGCAAGTTGCCACTTTGTTGGAACCTCCCCTATCCATGATATGTTTTAATGCTGCAGGAGACGCAGTAGGGATGTGGCTTAAATTACCGAGCACTGTATAACTCACTCTGTCAATACCAGGAGCAGATGGCTTGTTCGCGTCACTAATTGCTGCTGTCAGCTCCTGAATTGTAAAAGGTACCTCCAAGTCAGGAAATGTTACTCCATGTGTACAAGGCTGTTGATTTGCCGTGTTCAAAGAAGGATTTGCTTCATTGTAAAGGAGCTTGCAGTATTGTCGTGCCACCTCTTTCAATAATGCGCTCATGTAGGGACAGCGTAATGAAAGGATACAGCTGTTGTGGCTGTTTGCGGATGCCTCTGATGACTCTCCAGATTTCGCTGAGTGGTTTTTCTATATCCAGCGTTCCATTGAAGTCTTTGCAACTTTTTCGGTTTAGTTTGTTTAGGTCACACCTTATGTGTCTTTTTGCCCGTCAGCAGGCTCTGAGGTCTTGAATATTTCCTGTACGTAGAGCCTTTCTTTCGGCACGCTATCTGCGTCATTAGCTGGAACAGTACAATGTTAACGACAAAGCATCTGCTCTTTTGGGAGGCATTGAGCTATTGCCGGCCTTTGTTCTGGATTAGTTGTCAAGGCTGTGATCTCTCTGTCGACTGCTGTTGTGTAAGACTCCCAGTCTACCGACTGCAGTGCCACCTTTTGGGCAACGTCCGAAGGTGTCGCGCGGAGATGATGATCGGGTAGTAATCGCTGCTTCGAGTCTCGAAATCTGTACACCAGCCAAACATAGGGGCCATTTTACTGGTTACGAATGTCACTTCAATGCAGATGACATTCTTTGGATTTTTCAGGAAAGCTACGCTGCTAATAATCAAAGGCTCTATATAGTATCTTTCAAGACGTTTTGCTAGTTTAGCGCCACGAACACACGAATTGTAATTTGCCCAAAATCTCATTATGTGCCCAAAAATCGCTACAAATAATAAGAGGAGGATGAGGTCTGGTCAACAAGTTTTCGAGTCTTCATGCGTTGAATGGTCTTCCTGGCACCAAATAGACACCGTTAGGGTAAACACCATAGAAGCTGTTACCGTAGCTGCACCAACGTATTCATTCTCGTCATGTGGTCGTACGTCAATCACAGATGCGGGTACATCGGTTCTAAATCTAAACAGGAGTTGGCTGATTCTGGTTTGTCGCCTGCAATGGTGAAAATAGTACCCTTTTAATCCGAACTGCACGCCCACATGAGACCCTGAGATGGCCATAAAAGGGAAACGGTACACCCGCGCAAAATATGAAAATAATAAAGTCTTCTACTGCAAAACAGTACGTATGCGCAAGTGCTTGTTACTTAGAAGAATCACGGTGTTGCGCCGTGAAAGAAGTCACCACTAGTGGTTCAAAAGCTGGGGTGCTTTTCAACGATAGCTTGGTACGGAGTATCTGAGAAAAAACAGTAGAGCAATATTAGCATGCTCTGTTTTGTTGCAAATGCTGCAAACTTTGCCCCAGATAATTGATGAAGCAGTGAGTTTTTTGTCATAACATACTTAGGAATTACCCGTTGTGGCTTCTGCGCAGAAGGAAAATTGTTGCTTTAGATGCACTGACTTACCGCAGAGGGGCGCCATGTTCAGGACACAATGATGCAAATATAATTGCAAGAAGAATGACTGCGTGAGATTTGAATCATAGTCCTAAGGATAAACAATAGTTCAGTGTACTCACGCATTGATCAACATCATTTTGAGACGTGTGACATCTGTTTGTAGAACTCCCAGTTTTTAAGTAATATTTATTGACATTACAGAAAGCCAGTTGTTCACATATGCGGAATTATCACGCACTACAACTTCACATGTGTTCACTTTCTTTATTGCAAACGCGAATCGCAAAGTCAGTGCCGCTTAGATTTCAGTTAATTTGCGCAGCCCAAAACTGCTATGCTTCGATATTATTTGTGAATAAAAAAGTTGTTTTCCATTTCATTATTATGCGCACCTCATAATCTTTTACGAAGGTGCACCTGTCTGAGTCAAATAAATCTAGCTGAAAGTCCTCGGTAGTTGGTCTTGCTTGCCCTGAAGAAGAGTTGCTGATATGGGTTTGCGTCATAATCATTTTTATCAAGTATCAATCAGCTAAACCGAAACCACGTTGCAGGTGAAAGTAAATTGCTGCTTCACCCTTTCTGTACGTGAGGGGCATTGCCAGGCATGTTTCAAAGTACACGTGGGGTCATCCATGCACTGAATATTACTGGCGTAACCATGAGATGCAAGCGCCCCGCCGCGCTGGTCTAGTAGCTAAGGTACTCGGCTGCTGACCCACAGATCATGGGATCGAATCCTGGCTGCGGCTGCTGCATTTCCGATGAAGGCGGAAATGTTGTAGGCTTGTGTACTCAGATTTGGGTTCACGTTAAAGAACCCCAGCTGATCAAATTTTCCGGAGCTCTCCACTACGGCGTCTCTCATAATCATATGGAGATTTTGGGACATTAAACTCTACATTTCAGTTAGTTATGAGGGGCAAGCATTACGCCAGCAGTTAGGGAGTACGATGACTTCTTTGTTTTATTCAGAGAGGGGGGGGGGGCACCTTCTTGATCTCAAGAGTGGTGTGTTCCGGCAAATAGTAACCTTGCGCTATGTATGTCATGGCGAAAAAAAGTTTCGCGATGGAGCAGGGGCACAAGTGCTGTGTGCCAATCCCTGTATACGCCACTGGCAAGCAGACGCAGTGCGGTGTCATTTTTCTCTCACCAACCCAGCATACAAGAAGAGAGAGTGGACGTCGATGGGCGTGAGGTCGTCGCTGAGGGTTATTCCAGTTCATGGAGTGGACACGGGAACATCATCACATCAAGTTTTCCTAATATACTGTTCAACATGCAGGAATTACCATTACTTCTGCTGTCGTAATCAGCGGTTGCCTTTGCCAGCCCGATAACCGCCCCTGCTGCGCCGATGGTGCCGATAGTGCTTTCGTCCGGCATCGACTCCGGGCATGTGCACTTGCCCGCAAAGCTTTCTTCGGCTGTGGAATACGGACTGCCAACCGCATCGACCCTGACATCATGCCCAGAGAAGAACTTAAGCTGCTGCTTTTACCGTCCTTCCTTCAGTGGACACGGGAACAGTATCACACCAAGCTTTCCTAATCTACTGTTCAACATGCAAGTGTGTAAACCATTACGGCTATTTTCTAGGAAATCAGATGACGTCTTTCTGCTAATGTTCCCGTGTCCACAAGCGTTATGTGCAATTGTATTAGACTGTTTTTCAGTGGCATTGCTTTTATTACGCTCTGGTGACATTGAAACAAATCCGGGACCAACTACGCGCTCAGAAAATCTATGAGATATCGAATCTTTGTCTGAAAAACCAGCTGAGCAAATGCCTGTTCTTTTTAAATTGGTCAAGGATATTCATACAAGATCATTACAAAGTGCGAAGGTTCATAACGAATTAGCAGCTGATATGAAGTCAATTAAATGTGGGCAGAAGAACATAGAGGCAAAGATTATCGCCGTACGAAAGCGCCTCGACGACCTCGAGCAAAAATCTGAAGTCCTCGAGAAAGTTAATGAAGAGCTATCTGAAGTGCATGCTTCGGTCAACAACCTCGAAGCACGCAATTTTTCACTCCAGACACGACTTGATGACTCGGAAGATCGCTCACGGCGAAACAATCTTCTCTTTATGGGTTTCCTGATTGCAAAGAAACATGGCAGGAGACAGAAGCCAAACTAACCTCTCAAATAAAGTCAGATTTAGTACCTTCACAGGCAGCACGATTGAGAGGGCACACAGGCTAGGTTCCTTTTCTCCTATCAAGTGCCGCCTGATAATTGTCAAGCTTACCGACTTCAAATCTAAAGAGCAACTTTTTTCCCTCCGAGGCCAAATAAAACAAAGAAACATAGGTGTATCGGAAGACTTTTCAGCAACCACCCGTCTCGCCCGCAAAAAGCTAACTGAATTTCGTAACAATCAGCCTAATGCTGCATCTTTTAAACTTCGCTACAATAGGATGCTAGGTAACGGCAAGTGTTATATCTACAATACTAACCGTGGCATCGTCGAAGAATCGCAATCACAAGCTTTTTATGCAGGCCACGCTCGACATCAACCTACAAACAATTCACAATAGGGAAATCAGAGGGCAGATGTTCTATTACCTGCTTCTAAAGCGAAGCTATCCTTCCTTTATTCAAACACAATAAGCATTGCTACAAGTCTGACTCCTTATCATCCGCGATAGATTCGTGCGGCGCTCATGTGATTGCACTTACTGAAACGTGGCTTTCTCCAAATACGCATGACAATGAATTGTTTGATAATGCGCAAGACTTTACTATTTATCGCTGTGATCGCACACTGCGCCGAGGGGGAGGCGTGCTCTTAGCTATATCAAAATGCCTTCCATCGTCATGTATACAGATTAATCACGACCTTGAAATAGTATGGGTTCTGCTAACAATTCATCACTTAAAAATCATCCTAGGGGCATGCTATCGGTCGCCTTCATCTTCGGAAACGTTCATAAGTGAACTCCACGATTCCATAAACATGGTCGCTTTGCGCTTTCCATTCACGCCTCTGTTTCTACTAGGCGATTTTAACCTGTCCAACTTAAATTGGAACACTGATCCACCAAGCTTATCACCTTTTTCAGCACAAGCCAAGGATTTCGTACATATGTGTTCTGTTTTTGGCCTGGGTCAACTGGTGACTCAACCTACAAGAATAACCAGTACCACTTCAAGTACCCTTGACCCTATTTTGACCAACTCGCCTGATCTAGCCTCTGAAATCACTTATATGCCTGGTATCAGTGATCATTCTATGCTTGCTTTTCACCTTAAAAAGCCACCCCCGAAACGAACCAAATGCAAATTTCGATGCCATTAATCAAGAACTATCGAACTTCGTTGCTTCCTTTTTTATCCAGTTCAGTGATCGCTCTGTCCAATCGAACTGGGATACTTTTGCTGAAAAAGTAGACGAACTTACTAAGAAATACATTCCTAACCAAACCATCATTTATAATCACCATGCACCATGGTACAACACCTACATCAAACGCCTCTCTAACCGTAAAAAACGACTTTACAGATCAGCAAAACTAGCGCCTTCTGAAGACCGTTGGGCGATTTACAAATCAGCGCACAACGCTTACCTTACCGCCTTAAAATCCTCTAAATTACATTTCCTTTCTCGAACTCTCCCAGATATGCTTGCAAATAATGTACGTAAAATTTGGTGCTTAATTAACCCTTTACCAGATAACACTATAGTTCTAGTAGACGATTTTGACAATCCAGTTCCTACTGACATGTGCACCGATCTACTTATTGACACATTTAAAAACAACTTTTCTCGAGTTCTTAACGTCATCCAACCCCATGTGCAAAACTTCAATTATATTGCCGTGCCATCAATCGCAATTGATCATTCCGGTATCGCTAAACTCATAGATAACTTGCCCATTCACTCACCTCCTGGCCATGACAATATTGGTACCAAATATCTGAAAAGCACCGTTACTTACAGTTCAGTGATACTAACGAAAATCTTTCAACAGTCCTTATATACAACAACCATTCCTACACAATGAAAAATCGGGAGGGTGGTCCGAATCTTTAAGTCAGGCAATAAACACTCTCAGAAAAATTATCGCCCTATTTCGTTAACAAGGGCTTCTTGTAAATTATTACAACATGTCATTTTCACCAACCTCATTAACTTCCTTGAATCAAATTCTTTTTTTACGCCAGCACAACATGGTTTTCGCAAACATTTTTCATGCGAAACACAGCTCATATATTTCACTCACAAACTGCATCACATTTTAGACAGTTCATCATGTGCTGACTGCATTATTTAGACTTCGGTAAGGCTTTCGATAAAGTCTGTCACCAACTACTACTGTTCAAACTGAACCTACTAAATATTGACAATAGTTTACTCAAGTGGATTGAGTGTTTTCTGTTTAACCGTGTTCGATATGTTACTGCTAACAATCACAGTTCGTCATCTGCTGCGGTCCACTCAGGTTTACCGCAAGGGTCAGTTCTTGGTCCACTTTTGTTTTTAATTTATATTAATGACCTCACGTCTTCACTTTCTTCTAACATTCATCTTTTTTCAGATGACTGCGTCATTTTTCGTGAAATAACTAGTAATAATGACATTTTAAGCCTCTAATCTGATCTTAACGTAGCAGCAGATTGGTGCAGCACATGGCGAATGGACTTAAACATTGCTAATCGTAAGGTAATGCGCGCAACTAGATCTGCTAACACACCACCAAAATACTACTTTGCTAACACCCCACCAAAATGCTAACACCCCACCAAAATACTAATTTCCCGCTTGATCCAGTCTCCTCGTGCCCCGCCGCGGTGGTCTAGTGGCTAAGGTACTCGGCTGCTGACCCGCAGGTCGCGGGTTCGATTCCCGGCTGCGGTGGCTGCATTTCCGATGGAGGCGGAAATGTTGTAGGCCCGTGTACTCAGATTTGGGTGCACGTTAAAGAACCCCAGGTGGTCAAAATTTCCGGAGCCCTCCACTGCGGCGTCTCTCATAATCAAATGGTGGTTTTGGGACGTTAAACCCCACAAATCAATCAATCAGTCTCCTCGTATAAATACCTGGGCATTCTTATCAGATCTAACTTATCTTGGGCACCCCACATCGCATACATTACTAATAATTCTAATCGCATGTTAAGCTACTTACGTCGTAACTTTTCAAAAGCACCTTCTGCACTAAAACTTCTGTTGTACAAAACATTAATACGTTTCAAACTTGAATAGGCATCATCAGTGTGGGATCCTTACCACGATAACCTGGTTACTTCAATTGAGCGCGTACAGAATAACTCCGCCCGTTTAATACTTTCTAATTACAATCGCATCGCCAGTATCAGTTCAATGAAATCCAGCCTAGGCCTTCCTTCCCTTGCATCGCGTCGGAAAATATCTCGTTTGAGTACATTTCACAAATTATTCCATCATCCCACCCTACATAACCAATTATTCCTCAATCCTCAGTACATATCCCCTTGCATCGACCATCTTCATAAGGTTGGAATCGCATCCTGCAACTCCCAGTGTTTTTCTCGATCATTTATACCTCGTATATCAGTAGATTGGAACCACCTTCCCGTAGACATCGTCACTATTAATAATAATATTGTTACGTGAAGGAGACTGACTCAGAGGGGTAGTCACCGATGTATTTACAGACGGTTAGGCGAGCAGCGCCAGCCACACAGATTAGCTCGTGCCAGTCTATCTGCTTCGTCTTCTTCAGCTCCATGCACTGGCACGTAGCATGACCCCCGGCGGCGGAGGCACCGTCCCGGTGCTTTAAAGGTCGTTATCTGACGCATTATTGTAGGGCTTGATCCGCGAGACGTGTACGATATCACTGGGCCGCATAGTAGATGATGATGGGCAGATGGGGCTGATCTCGTAGGTGACAGGTGTTACTTGACGCAATATACGATAGGGTCCCGTGTAATGAGACAGAAGTTTTTCGGATAGGCCCAGCCGACGATGAGAGGACCAAAGTAAAACGAGGGTACCGGGAGCGAAATGTACATCTCTATGTTCCGCATCGTACCGACGGCATTGGTTGGTTTGCGACGCCATCAGCCGAGCGCGAGCGAGCTGACGGGCATGATCGGCTCGCGCAATCGCGTCGCGGGCATACTCGCTGGTGGACGAGGTGTGAGCTGAGATGACTGTGTCCAGTGGTAAAGTCGGCTCTCTTCCGTACAATAAGTAGAACGGCGAAAAGCCCGCTGTGTCGTGACGGGATGAATTATACGCGAAAGTTGCGTAGGGTAAGGCAAGGTCCCAGTCTCGGTGGTCGGGCGACACGTACATAGCGAGCATATTTGTTAAAGTGCGGTTAAATCGTTCCGTAAGGCCGTTTGTTTGAGGGTGGTAAGCGGTTGTCAGTGTGTGTTGCGTCGAACAAGAACGCAGAATGTCGGCGATGACTTGGGATAAAAATGTACGGCCACGGTCTGTGAGAAGCTGTCTCGGCGCACCGTGAATCAATATAACGTCCCGTAACAAGAAGTCAGCGACGTCGGTTGCACAGCTGGTCGGTAGAGCTCGCGTAATAGCGTAGCGTGTAGCGTAGTCTGTGATAACGGCTATCCATTTGTTTCCCAATGTTGATGTGGGAAAAGGACCAAGCAGGTCTAACCCAACACGGTAAAATGGTTCCGCGGGTATGTCAATTGGTTGAAGATGGCCAGCGGGTAGCAGCGATGGTGTCTTACGACGTTGGCATAGGTCACATGTGGCGACGTATCGGCGTACCGAACGAGCAAGGCCTGGCCAGAAAAAACGGCGCCGGACGCGCTCGTACGTGCGGGATACGCCAAGGTGTCCAGCCGTGGGAGCGTCGTGAAGTTCGGTGAGAACACAGCGGCGCAAATGCTTAGGCACAACAATGAGAAGGTCGGGCCCGTCTAGTCGGAAATTGCGACGGTATAGCACACCCTTTTGAATGACAAAGTAGCGGACGGAAGCATCATTTGTGGAGGATTCCATATGGCTGATGATGTCAAGCAGCTCTGGATCACGCTTCTGTTCTTCCCCAATATTAAGCAAGTCGGACACTGACAAGATAGAGTTCTCCGTGGGCTCGTCAGTGTCCTCAGGATCGTCGACAGGGTACCGGGAGAGGCAATCGGCATCACGGTGTAGGTGGCCAGATTTGTAGACCACCGAATAGGAAAACTCTTGCAGGCGCAAAGCCCAGCGACCAAGGCGGCCTGATGGATCTTTCAGAGAGTTCAGCCAGCAGAGTGCGTGGTGGTCGGTAACTACCGAAAATGGGCGTCCGTATAGATAAGGTCGAAATTTCGCTACCGCCCATACAAGAGCCAAGCACTCACGCTCTGTTATCGAATAGTTACGTTCAGGGGCGGATAGGAGGCGGCTGGTATATGCAATAACGCAATCATGGCCATGTTGTTTCTGAGCCAGCACTGCACCAATGCCATGCCCACTTGCATCTGTACGGATTTCCGTAGGGGCAGCAGGGGTGAAGTGTGCCAGAATCGGAGGGGTAGTGAGAAGAGCGACGAGAGTCGAGAACGCAGAAGCCTCTTCGGAGCCCCATGAAAACGGGACTTCTTTCTTGAGGAGCTGCGTAAGCGGCCTCGCTATGTGCGCAAAATTTTTCACGAAGCGTCGGAAGTAGAAGCATAGTCCGATAAAGCTGCGTACATCCTTCGCAGATCGTGGTACAGGAATGTTTTTGACGGCGCTGATTTTTGCCGGGTCTGGTTGTACACCGTTGGCGTCTACTAAATGGCCAAGCACTGTGATTTGATGGCGTCCAAAGTGACATTTGGACGAGTTGAGCTGCAGGCCAGCGCGACGGAAGATTCCCAGGATGGCTGAGAGGCGCTCTATGTGAGTTTCAAACGTTGGTGAAAAGACGATGACGTCGTCCAAGTAGCACAAACATGTGGACCATTTGAATCCTCTGAGCAGGGAGTCCATCATTCGTTCGAAGGTGGGTGGAGCGTTACAAAGGCCGAAGGGCATGACCTTGAACTGATATAGGCCATCGGGGGTGATGAATGCCGTCTTTTCACGGTCCATTTCATCTACCTCTATCTGCCAGTAGCCGGAACGAAGGTCTATGGAGGAAAAATAGTGGGACCCATAGAGGCAATCAAGCGCATCATCTATTCGTGGCAGAGGGTAGACGTCTTTTTTGGTAATTTTGTTTAGGTGTCGATAATCCACACAGAAACGCCATGCACCGCCTTTCTTGCGGACTAGCACTACAGGAGAAGCCCAAGGACTGCAAGATGGCTCAATGATGTCCTTGGCGAGCATTTTGTCGACCTCACTTTGGATGATGTGACGCTCGGCCGCCGACACCCGATATGGGCGCCTATGAATAGGATGCTCATTACCAGTGTTTATGCGGTGGCTCATACCGGTAGCTTTCCCCAACGGACGGCCGCTGATGTCAAATACGTCGATGTAGGACAGCAGAACCCGGTGGAGCTCATCAGTCTGCTGCGGTGTTAAGTTGGAAGCGATCATCGAAGTAATAGCGCTGTCGGAGCAAGTGGCAGACTGATGTTGAGCATGGGGTTCAGAAGGGGCGGCCATCGCGAAAACATCTACCGCATTGTCTTCTAAGGTGCAGAGCAACGCTAAAGACATCCCTTGTGGCAAAACTTGAGGTGTCAAGCTAAAGTTGACAACTGGGAGGCACGTAGAATTTCCTGCGACGGACAGAATGGTGTGCGGTAATGTAATGCCACGGCTTATGAGAACATCGGTGATAGGGGTCAGAACATAGTCACCGTCGGGAACTGGTGGTATTGAGACGAGCTCTATGTAAGTCAGTGTCTGTGGAGGGAGGCGCGCGTGTCCCGTTGTGCAGAGGCGACTCGGCCGTTGTGTAAGAGGTTCTGTTGCGGGCAAGTGTAGACGGAGCGTACTGGTCGAACAGTCTATGAGGGCAGAATGCGCGGATAGGAAGTCGAGGCCTAAGATTACGTCGTGGGGGCATTTATCAAGGACGGTGAAGAGAACAACTGTGTGTCGATCCGCAATGCTCACACGAGCGGAGCACATTCCAACGATCGATGCTATGCCACCATCCGCAACACGGACGAACTGGGTGGTCGCAGGTGTGAGAACCTTCTTGAGCTTGCGGCGAAAATCACTTGTCATCACGGAAAGTTGGGCGCCGGTGTCGACAAGAGCAGTGACATGTAGGCCGTCTACTTGTACGTCTATGAGGTTCCGTTTTGTCGGTATCGTCAAAAGAGGATTTTCGGTCAGTCCGAGCGATGCAGCGCCACCTCCGGGGGCTGCAACGCTTAGTTTTCCGTCGGAGAAGCTCGTGGGAAGGCGGGGGAAGATGGTCGGCGGGGCTGTGGAGAACGAGACTGGCGACGTTGGGGGGATGGAGAGCGGGAGTAGCGGCGTTCAGAAGCAGGTTCCTGGGCAAAATGGTCGCGGTTGGTCTCATGGCGATAGGCAGGACGTGCATATAAGGGACGAGAGGACGGTTGTGCAGGAGGACCCCAGCGACTTCTGCAATGGCGAGAAATGTGCCCGATTCTGTGACACGAGAAGCATATCGGCTTGTCATCGTGTGTTCGCCATGCGGACGGATTACGGAACGTTGAGGGAGAGCCGGTCGGGAAGGGACGTGCAGGCGTGTATCGGGGCTGGTAGTCGGTGCGGGTAGGCGGTGAGATAGAGTGAATTCCCAAGCTGGCGATTTCCTGCCGGACGACTGCTTGAATGAGAGGCAACGTAATTGGCGGAGAGGGGTCAGGGGACGTTGTTCCCACCTTAGCTGGAGCAGCCGCTTCAAGCTCCCGCCTGACGATTCGCGTTAAGTTGTCACAGTTGTCTGGTGGATGATATGTGTCGAGACATGAGGACGTCGCAGTGGTGTTCGGGAGGCGCTGGAACTGATGGGAGATGCGTCTGCTTTTAGCTTGTTGGAACCGGCGGCATTCTTGAAGGATGGCATCAACAGACGACACATTGTTGAATACCAACAAGTTGAACGCATCGTCGGCGATACCCTTTAGGATATGGGCAACTTTTTCAGGTTCAGACATATTTTCGTCAGCTTGGCGGCATAGTGAAAGGACAGCCTGAATATAACCGATGTAGGGCTCCGTGGAAGATTGTGCGCGAGTCGACAACTCATTTTTCGCAGCTTCACGACGACCAGAGATGTTGCCAAAAAGCTCACGGATCTTTGCCTTGAAGCTGTCCCAGCTTGTTATGTCATGCTCGTGGTTATCAAACCAAACACGAGGTGTTCCGTCGAGATAAAAGATGACGTTTGCCAGCATAAGAGTGGGATCCCACCTGTAAGTGGCGCTGACGCGTTCGTAGAGGCGTAGCCACTGGTCGACGTCGGAACCCTCGCTGCCCGAGAACACGCCGGGGTCTTTGAGCGCTGGAAGCGTCACGAATGTTGTTGCGGGCGCTGGGTTGACAGGTCGGGCAGAAGGGGGAGCGACCGGAGAGGATGTAGCCGAGTCTTGGGTGGTCATGTTGTAAGCCGCGAGTGAGCGTCCGCTTCGGAGTTCCGTGGCGAGGACGGGGATCGCACAACTCCACCAAATATGTTACGTGAAGGAGACTGACTCAGAGGGGTAGTCACCGATGTATTTACAGACGGTTAGGCGAGCAGCGCCAGCCACACAGATTAGCTCGTGCCAGTCTATCTGCTTCGTCTTCTTCAGCTCCATGCACTGGCACGTAGCAATATTTTCCGTCAAACCTTACTCAGTATTGTATGAGCTGAACGTTACTCAAAATCGTATTATGTTCACTGTCATTGCACTGCTACTATTGTATAATCAGGGGTTTTTCTTTACTTTTTATTTATATGTTTGCTGCATTGCTTATTCTCATGCTGTATTTTCTCTCTTGTACATTCTGCTGAATAATATGTATTTTCTATGCGGTATATTCTCATGCTGTATTTTCCTTTTCCTTGTAAACTTTATTTCCACTTCCCTCTTAATGCCATATGGCCCTGAGGGTAAATAAAATGAAATGAAATGAAATGAAATAACTTTCTATTTACGGGCTGTTCGGAGGGCATCATGCCGTAACGGTAGCAAAATATACAAATGCTCATGGAGTGCTCACAGACGTTATGACAGTTCTAAGCATTTGCCTGCTTGTGAATTACCGTACTTTACTGACCCGGTGGCCTGTGAACTGCGCTCAAAGCCTGACATCAGGGTTTTTCGGTAATGTGCTGAGAATCTGTGCACAACCACACGACAAAACACCGACTGTGTCCAAGTAGGCATGCAGCAAGCCTAGGAGGATACGTTACTGCTCTAGCACATAGGCGCTCGTCGCCATTTCCAGAGTAACTGGCACATCTATAACGAAATAGCTGGGACTCATAGTCGCTTTCTTAATTGGTGCACTTCTTTTTTTAGGTCTCACCTGTGTCACATGCTACGAGAGCGTGTTATCATTGTCTGCATTCGCATGTGTGTTCTTTTTTAAGTGCATTTAGCACGTCATTGATCCGGGCTACTATTCATTCACTGTCTCTTGTCGCAAGGTCTCATACTTGTCAATAGAAGCTTTGAAGAAAACTAACCACGTAAAAAACAGTTCAAAATACTAAACGAGCTTTCAAATTTTATCAGTCACAGAAAAAAATTATTCGCAATTATTCGCCTAAACTCACAAAAACAATGTAATCCCTACACTGGTAATCCAACATCACAATTTTAGTGATGTCACCGCCAGCATTCTTTGGAGGTCATATAAGCCTTTGGACCTTTTGCCTTAGGCCCTATTGCCTTATTGACTTAGCTATCTATTGGTGATAATAAAAGTTTTATGTCCCATTAACGTAGGTGCTATGTTTTATTGCCCTAGCCGTCCGTACAATATATTGAAACTCTTGGGTCCTATTGCCTTGAATTCTATTGTACTATTGTATTGCTCATTCGTCGAAGTTATTGCATGTTTTATGTCTCCAATTATATCCCACCTCGGTTGATCAGTCTATATGGTGCTTGGCTGCTGACCCGACGGTATACCGGGTTCAACCTCGGCCACGGTGGCCGCGTTTCGATGAAGATGAAATGGTACAGGCTTGTGTACAGTGCGATGCTATAGTGCACGTTAAAGAACACCAGCTGTCCAAAATTTGCAAAGCCCTGCACTGCTGTGCCTTCATATTAACATACCGTGATGTTCGGACGTGAGATTCCACTTAATAATCACTATTACTACGTCTCCCCGTATCGTTACTTTCACAAAATTATTTCCATTTCTGAATTAGAAATCGGAGGATAGAGTGGTACGCGATCGCGCATAACTTCAAGTCAAAATTTGACAACCTTTCGCATCGCATTAGCGCTGAGTACCCAAAGCAAGACAGCTACATGTGTAGCTAGAACAAGAAGCAGCTACATCTCTTTTTCGTGTTGTTGCCTAAAAATATAAGGAAGCACCACACAAAGCCATGCTTTCTTCGCGCCCTGCAAAGACTAATAGAAGCTGTGAGCTTCCCTATTATTCCTCTTTCGACCTTCCGCCGCAATCCTCGCCAAGACACGTCTGCATTTGCATGATGTCGAATTAGCATTACCGGCACAGAGGAAAAGTCCAGCCGCACTTCCACTCCCATGGCGTCTCTTTGCGCATAAAGTTTTATGCATGTACGTGCATGAAACGGAGGCACGTGTTTGATCTTATGCTTTGCGAGTTGCGGCACGTATTCAGCGGCACTTCTGTTCCGCTGGCCTGCGCACCTATTCTGTATGACTGCGCGTGGGGGTCAATATCATTGCACTCGTAGTTATCTTTAAATTTCCATCATGCGTTCTCAAATACGATAGCTTCCAGTGACGCATTTTTTTACTTTTTTTCTTGGTTTACTTATCAATTTATTATAACCGATTGATTGGGCTATCACACCCCCGCTCTTGTTTTTTCGCCGCGCGTCTACTTCTTTCTTCCTTTTTCTTCTCATCTTTCTTCCCCATCCTCTTAGTGCAGGCTTACAAACCGGAGGCAACGATTGTAGTTGACCTCTCTGCCTATCTCTCAAATTGTTCTCTATTTCTCTAAAGCGATTATGATGAACAATTCTTGCTTGGGATAAAACAGCCTGAGCATATATCGTCAACTAGCATTGTTCTAAGCTCTCAGGATTCATTCATTGCGGAGAAGTAATATGCAGAGTTGGTCGGTCTGTCAAGCTTGTTGCTTCAGCAAAACTGAAGAAAACAGAACTGCGGAACTTTCCCTCAGTTGCGGAAACTTTGCTGCAGCGAAGCTAGAAGGTTCAGAGCTATCCAGCACGGGAATCACAACACCAGTGGCGATTAGATCTAGCGTACGGGGCCGAACAACCGCAGTTAAGAAACGTCGACGGGAGGATACAGAATACGCACAAAGAATGCCACTCTGGATGTTTTGAGAGCACCGTCTCTTATCAAGGGTGTAAGAAAATGTGGTGGTTGTTATGGCCATGGCTTGGCAGCAGATGCCTCTCGGTGCGGCAATGGCTTGGTTTATTCTAGCACAATTGGTACTCAGGTGATGCGCTTGCTATGGCAACGACGCAGGAGGAGTCTTTCTATAGACGTATTTTGCTGCTGAAAAGTTTCTCTTGGGCACGATTACACAACTCGATCTATTGCCTGTAGCAACCTCTATCAGTCCTTGTTATCTTACATTAGTCCACCAGGAGATATATAAGGCCCAAGAATATACGTATCACATCACATATTGTCTTGTCCTGTCGTGTTGTATGTGTTTCAGTTATATCGGACTTACTCAGAATTTTCTGGGTGACTTACAACAACATTTATACCTCACTAATTGAACTGCCACCAATTTGCGCAACATTCGCTTAACCAACACTAGTGCATTCGGGTTTTCTGTATCGACAACAATTCTTTAGGTGGGAAATTGGTTTCCAAATGTGAACGTCGTGTTTCGTAAGATTAGTTCCGTATAGGGCTCCTTTTAACGTCATAGAATCATCATTGATAAAAAAATTTGTCTACGGCGAATAGCCTGAGCGGTTCCATGCGTGAATCTAGTGGTATACATTAACCCCCGTAATCTATATCTCTGATGACATCTTGTTGGGACGTCATAATGACGTAACTGATCGCAAACATTGGTGCTCTTATGATGACGTCACCACATGACGCTATCGCTTGGTAAAATAATAGTAACTGGGGTTCTACGTGCCGAAACCACGATACAATTACGAGAGAAGCTGTAGCTGCAGGGATTTAAAAATATCGACCACCTGGGGTCCTTCAACGTGCAGCTAAATCTGAGCACACTGCTCGATAGCCTTTTTGCCTCCATCAAAAATTCAGCCGCGGCAGCAGGGATTTGATTCCGTGCATTTTGATTAAGCAGTCAAACGCCATTAACAATAAACCATCATTGCGAGCGTCACCTGGTTTTAAAGATAGGCCAACAGCGTAGGTAGTGCAGCACATTGTCAGATGCTGAAAGCTTCAGCAGACAGACAGACTGAAATTGGCTGAGAGCGCCAAGATAAGTTAACCAGTGCCTCCCACATTGTGGCTCGTTATGATTGCCAAAAAATCTGGACCTAATCAATTGCTAACCATGCATGAGGTCTCGCCTTCAAATGTTACACAGTCTGGAGCATGTTGCCGAAGATTTTACTCAGCTTTGTCACATTTATTCACTTTTATTTAGTGTCATCGGTATATTGAAATATGTTGCAAGTTGGGCTAGTCGGAACATACTCATAACGGGCGGCACAAATAGAACGAGAAACACAATAAAGTACACGACAAACACTTGGGCCATGTATTTTTTTTTATTTCTCGTCTTTTGTTTTGCTCAGACCTTCATAGAATTTCTGAAACTTGAAGCAAACGATGCGAGACAGAACGAAACGAACAGTTTCTGCCGCCATAACAATTCCTAACTGCCAACTAGCCAAAGTAAGTGCACCATTTTCGCTATCTACATTGTTCTCCTGCATTCTCAGATATTTAAACAAAATTTCTTTTGTTGTGTATAATAAAAAGACAAAAAAACTCAGTCAGTTCATATAACATAATAGGCGTGAACATAGAGCCTAATTATCTTAGCCAAGCTCCCTGACTTTGTATCTCGAAGTTTCGCTTCAACAGCTAGGTGATTCAAGCTAGGCTCCTGTATTGCTCTATTCAAGGTAGCTTTTGAAAGGTTTTGAATTTTTTAAATTATTGTCGAAATTTCACCTGTTGTGAAGCATAAAAAAAGTTCCCCTATGTTTCTTAGCTTCTTCTGCGGTGTTACTGCCTTGCACTTCCGCAGTCTGAGTCCTCCAAACCTGCGAATATCGATTTACAATATTCTAGTCTTCACATTTTGCTTGGCAGGAAACTACAGATCCAAATAAAACCTGTTCAATTCATAAAGCAAAAGGACAAAACAAATTTTTTTTTGCGAACGAATAAAAAAGCGATGCTTTGATGAGAATTTTTTAATTACCCTCCTTTCCAGATGCCGTGTAGAACGAGCTTGAATTCTGCGTTTTTCCTCATTACGTATTCTTTACTGTAGAAAGTGAAGTACGCATAAAGAGCACCTTTGCCCACACTTTCTTTTCCGGAATTCAATATTTATTAAAAGGAGTATTTATAGCTATCTAATTTGGACGACCTTGCACTATATTGCACGCGTGCCCCTGGCAACAGCTGCTTCCCTCAAAAAAACGCCAAGGTCTTCATTTTTAACGACAATTCTGTTTAAAGCAGCCGTAATCTTTGCGGCCTATCCTGTGCAGCCCATCAGGTATGAATTACAGATATTTGGTGAATCGCAGTAATCACCCTCGGTTCACTAAAATGGAAGAAGACATCAATTAGCCCAACAAACGAATACGCGCGTCAGCGAACACTTTCGTTTGTAGTTTTGCCCCACCACGGTGGTCTAGTGGCTAAGGTACTCGGCTGCTGACCCTCAGGTCGCGGGATCGAATCCCGGCTGCGGCGGCTGCGTTTCCGACGGAGGCGGAAATGTTGTAGGCCTGTGTGCTCAGATTTGAGTGCACAGGCCTACAACAGCCTAAGAGTGCACGTTAAAGACCCGCAGGTGGTCAAAATTTCCGGAGCCCTCCACTACGGCGTCTCTCATAATCAAATGGTGGTTTTGGGACGTTAAACCCATCAAATCAATCAATCAATTGTTTGTAGTTTAAAAAATGATAATATTTAAATAAGAGAGATAGAAAAAATTAAGGGAAATGCAAGGAGGTTAACTAGAAATTCGAGCATCTGGTTTGCTAAGGGAGAGGATGATGAAAGTGAAGATGAAAAAGAAAGCGAAGAGCGAAATATACGTGCGAAAGAGAAAAGAAAAAAAGTGAGCTGGGGTGCTATAGCCTATTTAATAGGCAACTACCACGCGACAAGTTCAATAAGGCCTTCACTGATTATCTGTGCGACGACATATTATGTCACCTTCCAAGCACTGACTGTTCTGGCGGTTTTCGTCAAGGCGAGCTAACGCAGCAGCTAACTGCCATCCTTGCATGCTGTAACAAGGGCAGTGACAGAAAACGTGCTCTATCGTTTCATCGGTGCCGCAAAATTATTTAGGTAAACGGCACAATGTTACTATAGAAGAAGGAATAACTACTATACAAGAATAAAAATACGTTTGAAGACCAAGATTACCGTGTGGCAAACAAAACATGGCTACGCTGCCTTGTCAGATCACGTGTTCTGTGAAGGCGACGCGGGTTACATCTGTTGGCGAAATGGAAGTGTCCAACACAGTTCAGTCCTTTTCGTGGGGCATTTCGCTAAATGCCGCGGTTTTATTACTTTACTTATACTTATTAATTTTGAACGTTGCTAAAAACAAAATATAGAAGTCCTTTCCTGGTCTTTTGTCTTTCGCATCGTTTTATTCGCTTGCACATGATCTCACACTGGTACAGTGAAAAGAGAGCAAGAGAGATAAAGATGCATGGAAAGGCAGGGATGTTAACCAGACGCACATCCGGTTTGCTACCCTGCACTGGGGAAGGGATAAAGGGGAGAAAAGAGGTTGCAGAGAGATGAGAAGGTACACACAAATCACGAGCACACTCGGGGAGCACACACAGTCTTCAGGTGGTCGCTCAGGTTTGTTGACTTTAGGTAAAGTAGCAGTGCTTTAGTTGCTTTCTGCGCTACTGAGGCAGATGCCCAAGGTCCTAGTATCATCTGCACACAAAATGGTCTGGGGTCAAGTTGATTCAAAACCATCCGGAGCTGGCATCGCTGTGTGTCGTAGCAAGCGCAGCTGCACAGGACGTGTTCGATGGTCTCTTCAGCTCCGCAGTAGTCGCATGTAGGATTGTCTGCCATACCAATGCGAAAGGAGTACACCTTTGTAAATGCAACACCTAACCAAAGGCGGCATAACAGTGTCGCATCGGAGCGGGAAAGTTGTGATGGTAGCTTTAGCTTGAGCGAAGGATCCAGTTCATAAAATTGACACCTTTGGAAGCTGGTAGACGACCAGAACGTGCGTGTGAGATCTCGAGCCAGGAGGTAAAGTTGTCTTGCTGCATCATTCCTTGATAGAGGAATCGGGACTACACGGGTTCCTTCATGGGCTGAGCGGGCTGCATCATCGGCTAATTGATTTCCGGTAATACCGATATGTCCAGGCAGCCATTGATATATAATATCATGCCGTCGTGCTAGAGCTTAATGATGGCAATGTCTTATTTCTTGTACCAATTGGTTATGACTCCTCCTACGCATGGCAGACTGCAAATTCTGGAGCACTGCCTTCGAACCACAGAATAGGACCCATTTTCCTGGACGTTCTTGAACGAGATATTGTAAAGCAGCCCTTATAGGAGCAAGCTCTGATGCCGTAGATGTAGTCATATGCGACAACTTAAACTTGATTGTCATTGCTGCAGCCGGAATTACAGCGGCACCTGATGAGCTGCTGGACGAGACGGGCCTATCAGTGTATATCTGCGTTCGGTCTAAGTACAACTCATGTAATAATAGCAGTGTTGCTTGCTTCAATGCTACTCTGGAGTGATTGCTTTTCTTTTTGATTCCCGGAATTTCTAGACGTACTTGCGGCTGGTCGAGGCACCACAAAGGACATGCCATTCTCGCAGCTGGCGTATATCCTGATGGAATGCTGTTTAGGTGCTTGGCTATGACGTCTGAAAACGTAGCACGTGGTCTTCCGGAGGGTAGAAGGGCCAAGTGGTGGTGAGGGACACGGCTAGCATGTCGAATGTGCGCTCTGAGGCAATCCACAACTCTATATGTCCTGATCGGATGGTCTTTGGCAAGCATAATTGTGGCATAAGTGGAAGCGCATCGGGGCAGTCCTAGGCAGATACGCAGTGCCTGACCCTGCAGACTCTCCAATGGATGAGTATTGGATTTGCAAGTGTTAGTCAGTACCGGCAATCTGTAGCGCAATAGACCCAGAAATAGGGCCCTGTACAGCTGTAGCATGGAGGCCACAGAAGTTCCCGATGCTTTCCCGCCCATGAATTTCAATATATGCACAATAGATAGCAGTCTCTTCTTCAAGCACGCAATATGTGGGCTCCACGAAAGACTTCTGTCAATTATTATGCCCAGGAAACGATGCGTCCGTGCATATTTGACACTCTGCCTATTGATGTAAACAGGGTATGGCGTCATTGGTTTGCGTGTAAACGCCATCAACGCGCACTTCACAGTTGATATAGTTAGGCCTTGCTTCTGAAGGTAGGCTGTTGTGAGGGTTGCTGCCCGCTGTATTCGTGCACGCACCTGAGGGCGAGTAACTGCAGCACTCCAGAGGCAAATATCATCGGCGTATATGGATAGGCACACCGACTTTGGCAGAACCTTCACCAGACCAATGAGGGCAACATTGAACAATGTGGGGCTTAAAACAACTCCCTGATGTACTTCGCAGTAGGTGTAATGTTGGGCAGTAGTACCCTCATATGTTTGTACAAAGAAACCCCTGCCAGTTATATAATCTTTTATCCATTGAAACATTCGTCCACCAATGCCCATTGCTGCGAGAGAAGTGAGGATGGCATCGTGAGCTACATTATCATATGCACCCTTCACGTCAAGAAAAAGTGCCACTGATATGCGCTTGCGACTTTTTTCTTGTTGCACAAATGTCGATAAGTCAAGGACACAGTCGATGGAGGAGCGGCCCCGACGAAAGCCTCCCATGCAAGAAGGGTATTTGGTGTATCGTTCCAAGTACCACTCCAGACGAAATAGAACCATTCTTTCCATCACTTTTCCGAGGCAGCTTGCGAGGGCAATAGGGTGATACGCTGCCAAGTCCAATGGTGATTTTCCCGCATTCAAAAGTGGTATTAATCGACTTATTTTTCATTCTCAGGGAACACTGCCACTGAGCCAAGAGTTGTTGAAGCATGTTAAAGGTTCTTTTCTGGCTTTTTGTCCAAGGTGTCCCAACGCACTATGAGTAATACCATCAGGACCTGGCGATGACATGCGCTTAGAAGCGACTAACGCACCTTCAAGTTTTTCCATGGTGAATGGAATGTCCATTTCTGGTAATCGCGTCTCAGGAACGATCAAGGCGTCGATGCTCTCGTTCATAATATTCCCAGCAACTCTCGTGCAAAATTCTTCAGCCACCTCGAGTTCTGTTTTTCCATGATGAGTGCCAAAGCTTTAAAAGGGTGCCGTTGCTGCGGAGAGGAGCGAAGACCACAAGCTGTTCTCCAGATATATGACAGCAGTTTATGAGGGTCTAGAGATTCGCAGAATGCTTTCCAGCTTTCGCTCTCCAGCTTGTAAATGCGTCGTTGAATTTTTTTCTGGAGCCACCTTGCTTCCCTCAGATCGTAAATTGATCTTGTGCGTCTGTATCGTCGTTCAGCACGCCTTCGTATAGCTCGTAATCTTTCCAGTTCGATGTCAAACTATGTTTTTTAGACGAAAATGGTAATTTACATTTGGACGCTTGCATAGCTTCCGCTATGGTATTTTCCAGGCTGCAGGCGAGGCCTTCTTGGCAAGCGTTTTCAACACGCGATGTAAACATCGACCAGTCAGTGCCGATTGCAACACCGGAAGAGAAATTTTTGATGATACCATCGATCGTCACGTAGGTGGGTATGTGATCACTCCCATGAGTCTCAATATCGCAAAACCATTTAACTTTGTGAGGGAAGCACCGTGACACTAATGTCAGGTCAAGGCAACTGCCATACGTGAGACCCCGCAGATATGTGGGAGTACCATCGTTCATGATGGAAAGGTCGTAATCGGAAGCGAATGTAACAATGTTCCGGCCCCTGGCATTCATCCTAGTGCTCCCTCAAAGCATGTGACGGGCGTTGAAGTCACCAGTGATGATCCAAGGCCCATCGGTTCTCATTGGGATGTATTTTGTACTGTCGCAGTCAAATCGCGATGACGGAGATATATATTCACCATTAGGCGTGAACGAAACTGCATTCTTCTCTACACGAAGACACACGTACTGATTCTCGTCATTTGAACTTATTGGGTGCGAAAGATAAGTCAAGTCTGTGCGAATGTAAGCAATTACTTTGCTTCGTTCTTCACAAGCGGCTGAACAAAAAGCTTCATAACCGGATAATCTATAAGGCGTTGATACGTTTGGTTCACATATGACAAGTATAGGAAATTGATTGGCCCGAACAAACTGGTGAAAGTCCGAGATACGGGACTTCATGCCTCTGGCATTCCACTGAAAAATCGACGCACTTTTAACTTCAGTGCGGAAGATGAGATTTTGTTGAACCATTTTGCTTATACGACGTTAGCAAGAACTGGATTCAGTGCATCCAGTGTTTGCTATGCACTCTTAGCAGACGGAGATTGTATGCTGCTCAGTAGCGTGCGAATCTTGGCAATAATGATTGCACGATTGCAGTCACTTGCCTGTCTTGGTTGGAAAGATCTCGAACTGGGATCGCGGACTGACCGTCATGAACCTTCTTCGGTTCGCTTGATGCTGCTTCCCTTTGAAGTGCAGGCCACTCTGTCGCAGTTAGGGTATGCTCACTGGCTTTGTCCTTTACAGCCTTTCCCATGGCATGTGGTCTGGGAGGCAAAGGAGGTGGTACTGATGAGGGTTCTGGCAAACGTGTCGAGGAGGTAGCGGGCGTCCTTGAATACCGACGTCGACGTGAACGACGCCTTCTGACTTTAGCTGCGGCTTCTCGATGAGATGAGTGATCGCGCATCATCTCCTTCAAGATGGCAATTTCCTTCTGAATCCGCGGGCAGTCCTTTGATGTGGCTTTATGGGATCCATTGCAATTAGAGCATTTCTTGACAGTTGCGACGCACTTATCCGCTTCATGGGGCTCGGCGCAGCGGTGGCATACCACCGAATTTTCGCAGACGCTGCTCACATGTCCAAGTTTCATGCATTTACGGCACTGGAGAGGCTTTGGAATGAAAGGCCGCACAGCATGTCTGAATTACCCCACCTTCACATGAGAGGGGAGTGATGTGCTCTTAAACGCAATCTTCACACAGAGAGATTTGCCTAGCTTGGTGACATCAACAATTGGAGTATCAGTTGTTGACTTGACAAGAAATCGTAAGTCATTATCGGAAATAACCACATCTATGTCGTAGATCACGCCGGTTACTACATCACATCACAAGGGAACGTGAGAGCGCACCTGGTTGCCGTCCAAGTCAGTTAGTTACACTGCGCAGAACGCCCAACGCACTTGCGTGCAAAACGTCCACAGCCAGTATATTCTTTTTGGCGTTCACTCTTATGTCCATGATCTCATTTGGCACGAGCGTTTCCAGAGACCTCGACACAGACTGTCTGTTAAGGCGTTTCATGCTGACGGTAGGAAGTGCAGGCAGAAACAGGATGGTATAAGTGTTCGATTTTGGCGCTTCACTTACAGTTTGAGTAGTTGAGGATGAGGATGTCCTCATGTTCCTCCTCTTCGCTTTGCGGCTCAGCACAGGTTGGAAACCGTCGTCTGAAAAGTCCTCACTGCTGAGATAGTAAGCATGAGTATCTTCACTGTCGCTGTCACTCGCTTGTCTCATCCGCTTCCTGGAGGCGGCCGCCGCTGACGCCGCTGGTGCCGGCAGGCGCCCGGGGTGGTCTACATCCATCCCCTCCAAGGGAGCAGCGAAAACTGTGGTACAGTGGAACTCGACAGAATTCACGCCTGCATCACTTGGATCCCAATCTGCAGCTTCGTCTTCCCTCAGGACTATCTCGAGCTGAGGTGACTCTTCCATCCCACCCGTGGCTTGGGGTGGCCTTCACGAACGCATACTCTTATCGGAATGGCCAGCTTTTCTACATGCACTTACTGCAGTTGCGAAGAATCCATCGCGCACCTTCTATGTGAGTGCACCGATTTTAACGCGCCAAGACAAGAACTCACTGCAGCTCTGAATAGACTGCATGATTGGCCTTTGTCGGAACAAAGGATTCTGGGTCATCGGCTGAGCCCATCATCAGCCCAGAAGGCTTTGAAAGCTTTGCTGCGCTTTTTTGCGTACAACTGGCTTGACAGACTTTAGTGTCTTAAACGCTTTAATTGTCCTTTCCTCTCTCACTATTTTCTTGTATTTTCTCTCTCTCTTTCTTTCTCTCTCTATGCAGCATCTCATTTCTATCATGTTTTATTCCCCTCACCCCTTTCCCCAGCACAGGGTAGCCAGCCAGTCTAAGACGTGGCTAACCTTTCTGTCCTTCCGCTTAATCTTTTCTTCTTTTTCACCTTCCGTGCCAACATGCCCAAGCAACCATTTTGGCTGACAAAACAAATTAACGAACGTTAAACTCCCATGCTTCCACAGTCTTTTACTGCCAATGGCTGTCTAATCGGATACTGTAACGAAAAGACAGTCCAACGAAGTTGGTCAGTTGTGAATAAATCATCCTCTATGAGTGGCTAGGTAGTAATTTTCAGCTGTCTCTAGCACAAACAGTTCTATCTGATATGGCAGCAGAAAGTTATTACTTGCTATATAGAGCCCAACGCTATTAAATAAAGGGTCTGAAAATAATAAAAGGTACGTCAAGAGGGGGCATTCACGATGTCATTGGCGCTCTTGCACATTAGCTCACAGTTAGATGATATTGTAGTGGGCCAGAAACGTTTTGCTAGACTCCAGAAAGACACTAAGCTTTAGTTTCGCTGCGCAAACTGATTATTTGCCTGGCAAATATCGTGTATTGGACTACTTCGGTTCGATTTACGGTCATGTAGAAAAAGGAACAAAGAAATCTTTTTGCGTGTTGTCATTCGTGTTTTACCTCTTTTCTTGTCCACTGCAGAGTTCACGTGTCCTTCATACCTTAAGTGAAAGCTACTTCGCATTACGTGACAAACTCGTACAGTTTTATAGCTTAAACATACTGCTTTTGAAGTACAGTACAGTAGATGGGGCTTGGAATTTCAAAGGACTCGACTAGCAGCTGTTCCCTTTATTCTCTTTTATTTCAGAAGCAGCATCCTACTGGCCACGAGTAACAGCAACTCATATGGCCTGCAAGCAAAATAGCTAGCTGGCACTTCTGTGCTTGTTGCTCTTTTGTGTTTTTGTGTAACGGTCCTGTAACACTGGATCAGTAGAGCAAAATTAAGTGCTCGCTGGTGCAACGACAGTTTTTTCCCGACGTTTTCTCTTAAATCAAATCAGCTATTTCTCCTTACGCCCAACTACGGAGAAAAAAGAACACTTATGAACGTTTCACTAATGCGGAACACGAGAAAGCGTGTCGCACGGGCATTCAACGGTTTCCGTTCGTCAACGTTCAACTCGTTTACCAAAGCGTCAATGGCTCCTCTGTTTGAGGTAAGCATTGGGTTTCACCAGCACGAGTATAGCATCTTGTTACGGGGATTCACAAACTCGGTGGGTAAAATGTGCGCTGCATTTCGTTCAACTTCATCGACTTACGACAGGCTGTTACTCCATCGGAAGTAGTCACGTAGCGACGCAGCGCAGCGTCGACGCACAAGCGGCACAGGAAGAGGGAAGTTCGCTCGCTCGGCAAGGCGGTTGCGCCTTCTCTTAAGCCTCGCTGGAGGCAGCCTTATGTATTCTATACGTTTTAGACTGATTAAGTTAATTATTTTCCTTGATATTTAGGACCTCACTTGTTCCAAGTAAGTCGAGTTTGAGCTGTGCCAGCCTTACTGTGGCCTGTATTTAAGGTTATACTGTGAACGTGGCCACGCCACCTAAGAGCTACAAATGAATCACAAGATGGACCTGTCATGGTGTCCGATCATTAAAAAGTACATCTGGGGATGCAATGCCTGCCTTATTTTGCATATCTTGGCATACGCACCAAAAACCCAAGTACTTTATTTCGGCTAAAGGTGTACATCCCAGCTTTCAAAATGTTCGATCTCACCTTAATTTCAAAGTGTTCACGCTTCAGTGGGGATTCATTTCACAATGTGTTAAGAGCGCATGGAACGAAAGGGATAGGGGCAAGGCATAGGTTTCAGTTAGCAATTTTTTATTTATTTGTTTATTTATTTATTAGTACTGCAACCTCCTCAGATGTTTTAGCAAGGTGCGATACAATGCATGAACGAAAAATACATTATGATAGCACTCAAATTATATATACAGGAAGATGATTACGATAAAATAATAAAAATTACGAGGGAACACACATACTATAAACATAACAAAATTATCGAAGCTGATTAGATGCATCGCTAGGTGATAAGTGCGTTAGCACACCATCGACTGCCCTAATAAATCGAGAATTCGATTACCTGGCTGTGTTATGGGGCATATCTGGTGACATTTGGTGGTATGCTCGAAGTATGTAAAAGCTTGAAACAATTCTGGCAGCCCCTCTACATACTTTTATTTTTTTTCTTTATTTTTTGTCTTGCACGCTCTGCCTTGCCTTCTATATATGCCCCTCTTACCAAAAGAAATGTAGTTGGAAGTCAGCGGTCTTTGCCTCTATTGTCTCGTCATTACCTAATTGTTCTAATGATTGATATGTGAGGTTTAACCTCCCAAAACCACCATAGGATTATGAGAGACGCCGTTGTGGAAAACTCCGGAAAGTTTGATCACGTGGGGTTTCTTAATGTGCACCCATATCTCCTAATCGTTCTATGCACTGTCAGCACTTTTTTGAATCCAATTACCCTAATGTTCCTATGCAACATAATGAGTGATCGAGCAAGTGAGCTATAGAGATAAAAAGATGTCTGCTTGTCGCTAATCATAAAAATGGAAAAGTCCTAGTAAACAATGTTTTTTTTTCAGCTTCTGCTCCTTGTAACAAACAAATTATTTCGGTCCTCATTGTGCATGGTCCCACTTAGCTTAAAACTTGTGACCAAAATTTCGTTCTACTTTATATATTTATATACATAAGCCTAATACTTCTTTATTGTTCATTAAGTAGCGTTCTGTCATTTCTAATCCATCTGCTGCGTCATATTTGCTTTTAAAGCATTTATTTTCATTACTTCTTTCATTTCACGATAGTGATACGAAACCAACATAGTTTTTCTGCCCATGTTCTAATCATTGCACCGAACGCTTCCTTTTCCCCTTTGAATTCTGGTCGATGCCTTCCTTCACCCACGCACCTGGAAGATCTCGTGATGTTGGAGAGCATTCGCATGGACGTTTTACGAAAAAGGAAGATCACGAACAAAGATAGACGTTGGCACTAAGCAACACATTACGGCTGCCTCACTCGACAATGACTTATTAGGCATCTGGGCAAAATGATGCGGCAAAACAGAAGCCTAACTCCTACGCGTGTCGTGGGATTAACTCACAGTGCTATATTCACGCAGAGCTGCCTCCGCCGATAAACGAATGTTCAGTGTAAATCACTCAGAGAA
This sequence comes from Rhipicephalus microplus, assembly GCF_043290135.1. Classification (NCBI taxonomy): domain Eukaryota; kingdom Metazoa; phylum Arthropoda; class Arachnida; order Ixodida; family Ixodidae; genus Rhipicephalus; species Rhipicephalus microplus. The sequence continues at coordinate 133,970,808 of NC_134705.1, forward strand.
GGAAAAAGGAACCCGCGCTCATAAGAGGGGCTACGCTTGACGATGTTTTGTGCGAAAGCATGTTTATCAAGTTTATGAAAGAGTTGTATGTATGCATCGTGCTATAGATGTATGGCTATACAATCTGTTCTTTTTTTTCCCTAAGCAGTGCGGCTCAAACTGCTTCATTGCAATGCAGCTTAATCTAGGGCGCCAGAAATAACGCTTTCCACACTGATAAGACTGTGCACAAATTATAAGGAAAAAAGTAAATTATATTTTACGTCGACGCTAGATGTTTAAAGTATGTGGACTTTCCTTCGGTTGAAAAAAGCAGATCGTGGCTGTACATTTTTATGACATGGTTAAAACTCACCAACTCTCAAATACTGTATGTTTACGTAAAGTTTAAAATTCCTCAAAGACTATCAACAAGCGGGGTGACTTGCAGAGCACCGCAGGTGATCGCTAGCGCTACACATGAATGTACATATGTGCTGGACGTCGTCGCTGATGTGACTGGCTACGGGCCTACACTGACACGTCTTGCAATCATTGCTGTTCGCGTTTTGTTTTAAATATTTACCACAACAGTAATGTCAAAAAGAAAAAAAGGAAGGTCGTCGCCACTGGCACGTGCAGGGTGGATGTGCTGAGCTATCCGTTTTATCGAAAGCTTCTCCCATGAGTCGGAACAAGGGCGTTGTACTCCCATTGTTGGTGGCACGATGAGGCACGTCTTGGTCCTCGTACGTTGCCCCGCGAATCTTATGTTGATCTTGCTCTCCTTCCTTATGGGCAAAGCACAATAGACTGCATCGTTATCGGTGCTGTCCGTCTTCTTTCTCCGCTGGTGTCTCGCTAAGCCACGCCTAATCCTCCCCACGTTGAGAATTCCGCCGCGGAACGGTGCAGTACCCTTCCTTTCAGTAGTGGCAAAGGAGGCATTCGGGAAGATTAATGGGTGCCATTGTCGTAGGTCAGTGAACGAGCCATTCGACGCTAGAAGTTTTGCTCCGAGGTTCAGCTTTGTAGTTTAGCTGCTACCCGGCGCCGTTGGAAATAAGAAGGCAACAGACGCGGAATTACAAGCGACGTAGTTCGGTCGTATACTCTTTTCCGTACCTCTGCACAAATACACTACATAAGATATAACGGAAGCGAATTGGCGATGTTTTCCTAATTAATAAAGTTTCTAATCTATCGAATTTAGTCCAAATATTTAACGGGTCTACTTATGTGTAAATCTCTGTACAGTGCGTGCCGCGGAATATCTCTGAGCACAGAAATGCTAGAAGAATCTTGCCAAGGGGAACTGTGTAATAATGCGACTGCACCCAGCTTTTCAAAGCAAGTATGCCCGCTGGCTGCAGTTACTGAAAAGTTAATTATTAAATCTAAGTTTCTTGGGTTACTGACAGCCATGGTTTTAATCTCCCGTTGCGTCCCCCTGGGTGCATGTTCTCTGAAAACATGGTTTTCATGCTTTTGTTGGTGCTTAACTTTTAGAAAACCATAAAAATTATCTTCGAACACACGATATACTGTAAGTTTGGTAAAAGAAACTCCTTAAAAGCATATATTGTTTTCCTTTGCGCGTGCGAGCTTCTCTATGTGTATGTGCGCGCGTGCCTAAGTTCCTAGCTGTTGTTTTTCTTCTGAAGATGATGTAGGGTCCATTGTCCATGACTCCTTTTTTATGTGAAAACACAAACTAAGCATAAACACATAAAACACTGAGAGGAACCCTAATAGAAGAAATAAAAAGGCATGAACACGTAAAAATTGCACACTGACTAAACGAAGCAATAATTTCTGAATGTTCCCATTTCTCCAAGCATCGTTGCGGTGCAAGTTTGCTTTGCCGTCTGCAGATAAAAAAATTCGTGTGATTGTGTGAGTGTCAGCGAAACACTTTCTACCCAGCGGCAGCGCATAGAATGAGCAAACAAGCGCTGATGCTAGTATTTGCGCGAGTTCGCATTGAAGCCCATTTCTATACGGTGCTCTTGCTGTTTGTAATCTCCCATCTACCTTAATGTATGCCATTCAAGCAAGCCATCGTCTGGTGACAAAAATATGACTTCATGCTCATTTGCTCTACGGTGACGACGTACCAGTGAAGAACAGTGTGTTGGGTACGCAAAACAATTCGAGGAAACCCTGCCGCTTATCTTCTGTTTTCTTTGCTCAGAACTCGAACGCGCTGCTTTTAGGAGCTTGCTCCAAAGCGTGCGCCAGTGTTTTCGGGTCACCGCTCTAGCCGCTCAAGGTCGCAGGTCCAGTCGCCTCTTCGGTGATTCCTACAATGCTCACTTACATAGCGCGCCGTTAACCAAGGCGTCGGTTTTCATCATAAAGTGTCCTAAAATTAACTAGAAGGGACTCTGGCGCTGCGATCGTTCGGTCACCATAAGAATAATGGGTGGTACACAGATTTGTATTGTCTTCGTACTTGCGGGCGGTGAATCCCACTAGTGACTTCGTATAATTATTGCAGTGTGTCGGTTTGGTTTTGAAGGAAAGAACAAAACCTCTTGAACTTTGTGACCTGATTTAAAATGATAAGCCTAACAAATTAGGGTGGTTAAGCCCAACCACTGAACATTTGCTCATTTTTGTTTCGTAACAGAACACCCCCAAGCCACACGAACACACATGAGGCCAGAAGTACAAAGATTAGACAAATTCATGTACTACACATCATTCCCATGCTAGATGAAGCGCCATGCGTTGCAGCACCCACAAACACTATCGCCAGAGTCCCCTCAAGTGGATGTATAGCGAACTCTAACGTTTCGATGGCCCACGCGCACGCCTCCCCAAGACTACGTGCACCTCGTTCTCTTCTCCTCGTAGGCACGGTCGCACGTGACTAGTTTATACGATGAGTGTTACGCAGGGGTACCAATATTCTCCCGAGCCCCCTCACCTACCCCTAAACCCTTTCGAAGTACTCCTGATAGCTCCACGTCTACCAGTTATGAGCGTTAGGCATTTGACTCACGGCAGTGGCCAGTATAGCATAAAAGGGCAGGTCGTTGTTGCGGTGACTAACGTGCCCAACACTGCACAGTGGTGGCCGTTGAACGTACCCGACAACACGGCCTTCGATGGACACATCATCCACCGGTTGGTTAAGAAGCCTCCAACTAGAAATGGTGTCGCCAAGAAAGGACCCATTTTCCTGCGAGCAAGCCTCCTCTTAGATCATTCACTTTGTGGATATGGCGGGTATCTTTTTCGTTCCGCAGACAGTTGCTTCTCAATCTTAACCACACTCGTCATCGAAGATCAGTATGCTTTTCGCCGTCAGTGCTCGTTCCTATGTTGCTCGCTAGGGACAGCCACCATCCGAGCTACACGATCCCGCGTGACTGAAATGACTGCATTTTCTCCTAATACTCTACTTTGCATGGTAACTAACGAATAATTGTCTCTCCGTAAACTGTTCCCCACAAGGAATAACCAACACAAACTCAAAAAGTCACTCCATTTCAACCCCCTACTTACGTGATCCGATTCACCTTCTTTCCGCACGCTATTGAATAAATGGAATGAGTTGCCTCGTTCAACCACACCATTCCCGTTATAATACTTGCGGGAATGTGTTGATCTACGCTGTGTTTTTGTTGTTTTTTTGTCTCTCTTTCGCTTCAACTTGGAATGAGGCGCTGCTTTCTTGGTCTCTGCAAATGAAAAGAAAATCCATTCATTTTGGCTATGTTGTAAGCGTTTGGATATATATATATATATATATATATATATATATATATATATATATATATATATATATATATATATATATGTATATATATATATATATATATATATATTATGCATGCTATACGCCAATTTTTTAATTGTTTGATGAGATGCACCATGCTCTTTGTCAATCAAACTGACTCGAGTTTCTGTAGTCGAACAGAAGCCCTTTCTGTCTGTGACCAGCTGCAAGTTTATGCCAAAGAAATATGAGGACGATCGCGATCGACATTGCAATAAGTATCATTCTGAAGAGGTTATGAGCATCGGTACTTATATTGAAACCACAGCTATCAATGAGTAAGCACGAGGACATTCTTCACTTTAGAGCTTCGAAACTGTCACATGGATGTTGTTAGTACCAATCGCACGTGTGCGAACGCGCTTTCCTCCCTGTGTTCGGTTGCTAGCAAGCAATAATTATTTAACGAAGGGGTGCCTGCCACTCAAAGCAGCAGTCTCCCTGTAGGTTTAGGAGCGGGGCCTGTAAGTATATGTAGACATTGACTATTAAACTGCCCTCATACCACAACGTTCGCGATGTTCCTGTCTCAATTGACTCACTTCGAAACCGTCATTCCTAATGGGCAATACTTCTTTCAAGCGTACGTTCTCGACTGCGCAGCCTAGAGGCAGCACCTATCTTTGTGCATCTTTTCAGAACACTCTTTTGAGAAACGGGTAGAGCAACCTGAATAGGAGCATATATAGGTATTTGTTTTTCATTCTTGCATTGTCTGGCTTTACGTGGGCGCCTCGCCTGAGCGATACAAAACCCGTTTCATCAACTTTCTAGGAAACAAATATTCGATGCACGCCACGTTGCTGCGACCACTTTCTCAATCGAATGCTTTGTCTCGACAATTTTCTTTTGCATGCCTGATTTCAAAATTTAGGAAACTGGCCGGAGCGACTCAGTTCTCAATGTGCGAAACTTTTGAAAATGTTCCCGTTCTTTTCACAGACAACTCAACGCCTTTTTTCTCAGAAATAACCACCCACTCCCGCTGGATTAGGTCTTTAGAATATGCGTGGTACTCCCACGCTAAGACAAAACATGAACGAGACCCGGAAAAGTGCTCTCGTCCAGCGGTCGTATACCCGCCTCTCTCTACGAAGGCGTTCCTTATTTACTGGGGAAGACGAAACTTAAACGAAGGGCATCCTTCAAACTTCAATCTGAAATTTCACAACAGGCTTTTCCCACATTTAGACTTAGTTCTCAAACTATGTGGGTGTCGGAACTACTCAAACTCAAGAAAGGAAGAAAGAAATACTCCTGTCGCTGACGCATTACGGATGCATTGAAATATTGAGCAGGGCCATTTCAACGGAACGTAGGCTCTGTATTGCTGCCATTTCGATGAGATGGGCATGTGTGAAACGCACCTCGTCCGGCTGAGCATGTTTATGACGTACATACTTACATGCATGCATACAGTATTTGTGGTAAAATAAAAAATCTATACGAGCAAGCACAAAACAGAAAGGAGTGAAATGCACGTTATTTATTTTGAATAAGATCCAGCGACAACATGCAATGCCAATGTCCGCAACAATATTTAAGGGTAACCAGTTCTCTCGCATGATGGTAAAATTTGCTGGAAAGGAAAGGGCGTGGCAATTTTCGTCTGAAACACGCTATCTATCTATCTATCTATCTATCTATCTATCTATCTATCTATCTATCTATCTATCTATCTATCTATCTATCTATCTATCTATCTGTCTGTCTGTCTGCCTGTCTGTCAATTTATCTATCTATCTATCTAACAATATATATATATATATATATATATCAATTTATCAATTTATCTATCTATCCCAGTCAGTCTGTCTGTATTTCGATATGCCCATCATCCTGACTGTATTCCGATATGTCTATCTGTCTAACTAGCCACACACGTCTTGGTGCTTTCCTGTTGTATCTGCAACGTCTGCCCCACACCCGCAAATGCGGCAAAATTAGCTGCTTGCCGAATACTTCTTAGGAAAATTATTCCAGCAACACGTGCTATCTTTTGTATGTTGAATTAACGATGATATAAAACACGTAACAGGAAGAAATGAAGTGAGACTCTGGGTTTTAAAATATTAGTGTACTTGAGCATGTGTGTCCTAGTGAACATCATTTCACTTTTATCTTGCAGCATGTGATCCTTAAATGATTCTCATGAATCAATTTTATCTGATAGGTTTCGACCACAGAACCACGGCCCTCCACAAAGTCCTCTTAAGCATGACCTAAATGTGCCATTTCTACATTCTATGGTTTTTCGTCCTTTTCGAATTAGAAACAGGTGTAAAAACGACGGGTACTGTACACTGCGCACAAATTTTTTTTTGGTTTTTAGATTCATGAGTAGGGAAAATAAACCACCATGTGCGTGCCCAATATTGTAGTGCGACACCAGCTCTCCGGAGAGACAGCGCACATGTTCCATTGTATTTCTTTGAAGAATGCAGCTAAATTAACGCTAGCGAATGAACAATTATAAAGCTACAAAATAGAAGGAATCAAAGTAACGAGATTGAATGGGCAGTGAACGAAAATGCGTTGACCGTAAGGTCAACAAACGAGGCGGGTCGTACAGGAGTCAGTCAGCCGGGGTGATGAACGGAAATTTATGCCAAAATAAAATTGCCAGCAGCAATAGGAGGTGCATTGGGTGAGAACGAGGAATTGATTTTTCAATCGCGTGAGAGCTGAAACGAGGTCGTTGCTGCGGTATTTGCACGTAGAGGACAAATGCGTCCCCGTTTCTCCTCGGTCTCGCTCTGCTATGGTTGTTAGTAATTCACTTGTTGGTTTTTTTGGCCTAGTTACTGAAGGAGGCTCTACCGACTTGAAACAGCAAGTTGATGCACCGAACGTCAGGCAAAAAACGCACTGTATGGACTACCTTTTTTTGTCTCAATTTTCAACCTACGAAATTTTTCAATTCGGTGTCGATGCTTACGTTTTAGTGCCGACTTTCCACAAGGATGCGCTGAGGAAACACATGCGTTGTAATGATGACTTCACACAATGCTGAAACTGGGGAAAACAAATTTTGCATGTATCTGCATATTTGACAGGTTACATTCAACACTGACATGGTGATTCAACTGTGGTACGGTCACCCACTGATTTGCTGTGTTCAGCAAACTTTACGTATCATGTTCACAAGTTTCAGTCACTACGAACCGTTAAATTTTCAATATCAAACTGAAGGCTGTGTTAATGATTGCATTTCCCGCGTGCCTCACTACGAAACGATAGGAGTGGCCGGAATGTAGACACTTGCAGAACAATCGTCTCATTACCTCACGACTTACGAGTGCGTGACTGTTGTCAAACACTCGGGCTTCTCGCGTGTCTATCAAAATAATCGTTATAAAATAAGTTGTCCACCGAAATCACTCAAATTGCACCAGCTTGAATATTACATGAAGGAAACTCGACTATCATAACAACTTTCACATATTCACGAAGAGTTAGCAAGGCATTGTTGAGTGGACATTCTAAGGAATTCGCAGTGATATCATCAGAGCATGGTTCTTCCACAAAGCTTGTCCTTAATAAAAGAAACCTTAACTGGCTCATGTGCAAATCCGCACTGCCGGGAGCTTTTTTCACAGTTTCAATAAAGGTGAAATGTTACTCGCCAGTGTGTTTATATTTAGGTCCACTTAATTAGCTTAGTGTGGTTGAAACTTTCAGAATTGTCCATGATGGCGTCGTTCATTTTACATTGTTGTTTTTAACCCCGACAATAAATATTGTTAATACTTCTGCCGGGAATTTCAGATAATATGCCGCAAATATTTGTGAAATGTCACAAGTACTTGGGAAGTCTCTTATGTGACATTCAGAAAAGCTTGTGTGGGGGCTTGTAATACAGGGAAAGAGCTTTCCCTGTATCAGTCAAGTTTTTCGTCCTAAACTTAGCAGCGTAGCCTTTTCCTGCTTTTATGCAAAGGAGGTTGAAATGCAAAATAATCAACTCTCAAGGTGTTTATTTGCCAGCACACAGCGATAATGCTTAATAGCGACTGTGATGTACAGGCACAGACTCTCAGGTTCAGCGGTGTCATTTTTCTCAATTCGTGTGTTCGCAGCGATGTACAGTCATCAGCAAGCTTAACTCGAACGTTCCGATGCGTGACCTGGATTACTTCGACTGATGTCAGTCGCAAAGCACTCAGCCCTGTTGCCGAGATAATAGCTCAGTATGCTTGGATAGTATGTTGGCACGCACGGGTAACATCTCGGAAACAGATCCCAAAGCTACACGATGCTAGCGTCAATCAAACTGCTTCAGGGTACGCTGTGGAGCATTTGTGTTAAGCTTTCTGACGGCTATACATAGAGAGCATGTAGCCGAGTGTGTGGTTAAAGCGTTCGGTGAGTTCATTCGTCATCTGCAGGTAGTAAGTAGTAGTTTTGCGGTGGACAGAAAGGCACTCCGTGAGGATGGCTTCGGCGATTTCCGACAGAAAGACGCGGCCTCGGTCGCTGAGGAGCTCCTGGCGTCAACCGTGACATAGTATGAATTGCTGTGGCAGCAAAATGACATCCCGCGCAGTAGCCACAGTAATGGTGGTTATTTCGGTATAGATAGTCTGCGGCAACGATGGCCCAGCGGTTACTATACGACAGCAAAAAAAGTGGTCGATTCAAATTGATACCCCGCACTTCTGCCAATCGGTTTGCCGGTACTCAGTGGCATTGCTTAATTGCGACAGTCCCGGCCAGGCACGGACTCTCAGCGCGGTGTCCTTTTCTGGATGACCCACTACAGAAGGCACTCGAGACTGCAACCCATTCCTGAGTTCCAATTCTTCACTATAGAAAGCAGAAAAAGCTACACTAAGCCACGTATGAGACATGAACAATAAAACAATAGCTTAGCTTCTTCTCAATAAAGCCAATAGCTTAGCTTCGAGATTGTCATGCCAAGCCTACAGGAACAGCAGAGCCGACCAGCATTTTTCAGCCTACCACCCAAGCCGAGCCTACAGATATCGCCACTCAGGCCTAGATAAAGCCGGATGATCACGGAGGAGTTCTTAATTCTAGGAAAATGAAGTTGAGCCTCTCTTTTTTTTGCTCCCTCATTTTACGACTTTCCTTGTCTATCTCTATTTGTCGCGTTGTTTTTTATATTCCATACGCACTATCTTTTTTTTTGATTATATCTCTACTTTACTTTAGTTCTGTCTCTTCTTTCCTCATTCTCTCGCCCATTGTCACGTAGTAAAGCGGTTCATATGAACGTTTGTTTTGCTGCTATGCCTGCATAGACGAATGATTGTGGCACTCGCCTTCGAACGAAGCCCCCCCCCCCCCTCCCCCTTCCAGTTCAAATCCCAGTCCACCAAGAAGTTTTCGTTAGCTTCACTGATTTCTGTACCTCCTCCACTCCACTTCTCATCCTTTAGTACTCCTCCTTTTTTCTCTTCCTCATTCTGCCGAGATTTTTTTCTTTAACGCTTATTTTCCTCCTTTTTTCGGCTCTTTCATCAGCACTCCTCTTAGTGCTAGGCTTTAGACCTTTCACGCCAGGTTCTAATTACCTAGTCCACAGCTCTCGGTGGCTCTCCCTCGCTGCGCTGTCGCCCTTCACTTGCTTTTTTTTTTTTCCGAGGCCGCTTCTGTACTCAGTATAGCGGCTATCCTTAATTCTGTGGCACAAATCTACTAGAGCTTTAGCTGAAAGTGAGAGAAAGAGATTAAATTGAGAGACAGGCAGGAAGGTCAACCAGAATTGTACCATCCGGTTTGCCACTCTACACTAAGGGGAGAGAGATAGAAAAAGAAATATGAGAAGAAAACTGAACAAACAAAGTAGACACGAAAGACAAAATTAACAAAAGCGGGGTGCTATAGTGTATTCAATCGGCCACAAGCCTGCCGGCAGACTTATTTAGCGCCTAATCAGCTTCACTGTTGAAATGTCCATTCCGGTGTTCAATGTCCCTGGAAGGAGAGGAAAGAAAATGCCTGCCAGCTTCGCTATACTGTGAAACCTGAGAAAGTGCGTAGCACCGGCACCTATTGATTCCCGTTCGTGAAATTTCACTGCCCCGTTTATCAAAGCTTCAATCACGGCAATATATGATGTAGGCATGTAGGATTTCTCCGGTACCAGTGGAATCTCGTCAAGGACACTCGCAAGCTGTATTTGCTGCATGTGCACAGCTTCATTTTCGTCTCCCCCTAATCGACTGCCTGCTTGTTACGGCAGTTGAGATACACATAGTTTTCAGCGAGTTCCGTCAAGTTCTTTCATAAGCAGTGACGCAGTGCCCACGAAGCGTAGGTGGAGCAGCATTTGCTCACTTAGTGAGGCGTTTGCGCCCTTTGTTGCACGGACCCGAAGGCAGCGGAACAATTACCGAACGTTCGAACTATTGCAGGTAATTATTGGTATTACCGATTGTTTCTGTTATTTAACAGTGCAAATTCAAAAAAAATTACCAGCCTACTTATGTACTGATGCTTGATGTTGCGGCAGTGCCCTGTTTTGTTTTTTTACCTAGCACAATGTAGCCGAGCAAAGTTTGCGGCGAGTATACTAACAAAAAAAGAAAAAAAAGGAAAAGAAAGAGTGGAACGGGGAGAGTTAAAACAAGCAAGCTTCATAAGTTTGCAATAAATGTCTTCCGCAGATCATTATAATTTACGTACTTCAGTCATAAGAGTTTTAACAAGAAAATTCAAAGAGACATGAAAGTAAAATAGGCTTTTCCTAGCTAGAACAGCCAATAAACTAGCGATTTCTTCTCCACGGGCTTCAGAGCGACATCAAAGAAACCAACTTGCTAGGAGATAGCCGCACAAAAATAAAAATGGGTCAAGAACCAATTGCAAGCACAAGGCATCCAGGCGAAGATCAAAGAACATCGTGAACGTTCTTTGGTGCTGTTTAAAGCTTGGAAAAATAGAAAAAGTGCAATTAACAATTCACTCGTATCAGGGTACCACAGGGTTAAAAGTTATTAGAAATTTTGTGAAATGAAAGAAGCCTTGCGCAAGACACAACGTCAACTAAGCATGTCGGGGCCTATATAATAATAGTGGGAAATGAACATGGCAGTATAGCCTAACAACTAGCGTAAAGACAAAATACCATGCAGATGCGTCGACCGTCTAATTAAAAACTTCAATATGAGCGTCTATACAAGTGTGCATCTAGAAGCAGCATCTTTCTTTGTGTAGTCGCAAATGTTTCAGAAGTAGGAATAATTCTGCACGCCACTGGCTGTTGATACCACAAAAGAAGCAGTGGGCTTCCCTTGTAGATCGATAACATAACCGGGCAGTATATATTCCCGTTGAGCCTGCGGGCACGTGTTGCTCTTTTTTTGACACACTTTCCTAAGCACTATTAATGGGAGACCGCGAGCGCGTGGCAACGTACATTGCGGGAGTCTAAAACAATTTTCATTTGAGCGCGTGTGTGTGTGTCTGTGCGTCGGTGTCTGTGCGTGTGTGTCGGTGTGTGTGTGCGTGTGTGCATGTGTTTTGATTGATATGTGGGGTTTAAAGTCCCAAAGCCATCATTTGATTATATGAGACGCCGTAGTGCAGGGCTCCGAAAATTTCGACCACCTGGGGTTTTTTAACGTGCACCAAAATCTGAGTACACGAGCGTACAACATTTCCGACTTTATCGGAAATGCAGCTGCCGCAGCCTGGATTCGATCCCGCGACCTGCGGGTCAGCAGCCAAGTACCTTAGCCACTAGAACACCTCGGCGGGGCTGTGTGCATGTGTCTGTGTGTCTGTGTGTTTGCGAGTGTGTCTCTTTCTGTGTGCGTGTGTGTGTGTGTCTGTGTGTGTATGTGTCTATGTGTGTGTGTGTCTGATTGATTGATTGTGAGGTTGAACGTCCCAAAACCACCATATGATTGAGAGACGCCGTAATGGAGGACTCCGGAAATTTTGACCACCTGGGGACTTTAACGTGCTCCCAAGTCTGAGCACCACGGGCCTACTACATTTCCGCCTCCATCAGAAATTCAGCCGCTGCAGCCGAGATTTGAACCCGTGACCTGCGGGTCATCAGCCGAGTACCTTAGCCACTAGACCACCGCGGCGGAGCTGTGTGTGTGTGTGTGTGTGTGTGTGTGTGTCTGTGTGCACGTGTTTGTGTGGCTGTGCGTGTGTGTTTGTGTGTGAGTGCGTGTGTCTGTGCGTGTGTGTATGTGCGGGCGTGTGTCAGTGTGTGTGCGTGTGTCTGTGCGTGTGTGTCTGTGCGTGTGTGTATGTGCGTGTGTGTGGGAGGGGGTATGTGTGTGTATGTCTGTGCGTGTGTGTGTGTGTGTGCATGTGTTTGTGTGGCTGTGCGTGTGTGTTTGTGTATGTGTGTGTGTCTGTGCGTGTGCGCGCGCGCGTGTGTGTCTGTGTGTATGTCTGTGCGTGTGTGTCTGTGTGTGTGTGTCTATGCGTGTGTGTATGTCTGTGTCTGTGCGCGCGTGTGTGTGTGTGTGTATGTGCGTGTGTGTGTGCGTGTGTGTGTGCGTGTATGTGTGTATGTGTGCGTGTAACTCTCACGCACACCGCCACACGCACATGTAGGATGACACGCATATTGCGCAGATAGCGTCGGTTGGAATAAGATTGCGTGCTATACGGTGCACCAACAGGCAGAAAAACTTGTTTCACACTCAAACACGTAGCTGCTATAGGGGCTGAATGACACTTCCACGTTTAAATGCACATATATGCCTCAAAAATAGACGTGTGGATAGCTGCCATACCATCTCAGTTGGTGGAGCATTGGACGCGTTATTCGAAGTGTGCTGCCCAAAGCAAGTTATCTTTTTGTCCGATTTTCTTTCTTCATTGATTGATTTGTAGGGTTTAACGTCCCAAAACCACCATATGATTATGAGAGACGCCGTAGTAGAGAGCTCCGGAAATTTTGACCACCTGGGCACTTTAACGTGCACCCAAATCTGAGCACACGGGCCTACGACATTTCCGCCTCCATCGGAAATGCAGCCGCCGCAGCCGGGATTCGAGCCCGTGACCTGTGGGTCAGCAGCCGAGTACCTTAGCCACTAGACCACCGCGGCGGGGCGATTTTCTTTCTTCACATTTATATAGCACTGAATGCTAATGACGTCTCTTATACCTTCATCGGCAGTGTTGCCTGTTAGTTCTGAATATTTTTGTCTAACAAAAAGGAAGATGTCATTCAATTTATTTTTGTTTCCATGGCTTTTGTTATGGTTGAGACATTTTGATTGTCTGAAGTAAATAGCGCGATAAAAGCATGTCCTTTTCCGTGTCCCGCTTCATTCTTTCAGCCCTGTACGAACGTATCGCGTGTCTTTCCGGCACTTTGGCCCCGTGCATGCCCCAGACATGAACCGGCCTCGAATCGATTCCCTTTGAACTGGGTCAGCAGAAGAAATCAACGCTCGCTTGTAGACGCTTCACTAGTTTCCCGCTTCCTTAACCTGCGATTAAATAAATGTGTGCGCTAGTGTAGTGTACCCATCTACCGAGTCATAAGTTTTTTTTTTCTTTTCATCAAAGCACTCATGCTCTATTCTTCGTGGAACTGCACCGCTGTACACTGTTTAGATGTACGACAGAACGACTTGTTTTCGGACCAGCCTTCCTCGCCGGGAGTAGCAACAGTACTTGGCATGGGCGTAAATTTAGCTTTGGAAGGAAATCAGAGACTCGACTTTGCACAATGGGGCGTGTAAGTGAAAAGACGAAGAAGCAGGCATAAAGAGCAATGGGGCATATGTTGAATCATAAAAGCGCACCAGGCATAGGAGTGAACACGCCTGAGGGCGAATCTGTCCAGAGCATTCTGACGAAAAAATTAATAGAATGAACGCATACGTCAGCAGAGACGTACACACGCCAACAAAGAGGAACGCGGGAGCTCCAGAACAGTCATCATATTTTCGGAAAAGTGGCTCAGTAATACATTATCTAACGGATTGGGGTGTTTGAGCTTGTCCCGTAAATTTGGCTGTTAACATCGCAGGTGGTGCCCGCGTCAAGGAAAAATTCAGAGTACTTTTTGAGCGAACAATTGTGATGAAATCAAATATCAAATATCATGGCTCTGAACCAGACTCTAATCCAGCACTTGCACGCCCAGTCATCTGTTTAGTACTATTGAACGTCTGGTGAGTTGATCAAGATACATACTTGAAAATGAGCAGAAAGAGATACAAAAAAAGACAAGACGAAAACACAAAAGGCCTTCTGTTGTACCATGGAGGTGCACCATTCTTTGAAAGAGTGTAGAAAAACGCCTACACAAGGTTGTTATTTATACCGTGAGAACTTGCGTTAAGGCACAAAATTTCGAGTGGCAGTAGCGTTTAATCCCATCATGCGTCACACCATGTGAGTTGTTGAATAAGTGCAAGGCCCACCGAGTGGAAAGCAGATATGCATAACTAATTATAAGTAAAAGAAGAATAAGCACTATCTCCACCAACAACAAAAACAAATCTATAGATGCTACGTAAGCACGTGTATAGACCTATGAACGCTTCGTGGGTGCTTCCCTAATCCACCTTTTTCATTTTCCGGCGGTGTCCTCTGCCACTTCAAAAAGATTTTGGTAAGAGCCGAGAGAAAGGCTATTCCTAGAATGAAGGCCTCCGAGATCTGTAGGTATTGATTGACATTTCCGCTAGGGTAAGGGTGCATACGCTGTGGCATTGTGATAAAAAAAACATCCTTGATCCTTCTGTTATAGGAATAGGTAAAACGCGAAAGTAAAACGTGTGCGTACGGCAACAGTTTATTTTTTACTGCACAATATTATAAGAGACCTTGCGCAATCTCAATTGGTGTTCGACAGCTATCACCACGCAACGTAGATGCATCGACGTTGACGCTTATTCATACATGCCCATCCTGAAAACGAACGTCCATAATTAATGATTAGACACACCGTTGTGGTCATAGGTGCTTGATGTGCCTGTAGTAAACGATGAAAGCGCAAGTAAAGGAAACGATGTGACAGCTACAAGAGTGTGAATGACTTAACGTCGAACCTGGGTTAAGGTTGCGTTTTCGCGGCATGTTGGAATTATTGAACGTCATTGCCCGACCAGAAAGAAACTCTACGCGTGTCGTGTCTGCCCTTTGACCAGCCGCGATTTTTCGCGGGCCGAATGGAAGCGGGGAACAAGGTGTGAAAGCCAGGTGAAGCCGCAGGGCGTTGCAGAGCTATTTTAGGGGTGAAGCTTTTTATAGCGGCACCCGTTCATCCTTCGTAGTCGTAGTAATAGTGTGTAACCAGTCTTAGACTTTGATCTCCAAGGTTTTGCCGGTGGGAGATTTCTTCTCTGCGTTGTTGAACAATAAAACATTCGCAGCGTGCACGTTAACTTAAAGCCGAATTCTTCTGTCTCTCGTTCCCCCTTAGCAACCATTGGCATGTACATTGAGCCCTATCTGACAAGAAAGGTTTGCTACGTTATACTCGCTGGGTGTAACCTCATGAGTTTTAAAAAGGTTTAGCGAGCGTTGAGCCGCAGTGTCATGAATACAGTGAACTAGTATATACCATGAACTCGAGGTGGTTAAAGGTGGGAAGTAGACACGGAGCGCAAGCCGTAAGAAAGTGTGCGTGTGCCTCCTCTCTTTCAGTCCTTGCAATGTCCGCAGGATGACGGTGCTTCTATATGAGGAATTTATTATGAAAAGATGCGAGATGGTGGTACTTGGAGTGTTGAGTAGGTTGACGAACGGTCACACAGACAGATGCATGGACGGACGCACGGATCGCTGCACGGACAGATGGACGCATTGACAGATGCAGGAGCGGATGCAGGAACGAACTCAGGGATGAACGCACAGATGAACGTGCGGACGCACGAACAGACGCACGCACGGATGGGCGGATGGACGCATGGGCGTGCACACAGACGCACGCATGGACGGACGCAAGCAAGAACGATTGGACGGACGGATGCTTCGCCCCTCTCTCCATCATTCACTGTGTTGATATGCTGCCATTTTTTGTATGAATGGATGCTATGAGGGACGATGACGCTTGTGCTAAGGTCGCCACTTAGGATTGTGTTAAAGTGTTTTATATGCTGAGTTCTATTTAGCTAGTTTAAACACTGAGCTTTTTTGTCGTCCACGCTGTCACGTGATGCTGTTATTTGGTGTCACGCTTAAACTACCAAATCGGTTAAAAGAGGGTGCTGCACGTCAACTCGTACCTGAATAGGTGAAGGAGAAGCGGTACTGCATTTAATGAAAGTTGCGTTCCGTATTACTAAAGTTTATTCCTCCTTATTTCCTGCCCTGGATGCTCAGCTGGCTGTACGCTAGCGCCCGCTTGCCCGTGAACGTCGGCGTCGGGCTTTTGTTTGTCTCAGCCAGTGAAGTAACACAGAACGCCAGCGTCTGGTGTTAGGCACAGATATACAGAAGGCTGAGGCTGAAGCGAAACACGAGCAAGTGCGTTAAATCTTGCGTCTGAGTCTTCCGACCACAGGGTCGGAAGTAAGACACTAGCCGAGCGGGACGACTAAGACCAGTGAACACGCATGCACCTTCGACTCTGACAAACACAGGGTATTCATCAAAAAGTCTGCTGAATCACCAGCTTTGGTCCGCAGTTTCTACAGCTTTCGTGATGCGGAACTGGTGGTCTTTTTTTTTCTTTTAGGTGAGAAGCAGCTTTTGTTTGGAGTTGTGTCTGTCCCTCGATGACCGTCTGCTCCCCCACTGCACACAACGCTACTCTCCCCCTCTCCTCGTGTGAGCGCGAGGAATTGAGGTGGAGGAGGTGGCCAAGTTCTGCTTCCGTTTCGTTTCTTCTCTCATATATATATCGCTGTGCCGGCGATACAATGCTGCCCGCGCTCACTCTATTGCACTCTCGTAGCAGTGCTGGGTGTTCAATTTGTGGTACACACACTGTAATACAAAGAAATTGGAAGGGATTAACATAATCAGTACACAACATATACACAACTCTACACAAAAATTAAGCATACACGTAAGCATACAAATGAAAGCAATAAATGGAAACACGAGTGAACACCATCGCAGCTTCGCATTCCCACATGGTTTCCTTTAGTGGGCAAAGGTACAATTTTTTTTATGTTGGCATTACGTTCACATCAAATTTCCAAGAATACACGCAAACGCTGCGCGGCCTTCTTATGCATCGTCCTCAACGCCAGGAGTAATAAGAGTGGCTCAAAGAGGTGGTCCCTTTCATCTCTGTGGATTTTCGTAGGGGCGCTGTGCACAAGCGCACGAATCAAAGCATAAGTTCGGCATTGCTCGCCTGCCGAGTACGTGGGTGCTTCTCCAAGAAAGAAGCAGCTACACATTGAAAAGAAATACGACTCCTCGATGCGATGTAGGCCTTCCTTTATTAAACCTATGCGTCTTGTCGAACATTCGAACATTTTGCAATGTTCGATGGGTCTCTGATGCGCGATCAAATCAAAAAAAAAAAAAACTGCTCGTACCGAAGGCGTTCTTCCGCACATAACTGCACTCCTGGGTGAATGTGGAACGAGTTTTCGGGAAGGTCACATCGTTCGCTATTCAACAAAGCGCAAGGCTGTTGTTTTTTCCTGAACTGGTTATTGTTCATAAGGGTGCTCGAATTTCGGAAAACCTAATAATGTACCCGCCATCTCTGGCCTGCTTTTTCTATACGATATAGCAACGTGACAATTACGAGCAACATATATGTGCTGTTCGCCAAATTCAAGGTCGCCGTGAACCACTTAAAAGCGTTCAATAAGGACAACGCTAATGAAGTATAGCTTCATAGCGAAGCGAAATTTAATAACGACTTGGTCAATCAAGACAGCAATATGGTGGATTATTAAAATTCCCTGTCTTCTAGTATGACTTTTTTTAAATTTGGCGTGTGTCCTCTCAGCGGGGTCTTTTTGTGAAGTTCTTTGCCGAATTGAAATCAATTATGGTCTATATCAACATAGTTTAAACATATATGATTTCTATACGTTTAGTACCTTCGTAATTTCTTATTCTTATTCCCGCCATTCAAATTTACTGAAAAAAGAGAGTTCAATCACTCGATCCGCCTAACTGAATCTTTAAAAAATTGCCAGATACCACGTACTTTGGCAATCGATTATATGTGAAGCATGAATGACGAAGGTCAATATGTCACTTTAAAATGAGCAGTACGTTAAGAAGTGGATGTTATATACGTCGTATATGACTTCCGTGCCATGATTATCATGTTTGAATGTGTCATTTACCTTCGTCGTCTGTTCACGTCACGAAATACCACATTTTCTATATTTGGAGCCAGCGAAACGGCCGCGAACACGCTATAAGCTTGTAAACATGTTTCACATAACGCGGATATCAAGATTATCATGTTTGGACGTGTCATTTAGTTCCGTCGTCATGTCACGTCACCTGGTACTAACTTTGGTATATGTGGGGGTAGCTAAATTGCCGCCAGCACGCTATGAGCGTAGCATGTAATCGTGTTTCAAATGACACGCATATAGAGATTATCGCGATAGGACGTGTCGTTTACCTTCGTCATCTATTCACGTCACATGATACCAAATTTTCTGTATTTGGAGCTAGTGAAACAGCCGCGAGCTCGTAATGAGCTTAGCAGGTTGTCATGCTTTACATGACACGCATATAGAGATTATCGTGTTTGGACATGTCATTTACCTTCGTCATCTATTCACGTCACATGATACCAAATTTTCTATATTTGGAGCCAGCAAAACAGCCGCGAGCTCGCTATGAGCGTAGTCTTTTCAATGTGGCGGCTTAAAAACTTGTGCGACTGCCTCTGCAAAGCCAGCAATATTCTGGAGACACGAATCTTACCCAGGTACGCCCAATTTTCGGCCACTTCGAGCAACTTTGCACCGCAACGTAGCGAACGAGCTAAGCCTCACGGCTGTGGCTCCGCCGCTGCTGGATGCGGAGACGCCGCTCGGTCAACTCCTCAACATGGCGCTGCCTGAACAACGTGGCCACGACGCTACGACTCTGTCGTGGTCATATATCCCGACAAATCTATCAGACGATGGCCCATCCACCATTTCGGCGGAGCAAGCCGAGATTTTTCAACTCGTCGAGGGTCGGCGTCGCCGCCGAAGAAACGCGGAAGCAGCGTCTGCACTGAAAACTCCTCTCAACAATACAATCACTGGAGACGCTCACGCTTCATCTCCTAAAGCTCCACAAAAGACTTCACCAGTCTCCAAGTGGACGCCGAAACCAACGCTCAGGATGAATCCTGGTGACTACGTGATCGTGCTCAAGCCACGCATCACAGTAGCCCTCAACGCAGCGTTTCAACAAGGTAAGCTCGGCGCTGTCATTTCCGAACTCATCGGAAGGCAGCACATGAATGACATCACCATTTCTCCCAATTGGAAGCAAGACATCATCATCTGTGGCACGCAGAATAACTAGGTGGTTCAGAAACTGCTGTCGGACTTTCAAATCAACACCAGCAAAGGACCGCTGCCGCTTCGCGGTCACCTCAAGCTCACCGGTGATGTGTGTCGCGGCGTGAATTCTATGCACAACCTCAAAACCAGTGCGTCCCTGGAACATAGTGTGCAGTGGCATGGTGGTGAACTAGTCTATGCGCGCAAGCTGGGGAACTCCAATGTAGCTGTGTTGACTTTCGCGGGAAGGAACGTTCCGCGTTTCGTCCACTATAACGCAGAACTGACTCCCGTCAGGGAGTACAAGAAGACAGTGCCAGCGTGCTACCGCTGTTGTGCACTGGGGCACCGGGCGGATATCTGTCCAAATCCGGTCACCGAAAGATGCAGCCTTTGTGGCCAAAACGTGGGCGCTGGTCCTGAGGGGATGGCCCCCACGAATGCAACCCAACGTGCATAGTTTGTGGGGGTCCGCACTTCACCAGCTCCCGCGATTGCACTGGAAAACTCATCAGGCTTCAGCAACCAGGGTCCAGGACATCGGGAACCCCAACAAAACCAAAGCGCCAGTCAACTGGCAAAGCGCCAATTCCTGGCAAAGCAGCAACGGCAACGCTGCCACCTGGCGCAGCGGAATCTCCAGCTTTCGGCGCTCCATCTGGCAACGCTGCACGCAACCTACGCAAGGTAGACAGTTGGGTGGAGGTCGCCTCCTCTCCCTCCTCTGTCTCCTCTCCACCTTCTTCTGCCACAAGCACTACCGAAACACAAAAACTCAGACATGAGCTCGCCCTTTTGCGATCTCGGAATGAAAAACTAGCCAGTGAACTTGACTCGCTCAGAACCAATCTCACTACTCAGCCCTCGTTGAGCGATGAAGAGGAAAATATAACAGACAGGGAGATTCCTACTACTGTAGAGAGTTGCGTCGCGGCCCTGGAGACCCAGGTGAATGCAATAGAAACACAATTGCCTGACCTCCCCAAAATGATCCATGACACCATCGCGCGTCATATGGAGACTGTCACCGCACAGGTGACACAAACAGTAACTCACCTTATCCAAAAGTGTATACAAGACAATCCACGCGTCCTTAAGCGCGTAGGGCCCATTAGGGACATTAATCGCCCCTCAATATTTAACACAGTGACTCCAGATGAGTCTGACTTTTTTGAAGACTCTAGCACGTCAGCACAGGGTGCTAGTGAACTGAGTAATCTTAACAACACAACTCCACCCTTCATCTCCGAACATGGCCTCCAACCCTAGGTCGCGAGCCAGAGCAACTCAGCCGTTATTACTAACACAGTGGAACTGCAGAGGTCTCAAGAACCACAAGAAGTGGGTCATTTCCGCCTCTATCTTGAGACCTTTGAGTTCCTCGTTGCCGTGGTTGCCCATCAGGAACCCGGCACGGACGTCAAACTCACAAATTACACTACATTTCAACACAATCTGGAGACATGTATAATTGTTCACAAGCAATATACCGCCCAGGAAGTCACACTCCCCACAACACCGCTTTTTCCATACACGATGGTGTCGGTGCTGCCTATAAGGTGATCTGACCCACCTGTTCATATTTTAAACATTTACTGTCCCCCAAAGCTTAAGACCGTCACGTTCAGCGCAACTTTCACACAAGCTATGCAAGTGGCAGGAAGGGACCCCCTCCTGATTGTCGGCGACTTCAATGCCCCAAGCAGGTTATGGGGTTACCCACGAAAGGACACGCGTGGAAGGAAGCTTGCGGAACTTTTTTCTACACTTGGACTCACCCTCCACACTGATCCCGCCAGCCCAACACGTGTAGGCAACTCTGTTCAACGAGATACTTGCCCGGACCTCACAATTACACGCGACATACGCCATGCCGACTGGCTGAACACACAGGACACTCTCGGTAGTGATCATTGTGTATTGAACACAACCGTGTACATACGTCCCTTAAAACGCCCACTTACACAAGCTCATATCCCAAACTGGAAAACTTTCCGGACCACTCTACCTATTGTAGACCCTCTCCAGTCGGGATACGACACCTGGTCTAAATCACTGACGTCTACACTGAAACGACACGAACGGCTGATACAGCTCACGGAAACTCAAACTGACGTGGACAACCACCTCCTCCATCTTTGGCAGTCCCGCCGCAGACTCACCAAACGATGGTGAGACTGCACCTGTCCACACTAACTGGGTGGACAGGTGCATCACGGCTGCACTCCAGATGTCTGGTCGCAACACGTGGCGCCTGTTTCGCGCTCTCATCGATCCAACACAAACACGCACGGAAACTCAACGTCACTTACA